>NC_092709.1:258823858-259148408 GCF_047496885.1 Scyliorhinus torazame
CTGCGTGTTCTGCTGCTTGTGAACCGAGGTAGCCGGGCAATTTTAAAGAGATCTCTTCTAATGGGCGTTCCTGCGTGTCTTCCACGTAAATTCCACAACCAGTAATTGTCCCTCCATTTTCGATTGTGGACGAATCGTCTACATACATTTTTTAAGTACCCCCTGTGGTTTGGGAATTCTGTGTCTTACTGCCTGCTCGTGGGTGTAGCGACTTTGGGATAAAGGTGTGTGGTGTTGGGCTGCTATGATCTGGCACTCACATGGGGTCCCTGCGTATTGGAGATTATCGGCCAGAAATGTGTGGGTCTTGGTTTGTTTTACCCTAATGTCCTTTATAACAGTAGTGTCCAACGAGCTGCTCTGATTTGGCTGACCAAACCGATCTTTAATCTACCGTCTAGTAATAGTTGAGTGGGGGGGTGCTCGGTCAAGATCGTGACTGGGTTAAGGCCTGTGATGTACGCAAAGTACTGTACTGCCCAAAAGACTGCAAGCAAGTGCCGTTTGCAGGCTGAGAATTCTTGCTCTACGGGGTCTAATACTCTTGAGACATAGGCTACGTTCATAAGTGATCGTGTCGTTCTTGCAGGAGTACTGCAGCTAGGGTTCGGTCGGTGTTTGCTACTGCGATGGCATAGGGCAAGTCTGGGTCTGGAACTTGTAAAGCGGGGCTGTGCCTAGGGCGCGTTTTAAATCATCAATGGCGTCTGTGTGCTGCGGAAACCATTCCCATGGGGCGTTCTTTTTGAGGAGTTCTGAGAGTGGGGCTGCTTTGGTGGCAAAACCATCTATATGATTTCTGCAATATCCTACCAAACCTAGGAATGACCGGAGTGTAGTGACATTTTGGGGCAGGGGAAATTTAATGATGGGCTCGATCCGTTTTTGCTCAATTTCTTTCTTCCCATGGGTGATGATGGTGCCTAAATAAAGAACCTTTTCCTTTGAAATCTGGTCCTTCTTGGGGTTGGCCTTACATCCAAATGATTGCAGTAAGCCTAGAAATTCAGATAAGAGCTCTACGTGTTCCTCCTTTGTGTCCGTTTGCAAGAGCAGATCGTCTACATATTATATTAGGCATTCAGGTCGGGAAAATTTAGAAAGTCCGTTGGCCAATTGTCGGTGGAAAATGGAGGGGGAGTTATGAAATCCTTGTGGGAGGCATGTCCACGTGTACTGCTGCTCTTGAAATGTAAATGTGAATTTATACTGGCAGGCCCTGCCTAACGGGATGGACCAAAAGCCGTTGTTGATGTCCAGCACTGTGATATATTTTGCCTGTACTGCCTGTTTGAGCATGGCCACTGGAATCGTGGCAACAGTGGGGGCTGCTAAAGGGGTTACCTTATTAAGTTCTCGATAGTCAATCGTTAGTCACCATGAACCATCGGGCTTCTTTACGGGCCAAATTGGGGCACTATTTGTGGACACTACGGGTCGAATAACTCCTTGGTCTAACAAACTGCTAATAACCTTTGAAATCTCACCCTTGGCTTGTTGTGGGAAACCTTATTGCTTTTGCGGCTTTGGATCGGGTCCTGAAATCTTTACTGTTCCTGGGATCTTCCCACAGTCCCACAGTCATGTTTGTGTTGTGCGAATGAAGCTTTGTGTTTTATGAGGACCTCTCTAATCATCTGGTCAGCACTAACTGTTTGCGGATTAAACCAATAGCTGCCTGAGCAGATCCTGTTTTCATAATCCCCTACTGTGAGCTTGCGGGAGCCCTAGCTGTTTTAGCCATTCGCCATGCACATTTGTTTACTGAGTCAAACGAAAGGTTATGGGAGCTCATAACATCAATACCTAAAATGTGCTCTGCTGTTTGGGGTAAGTCAACTAAAACAACGGGATTTTTGGTGCTAATGTTCTCTATCTGGATAGGTACGGGAGCTGTTGCATGTGACCTGTGAATCCACTCAGGGTGATGGTGTCTGTGTGGGCCATTTGTCCTGTTGAAATATGGTGGAGGAGTTTAAAGTGGTGCGGAATCCTCCTGTGTCCCAAAGAAAATCGACTGTATGTCCCTGGACAGTGCCTGTAACTACTGGTCTGCCTGATTTGTCCCAGCGTGTGTCACAGACCCAAGTTGGGGAGTCCAAACACCGTCAATCTGTGGAGTTAAACGCTAAATAATTTGAACGGGCGCTAACATTATGCATGGGCCTAACATTGTTCCTAGGTGGTGAGTTTGGTTGTTGGTATCGGTGCTGGTTCGAGGGGTTTTGTTGGCAATCGCGGGCATAATGTCCAATGTGGCCACAATTGTAACAACCTCGTGGTGCCTGTGCTCTGGGTGCTGTCCCTCGTGTCTACCCTCGTTTATCCATGCTGGGTCCTGGCTAGTCCTAACTGGGTGCGTGTTTGCTTCTATATCGTGCTGATCTGTCTGTCAGTGTAGGGCTTGTTCCCATGCTCTAGAAAGTTGTTTAAGTACCTAAACTTCATTGTGTGTGTGGTCTACGGGGTCGTAGTTTACACCAAGCCTTTTGACCTGCGTCTGTAGCATGAGATAATAAGGTGCAGGACCATTTAGTGATGTCCTCCTCATTTAGGTGTGCGCGGTTCAATTGTCTGTACACTGCCATGAAATGAATCCATAGACGACCAGCAAATGCGGTCGGATGTTCTCCCTTCTTTTGCCTGCAGTGATTTAAACCCTCGACTGGATCTCCTTTGTCATACCAGATGGCATCTAATATGGCTGTTTTCATTTCCTGTAGGGTTTCTCCTGCTACATTTTGGGGTTCTGGCAAAGCTGACCTTAAGGACTGGCTAAGGCTCATAACTATTAGCTTTACTTCCTCTCTTTCGTCTAGGCCGTACCTAACTTTTTGTTGGCGCACCTCCTCAAAGAAGCTGTACGGGTCTGCAGTGTGCTGGAATGGATTAATTTTCGTGAAAGCTTCTCTTAATTGGGTTATGGATAGTGGGGTGGTGTAAACGATATCAGGCTTCTCCTGATCCGATGACCTGCATTGTGTGGTAACCGGATTACATAGAACATAGAACAATACAGCGCAGTACAGGCCCTTCGGCCCACGATGTTGCACCGAAACACAAGCCATCTAACCTACACTATGCCATTATCATCCATATGCTTATCCAATAAACTTTTAAATGCCCTCAATGTTGGCGAGTTCACTACTGTTGCAGGTAGGGCATTCCACGGCCTCACCACTCTTTGCGTAAAGAACCTACCTCTGACCTCTGTCCTATATCTATTACCCCTCAGTTTAAAGCTATGTCCCCTCGTGCCAGCCATTTCCATCCACGGGAGAAGGCTCTCACTGTCCACCCTATCTAACCCCCTGATCATTTTGTATGCCTCTATTAAGTCTCCTCTTAACCTTCTTCTCTCCAACGAAAACAACCTCAAGTCCATCAGCCTTTCCTCATAAGATTTTCCCTCCATACCAGGCAACATCCTGGTAAATCTCCTCTGCACCCGCTCCAAAGCCTCCACGTCCTTCCTATAATGCGGTGACCAGAACTGTACGCAATACTCCAAATGCGGCCGTACCAGAGTTTTGTACAGCTGCAACATGACCTCCTGACTCCGGAACTCAATCCCTCTACCAATAAAGGCCAACACTCCATAGGCCTTCTTCACAACCCTATCAACCTGGGTGGCAACTTTCAGGGATCTATGTACATGGACACCTAGATCCCTCTGCTCATCCACACTTCCAAGAACTTTACCATTAGCCAAATATTCCGCATTCCTGTTATTCCTTCCAAAGTGAATCACCTCACACTTCTCTACATTAAACTCCATTTGCCACCTCTCAGCCCAGCTCTGCAGCTTATCTATGTCCCTCTGTAACCTGCTACATCCTTCCACACTGTCGACAACACCACCGACTTTAGTGTCGTCTGCAAATTTACTCACCCACCCTTCTGCGCCTTCCTCTAGGTCATTGATAAAAATGACAAACAGCAACGGCCCCAGAACAGATCCTTGTGGTACGCCACTTGTAACTGAACTCCATTCTGAACATTTCCCATCAACCACCACCCTCTGTCTTCTTTCAGCTAGCCAATTTCTGATCCACATCTCTAAATCACCCTCAATCCCCAGCCTCTGTATTTTCTGCAATAGCCTACCGTGGGGAACCTTATCAAACGCTTTACTGAGATCCATATACACCACATCAACTGCTCTACCCTCATCTACCTGTTCAGTCACCTTCTCAAAGTACTCGATAAGGTTTGTGAGGCATGACCTACCCTTCACAAAGCCATGCTGACTATCCCTGATCATATTATTCCTATCTAGATGATTATAAATCTTGTCTCTTATAATCCCCTCCAAGACTTCATGGGGGTCGAATTGTGAGTGGGGGTGTGTGCTGCCTGTGCAGTCGGTGCTGCGGGTGCTTTTCTTTTTGGGGCGTGGGGAGCTTGATTTTGACTTCCCGTGTCCTCTACGTATCTTTGGCCGCTTTCATTTAACTCTTGCCAATCGGAAGCATCTTCCTCATCTAAATTCTGCCCGAAAGTGTGCCTGAAGCCATTCTGTACTGAGAGTAACGACTGCAACTTTTCTATCTTCTGTCGACATTTGGCATGGTCAACGGTACTCTGCCTCTGTTCCTTGGTGCAGTTGTGGAGCGCTCTCAAAGCTGCTTTTAAATCTGCGCATTTGCTAGTTAGCTGGGCGACCTGTTGTTCTGTTTCCTCTCTTACCAGGACTGCGCACTGTGTATCTTGCTAGGCTTTATCGTACTGGGTCTGGAAGCTACTAAGGTGAACTAGACAAGATTGATGTGCGCGTTTTACATCGGCCATTTCCTTATCCTTAGCTGTTAACTGTTTCCGGAGTTGCTCAATTATCTTCTCGCTTTCGTTACTGTTTCCCTCGTTCTTTTCTTCCTTCTCAATTAACTGCCTACGGAGCATCTTCACGACCTCCTCTGTGCCAAACAGGACAGTATTGCGATCGGCTTTCTGACTTTCCCTATATTTTTCTTGTGGAGCTCGCTTAGGTTCTCCCACCAAGTCTGTCCTATCTTTCCTGGACCTGACTCATCATTAACACAAAATTCGACCAAAGGGGCCATCCTTTCCCCTTTAAGTATTTCCTTAACTCTTCCTCCCATATGGGGCATTGCTTTGCTCTGGTGGTCGCTGCGACCTCGGGTTCCTCTGGATACATCAATCTTGCCATTGGTTTAGTGGCCATTACTACTTATCTCTTACTCTACTTTTAATTTGGGACAGGGGAATAAGGCGGCGATTTGAACTGCGGGTATGGCTTAAGCTATTTTCCGGCTCACAATCCCTCGATAGTTGTACACAATTCTAACGAGGTTACCTTACTCTTCCCATTATGTACGCATGCGGGTTAGTGCACACTTCCGAAATTCAGTTATTTGCTCGATATGGGACTTGCACTTGAGGTTCTTTCTCTTTCTCACAATTGGGTTCAAAGTTTGTGGGTTCTCTCAGAGTGACAAAGTCACTTCTAATCGAGTCCCGTCAGAGTTCGCCAATAATGTTGCTCTGTTTCGGTTCCAACAGCGTCACCAATACTGTGGGTATTTCTATTTATCTTAGTGAACCACAAGCCTTCTCTTATATCGATCAAATGACCACACAACCAGTTAGTTAGTTCAAAAGATGGTTTATTTACCTACACAAGAGATATCTCAACATGCAAACACAATATCTACTGCGAGTTAAACTACACCTATCAGCTACAATAACCTATACTTAACTTCAGGGTGACCGGCACTGTGCAAATGGATAAGGCCTTCATCTGGATTTCACTTGGCTGGTTTGAAGAAAGTGGCTCTGTCTCTGCTGGGCTCATCCGTCAGGTAGCGATCATTGGTCTTGAACTTAGCCGGCTGTTCCTGCTGCAATTGGGTTGGCACAGGCCGGATCCAAAAGAGACAGAACACATGGTTGTGTCCTCTTTTATCCCTCTGGGATTTTGCACCCTTTGGGGCGGTCCTTAACCTTGGACCCGATAGTTCGACAGGGCTCTGATCACTCTCTTCGATTTCGGCAAATAAAGGGGCGGGTGCTTTAGTAGCTGGGCGGGTCCTTAGCGGTCATTGACCTTGGCAGTTGTGCTTTCTGAGTAAGGGGCGTGGTGCCGATCAGTCTGTGGCTGTACCGGTTGCTTGATTGGAGTTCTATTGTCCTGGGAAAATGGGCCATTAAAATGCAAACGAGCGGGGGTTTCGATCAAGTCAGGTTACCTGTGTTTTAGATACACATCGGCTGTGTATCTGTCTGAGTCCTGGGTTGTCCATAACTCCCATGGTCCTTTGCAAGTGGCCATCGTAGATGGCTACAGGTTAAAATAGTGTGGAGAGGCAATTGACATCAATATATTATGGTGGTAATTTTTCACAATCCAGGGAGGGAACCTTGGGCAAAATTCTCCCCCAACGGCGCGATGTCCGCCGACTGGCGCCCAAAACGGCGCCAATCAGACGGGCATCGCGCCGCCCCAAAGGTGCGGAATGCTCCGCATCTTTGGGGGCCGAGCCCCAGCATTGAGGGGCTAGACCGGCGCCGGAGGGATTTCCGCCCCGCCAGCTGGCGGTAACGGCGTTTGTTGCCCCGCCAGCTGGCGCGGAACTGACATCCCCGGGCGGTGCATGCACCAGAGCGGCAGCGGTCGCTGACAGTTTCCCGCGCATGCGCAGTGGAGGGAGTCTCTTCCACCTCTGCCATGGTGGAGACCGTGGCGGAGGCGGAAGGGAAAGAGTGCCCCCACGGCACAGGCCTGCCCACGGATCGGTGGGCCCCGATCGCGGGCCAGGCCAACGTGGGGGCACCCCCCAGGGTCAGATCACCCCCGCGCCCCCCCCAGGACCCCGGAGCCCGCCCACGCCGCCTTGTCCCGCCGGTAAATACCTACTTTAATTTACGCCGGCAGGACAGGCAATTTCTCGGCGGGACTTCGGCCCATCCGGGCCGGAGAATTGAGTGGGGGGGCCCGCCAACCGGCACGGCCCGATTCCCGCCCCTGCCCAATCTCCGGTACCGGAGACTTCGGCAACCGGCGGGGGCGGGATTCACGGCGGCCAACAGCCATTCTCCGACCCGCTGGGGGGTCGGAGAATGACGCCCCAGACTTTTCAAGACAGCACATTAGAAATTTGGAGTGCAATGTCCATGATTTTCCGACTACTCATTCTAACTAGTCAGACCATTGAGCCTCGAGCAGGCAAGAATTCTGGTTGGGAGCATGAAGTTGTACAATAAAATTTCCAGCAGAAATTGCCAATCTAACACCTCAATGAATTTATTGCCTGTTCTTTTTTTAAACACCGTTCTCAGGTATGATCACTGATCATTGAAGAGCCATTAGCAGTATGCCTTCTGTGTTCACCAGTGATCGTCATTAATAGTGAGACATGGTTCAATGTATTTCAGGATTTTGATCTCCTCTAGTTTGAGGAAGAATTCTTTTTAGTCTAATTTGTCTATTTTCTGGACCTTTGGTCTAAGACCTGAGGCTTGCACTAGCAATCACTTAACACAAGCTGTTTACATAGCTACATCCCTGAAGACAACTTATGGTCATGTTTTTGGCACTGAAGATACTTTTCAGCTACATTGTCCCACAAACAGCCTCAGGCCCCAGGACAATTATTCCTCAAACCAGAAACACGCACTGGTGGGCCTTACATTCTCAAAGAATATCTAGTTACAAAATAAAGTGCGTGAATACCCAGGGAAGTGACAAAATAAACACAACCGGGTACCTCTATGGGTTTAGAAATTCTCCAGGCGTTCAAAACTATTTTGGCAGAAGCAACAAAATACAAATATTTCCTTTCAAATATCTCAAAATCTTCCATTTTACATGATAGACTTTGATTAGCCAAGAAAGAGTGGGGGGGGGAAAGTGAAATTACATGATAAACACGGAACTTTCAAAATGCTATACAGATGCATAATATTAATCCACCCTTATGTTTATCACCGATCAACTGGTAATAGGTAATTTGGACATTCTGAATTCTCCCTCTGTGTACCCAAACAGGCGCCAGAATGTGGCAACTACGGGTTTTTCACAGTATCTTCATTGCAGTGTTAATGTAAGCCCACTTGTGACAATAAAGTTTATTATTATTATAATTGGAATCGGTCCTTATGAGTTTTTGATAACTATCATTATGATAAATGCTAGCAACTTGTAAGTACTATCCCTTTGTTTTCTCTTGGTCGGATTATAAAATTTGCAAGTGCTAAATTTTCTACTATCCTGTATTACAGTGGCGGCACAGTGGCACAATGGTTAGCTCTGCTACCGCACAGTGCCAGGGACCTTGCATGACTGTGTGGAATTTGCACATTCTTCCCATGTGTACATGGGTTTCCTCCAGGTGCTCCGGTTTCCTCCCACAGTCCAAAGATGTGGAGGTTAGGTGGATTGGCCATGATAAATTGTCCTTCAGTGTACAAAAGGGAAGGTGGGATGGGGGTGGTGGTGCATGGGCCTAGGTACGGTGCCCTTTCGGAGGGTTGGTACAGATAGGGCCGATGGGCCGAATGTCCTCCTTCTGCACTGTATGGATTCTGTTTCTACAGAAAACAAATCTCAATTCTCAAGTTCATCCAGATGTGCCAAGAGTATTGCCATTGAAAAGAGGAACATTTATAATTAATTCTTCATTACAGTTTGATGGGGGTATGAATGAAAGAAGTTGTAATTTGTAAGGTAAGTTAGATTGAAGATTGTGTCATCTGATTTGTTGTTGCTCGTAATCATATTTACACTGTCTCTACAACCTTTTCCTTAATGATTGCAGTTTTCAGACAAGTCATGGATTATGGAGACGTGAGTATAGAAGTTTGTGGAATTTGTTACACATCATCACATTACTTCCCTCGCTATAAAAATACCCATAAAGATACTAATAATGTCATCTGCATTGTATGAATTGCAAGTTCGTAACTCTATGTAAGCTATAATAGCATTCTGCCCAACATTATTGTCTGTCCAAAATGGCAATAATACAAAATAAATACATTGTGAATTTCATTAAAGTATGAATAATTCAAACAACCAATGAAAATAATGAAATTCTATTGAAGAGTCCCATTGAAGTATTAACACTGATTGGCCTGCTATTTATTTCCACAGAGTCATCGAGCCATAGAGACATTCTGGCACCAAAGGAGACCATTTTCCCCAAGGGGTTTGATCCATTCGACCTATTGTTCGGTTAAAATCCTGGAACTCCCTCCCTAACAGCACTGTGGATGTATCTATGTCACATGGACTCAAGAAGGTGGCTCATCACCAACGTCTTAAGGTCAATTAGGGATGGGCAATGAATTCTGGCCTAGACAGGAATGCCAAAATCCTGCGATAGAATGAAAGAAAAGAGTCCATGATGGTTCTCTACAGAGCAATCCAATCAATCTCATTACCTCTCTCTACCCCGTAGTCCTGTAATTTTATTCTGTCCAATTTTCTTTTGAAATTATTTTCAAATAATTTCCGCTATGTTGATTCAAATTTCAAGTATTGATGTATATTTTTAATTTGAAAAAACACATAGTTTAGGCATAAGTTGAGACGGTATCTCGACTTCTCCAGTTAAGTGTGAAAATGTTAAAATTGTTCATTGAGGAATATTTAAGAATTGTCCAAAAATTACTCAGTAAACGTAAGACCTCATTTCCAAATCTGAGAACAAATAATTAATCCAAGAATAAATAATTTGCAGTCGGTCATTGCTGTGATGCTTAATTGAGAGTAGGAGAGAATTTTTTTTTTTTAAATGATTTTTTATTTTTAAATTTAGAGCACCCAATTAATTTTTTCCAATTAAGGGGCAATTCAACATGGCCAATCCACCTATCCTGCACATCTTTGGGTTGTGGGGGCGAAACCCACGCAAACACGGGGAGAATGTGCAAACTCCACATGGACAGTGACCCAGTGCTGTGAGGCAGCAGTGCTAACCACTGTGCCACCGTGCTGCCCAGCGTAGGAGAGAATTATTTCCTCCACAATACAGAGAGCTCAGAAGACACAGCACGGACCACTGAAACTTTGAAAGACTAAGTGTGTTCAAGGTGGATTTTTGAACACTGTTCTACTCAGCGAGTAGATATTACCTATAAGGTTTAAAGCATCACTTTTGCATGATGTAACAAGTTAAATGTTGATTTGTTTCTGTCTCTCAGCTTACACATAAATATAACAATTAAGTGCGGAAGAATCGGCCTGTTTTTTCAGTCACATTCTTGGTCTCCATGGGAGCAGACTTGGGTTTCAGCAATAAGCTGGATACAAGCTAAGACATAAATTTTCAACAATTAAAATGTCAACATTCCTGTTACAATTGTTGCTGGTTTCAAAGTACAGTAACTTCTCCTTTAATTTTATGATAGCGAGCATGTTGATTTTCAGATTTTGATTACTGTCGGTTTGGCATTTATTGCAAAACCCTGCCAAACTATTCCCCCAAATGACCCATTCAGAATGTTGTTATAAACTGAGCCAAACTAAAAGAAGAGTTGAATCTTTGCAATCATTAATTTTGATATATTTTAATTAACAACCACCTGAACCGAGGCATGGTGGAGATTTTTGTCACTTAAGCATGAATAAAATCCAACTAAAACATGATACTTGGGGGCAATTTGTTATTAATTAGTTTTCATTGTGAGGTTATTTTTCTCAAATGAAGGGTGGTGTCAGAGCTTCCTTGCTGTCTCAGTAATCAGTTCAACTGATAGATCTGGTGCTAAATCATACAGATTCTGAGTTCGATCCATCGTCAGTGCTGAGATAACCAAGATTGGCAAAGAAGCAGCTGCTGCTATCTTTGATCTTGGGAAACATAAAACAGAACATGCGTATGGATATGAATGAAAATAGAATCAGTCAGAGATGTAGCCCATTGCTGTATATCTAGTTAAAACTCACTGGCTGGGATTTTCCACTCCCAACAGCGGTGGGTTTAATGGCAGTCAGGGATGGGGGAATAATGCAGCAGGAGTTGAAAAGTTGCTTTCCTGTTGGCATGAAATGACAAAGGCAATGTGCATTCCCACCCGTCGCGCCCAACCATCAAGTCATATCACCATTTCTTCCAGAGGTCCATTCTCTTAATGGGATACAGATGAAGGCTGGACCATGATTGTTTCCCTATCCAATTATCTGCACCACCAGCAGAATTTCACGCTGATTCGCAGCATGAGGGCTTGAGGCAGCTTGCGGAGAGTGGAAGATGGTGGCCTCCAGCTACCATGGACCCTGGGACACAATGTGCCGCAGTGAGGATGAACAAGCTATTGTCATGGAGGGTATGCTTCTTGGGACGGAGGGTGATTGGGGAGGCTTGTAGAGTGACTGAGGGGAGGTCACAACAGGAAGGTCAATGGTTATGGGCAGGGAGTATGTGGGTCATAGAACCATAGAATTACTACAGCGCAGAAGGCAGCCATTTGAATCATCAATTCTGCACCAAACCCTCTGAAAGAGCACCCTATCTAGGCCCACTCCCCCCTGTTATATTACTCTTTGGTAATACATTATTACTCTTTGCTTTGTATTTCCAGAATGGTCTGATGGTGTGATTGTCAAGAAACCACCAATCTTCAACTTAAAGCAAAATAGATTTAATGAATAACGAATTGATTAACATTCAGTTTGCACACTCTTACAGATCTAGTGATCAAGTAATTCAGAATAAAGTATTAACTATTTTAACTACACGTGATAACTATGCTATTATCTATCTCTCTAATACTCTGCTATCTAGTCACGCCTGGTTCAAAGAGACCCAAGATCCTTTGAGTTCTCATATTTATACAGGAATCTAGTGCTGCTATCTAGTGGTTGTGTTACACTAAGATGTAGTCATTAATCCTTTATATGTCTCTATATATACATATCACTACACCCGCCATCCCTGTAAGCCCACCTACTTTACACATCCTTCGACCCTAAGTGACAATATAGCATGGCCAATCCACACAACCTGCACATCTTTGGACTGTGGGAGGAAAAGGGAGCAGCTTGAGAAAAGTGCAAACTCCACACAGTCAGTCAAGGTCGGAATTGAACCTGGAGTTCAATTCAAGGTGGGAGCTGGATGGTGTTGGACGCTACCTGAAAAGTCACCCATACTATGGTCCACTGGTGATTCTCCAGAGCCTCAAAGTGGAAATCTCAAGAAACATAAAAAAGAAGAGCTGGAGAAAGCCATTCAACTTTTTGACTCTGCTCCGTCATTCTTTACGATCATGGCTGATCATTAAACTCAGTAACCTGTTCTCGCTTTCTCATCATACCTTTTGATCCCTTCAGCCCCAAGAACAATATCTAACACCTTCTTGAAGGGCTGGATTCTCTGTTCCTCAGACTAAGTGTTGATGGCGGCGCAGTATTCGTGGAGTTCCATACAGCAAAACTGGTGTCGCACCTGGACCGATTCAGCAACTGTTGAGGGGCTAGCACCAGCGCCACATCGAACACAATCAATCCAATGAGAAACGGTGCCGGATTCGCCGGATTCTTATAATAATAATCTTTATTATTGCCACAAGTAGGCTTACATTAATACTGCAATGAAGTTACTGTGAAAAGCCCCTAGTCACCACACTCAGGCGCCTGTTCGGCTACACTGAGGGAGAATTCAGAATGTCCAAATTTACCTAACATGCACATCTTTCAGGACTCGTGGGAGGAAACCAGAGCACCTGGAGGAAACCCGCGCAGACATAGGGAGTGCGTGCAGACTCCGCACAGACAGTGACCCAAGCCAGAATTGAACCCGGGACCCTGACGCTGTGAAGCAACAGTGCTAACCATTCGCAATTGACATTCGGGAGACTGACAAGCTGCAGCTGGATATATAGATTACAATCCCCACACACACTCATCCCAGCCAACAAGATGGCATCGGTTGCGCTGGACCGCGCCCATCCTGCTGGGGCCAGAGGGCACCAAGGGAGGTCCCCTATGGGGACATCCATATGACCTGTGGCCCTAAGTTCACAGTGGGCAATCAGCAGCATGCGCGGAAATGGTGTTCCGTGCCCATCCACCCCGACCCCACAGCCCACCTCCTGGCCACACCTTACTAGTCCCCCGGCCCTGGCAGAAGACCCTGGGCAGTGACACAACTGGCAATAAATTAGGGTGATGTTGGACACTTTCCATACCCTCGCTCTCTCCCTCATCAGTCTCGATGATGGTTTCACAATTTTTAAATGCACAAGTGAACCGTGCCATCGGGAATGTGGCCCAACGGAGGCAAAGAATTGAGAAGGCCCCAGAGAATACTGGGTGAAGCCCACTAATGATATGCCGTACGTACGACACAGAATGCTTTGGCACCACTGTCAAGGCATCAGAGCATTGTGATTTGGCGTCAAATTGGCGCCCATCGTGATTTTAGTGTCAGAACCGATTGTCCAGCCAATCACAGTTCCCGATTGCGCTGTCAGCCGACGGAGAGTCGTGTCCAAAATGTTTTGGCCTCCACTTCTTTCTGTGGTAAAGAATTCCACAGGCTATCCACTCTCTGGGGGAAGACATTTCTCCTCATCTTAGTCTTAAAGGGTTTACCCCGAATCCTTAGTAAGTGACCCCTGGTCCTGGACTCCCCCACCATCTGGAACATCCTTCTTGCATCTACCTTGTCTAATCATGTTTGAATATTATAAGTTTCTATGAGATCCCCCCTCAATCTTATGAACTCCAGCAAATATAATCTTAACTGACTTAATCTCTCCAGCGGAGGAAGTGGCATAGTTGTATTGTCACTGGACCTGCAATCCAGAGACACAGAGTACTCTGGGGTCCCAGGTTCAAATCCCGTCACTGGTGAGATTTGAATTCAATAAAACTCTAGAATTAAAAGTCTACTGATGACCATGAAACTACTATTGATTGTCGTAAAAACCCATCTGATTCACTATTGTCCTTTAGGGGATGTGTAGGAGCGGTTTCAAAACCTGTGTATTGTGTCAGCTTCCATGTGGGGTTATTCCCTGTGGCTCAACTCAGCACAGAGAGGAACAAACACGACAACCTGGACAAGATGGCTTATTTAATCAAGCTTGTTACGTGTACACGGAGAACACGGATATCTGCCAAGACCTGTTCTGCCGAACAAAAACCAGAACACAGTACTGAAACAAAGTTCAAAAATCAATAGCCCACCCCAGTTGGATGCGATCCAATCCCTGAAGCTGCTACTTTTAAACGTATCCAATAGAATTGCAAGCAGTGTTTAAACTGCAAGCAGCACATGATTGATCCTCATCCTGACAGCTGTGTACAATCCCAGCAGCTTGTCGATTGTTTGTGAGAAACACAACAACAGAACCAGCACTCCGGATTGTTTCACAATTGGCAGGTTGGCCCGATGCTGGCGCCAAGAACGGCGCGAATCACTCTGGCGTTGGCCCACCCTCCGCACTTCCAGGGGCTAGGCCGGCGCCGGAGGGGTTGGTGCCGCGCTAACCGGCGGCGAAGGGCCGCCGTGGTCCCCCACATGCACAGAACCGTCGCTCTGTTCTGGCGCATGTGCAGGGGGTTTCTTTCCGCGCGCCCATGCAGAGGCCAGCGTGGAGGGAAAGAGTACCCCCACGGCACAGGCCCGCCCGCAGATCGGTGGGCTCCGATCGTGGACCAGGCCACCGTGTGGGCCTCCACTCGGAGCCAGATCCTCCCGCACCCCTCCCCCTCCCCTCCGAGGACTCGGGTAGACGGGCTACCAGCCAGGTCCCGCCGTGATGGACCATGTCCATTTCACACCTACGGGACTGGCCGAAAACGGGCGGTCGCCTGGCCCATCGGGGCCTGGAGAATTTTCAGGGAGGCCACTGCCAACGTCCCCCCACCGTAACGGCGTGAACCCTGGACAAGATGGCTTATTTAATCAAGCTTGTTACGTGTACACGTCAACGTCGCCGCCCGAAAACCGCCACCGGAGAAGTCGGCAGCCGGCGTCGGAGCAGCAGGGCGGGATTCACGCCGCCCCCCGGGGATTCGCCGACCCGGCGGGGGGTCAGAGTATCCCGCCCAAGATGTCAGAAGTAATGTCCTTTTGGTCAAGTTAGCTATCCCAAATCCCATTTGATTACATATTACTTCTATGTCCTAAAAATACATGTTTAATGGTTAATAATGATTACTCAGTCCTATAATTCATCTCAATTCTTAATAAAATAACTTATGTAAAACTAATCTCGTGGCATGCTAACTATTCAGTTTTAAGAGGTATCATCGCTGAACCCCCCCTTCAAGAGGAAATCTGCCATCCTTACCTGGTCTGGCATATATGTGACCTCAGACCCACAGCAATGTGGTTGACTCTTAACTGCAATTAGGAATGGACAATAATTGCTGGTACAGCCTGCGACGCCCACGTCCCATGAACGAATAAAAAAACATATGTCAGTCACGCCATCCCAGGGATCAGTCTGGTAAACCTTTGCTGCACTCTGTCCATAACAAGAACACCCTTCCTCAGACAAGGAGACCAAAACTTCACACAATATTCCAGGGGTGAACTCATCAAAGCCCTGTATAATTGCAGCAAGACGTTCCTGTATTCGAACCCTCTCGCTATGAGGCCAACATACCATTTTCCTTCCTCATCGCTTGCTGAACCTCCATGATTATTTTCAGCGACTGTACAAGGAGAATCACATCTCGTAGGACACTCCTATTTTTTAACGAATAGCATTTCAGATAATAATCTGCCTTCCTGTTTTTGCTACCAATTCATATTTATCCACATTTTACTGCATCTGCCATGCATTTGTCCACTCACTCTACTTGTCCAAATCACATTGAGGATCTCTGCATCTTCCTCATAGTTCACCCTCCCATCTGGCTTTGTGTCACCTACAAATTTGTAAATATTACATTTAGATCCCTCATCTAAATACATATTAATACAGGGTTTTTCATACTCAGGGTCACAGGCGAGTTTTGGGGGGGTTGCAGAATGATCGTTTTTTGGCGTTCGCGATCGCAGGAAGAAGTCCCCAATGGCTGCCATCAGTTTTAAGATTGCTGGCCGCAGGCAGTCCCCGATTGGTTGTGGCATTTGAAGGGGCGCGGTGGAGAAGGGCAGCGTGAGCTGAGCTGTGCGCTGGTCAACGCGCAAGCGTGGGGGGTGAGGACAGTGGCTGACGGCAGTCCACATGGGCGCGTGATGCTCATGGTGGTGGCCCCAGCTTGGAGTTCCGCGCTTGTGGTCATCCTCTGCACACTGCTCAGCTCGTCCGCTGCCACTGATCGGCAGTATGCGACCTGCGGCTCCGTGGTCTATGACGTGAAGCACTGGTCGGGAAGTGTCTGTCACTGGGGTGGATGCTGCTACTGGAACATGAGAGGGAAGCCAGGCCATGTCTGTCAGTGAGGAATACCTCAAATGAGGCCAGTAAATACTGCTCACACATGTCAACACTGGAAGAAACCTACAGTCACCACTTTGTGTCGCCACTCTCTGGAAACCAGGAAGTAAGTGCTTTTAGTGAGAATGGAGATTGCTTCGATGTTTGGATAGTGCAATGCAGTGGAACAAATAAGAAATGTTGTGACATTGTATGTGTTTGTCAAGTTACTTCATCTCTTCTAAAGTCATAGTTTGTAAAGTAAAAACAAGATTGTACTTTTTTCTATACTTGTTTAAATTTCTAAAGAAATGGGATCATATTTGAAACAAAGTTTGTGAGTAAATGTAAGGATGCGAATGTTCATCTGACATTGTTTTAATTTTCAGCAGGTGGCACGGTAACACAGTGGTTAGCACTGTTGCTTCACAGCGCCAGGGACCCGGGTTCGATTCCCGGCTTGAGTACCTGTCTGTGCGGAGTCTGCATGCTTTCCCTGTGTCTGCGTGGGTTTTCCCCGGGTGCTCCAGTTTCCTCCCACAAGTCCTGAAAGATGTGCTGTTACGTGAATTGGACATTCTGAATTCTCCCTCAGTGTACGCGAACAAGCGTCGGAGTGTGGAGGCGAGGGGATTTTCATAGTAACTTCATTGCAGTGTTAATGTAAGCCTACTTGTGACACTGATGAAGATTATTCTGATTATTAAAAAGTCGTAAACTTGAAATAATCAGGTATTGGAAATTAAGTTTCACAGTAAAAAAAAGGTGGGTCGCGACCGGCCTTTAAATATGAACAATCATGTATTTCCGCCAGAGGCATCAGCAGAGAGAAGGTCACATGCCCAGCACTTACACTGATGCCACGCAGCTGTACATCCAAGGTTTTTTGCAAAATCATGGAGCAGAGATTTCTCCATTTTGTAGCTGCCAGCAAGCAAACAACAGGACTGTGTGAAGAACTGATTATTTTGTAATAAGGAAGAGAGGACCCGAAACGCAAACAGGCCAGGATCTCAGAATTGAATCTGATGGAAAAAGATTCTCGGGAGAGTCCACGGCAGGACAAAGCAGTGTTGGTGTGAGGTTCATCCACAGCTCCAGGGCCTCTGGTGGACAAGCAATTAAGAAGAAACTGAAATCGGGAACAAAGCAGTAGAAAGATGATTTCTTGAGGCATGGCTTTAATTGTGCCAATGCAAATCAGGATGTAAAGCCCATGTGTGTTATATGCAGAGAAGTACTGGCAAATTAAAGTTTAAAACTCTCAAATCTTCAAAGGTGTCTGAAGACTAAGCATGGCGAGTTCAAGGACAAACATCTTGATTTTTTTCAAAGGATGCAGCGATAACCTCAATCATCAGCAAAAGTCCTTCGCAGAAATGTAACATTGAATGATGAAGCTAGTGAGATCGTGAGGACCAAGCAGGCTCACCTGCCGCATTAAAGGTAAGCAATAATGGTGTGTCGCGAAGGTCGGCCGACGTAGGTCGCTAAGGTCAGCCGGCATGGGTCGCGAACATCAGCCAGCATGAGTCCTGAACGTCTGCCAGTTGGTAAAAGTGGGTCCCAGGAAAGAAAGTTTGAAAAACACTGTATTAATATATATTGCAAATAGCTGGGGTCCCCACACTGAATCTTGCGATACCCCACTAGTCACCAACTGCCACTTGGAAAAAGACCAGTTTATTCCTACTCTTTACTTCCTGTCTGCCACCCAGTTTTCTATCCGTCTCTTTGTCCTCCTTTGCTGAATTCTAAACGTACCCCAATCCTGAGGTCTGCTGTTTTTTTCCAGTGAGTTTATATGCCTCTTCCTTGAATCTAATACTATCTCTAATTTCCCTTGTAAGCCATGGAATGGCAACTTTTCTCATTTTATTTCTGCGCCAGGCAGGAATGAACAATTGTTGCAGCTTACCCATGTGCTGTTTGAATGTTTGCCATTGCCCATCCACCATCATCCTTTTTGTGATGAATGTAAGTAATTGTCTTTTTTTTTGCAGTAATAGTATTAAAACATAGATAGAATTACTGCTAGTACTGTGATTAAGGTGTCATAAAAGCGTGGTAATCATTGATTTGCCGCTGAGGTGTTCTGCTAATAGACTTGTGAACCATTTACCTGTTTACAGATATCTAGCTAATGGAAGTTTGTTTAGGTTTGAAGGTCTCCTTGAGTGTCGATAATTTATGAAGGATGTAGGGCAGGATTCTCCCGTACCCGGTGGGGTGGGGGGTCCCGGCGGGTCGGAGTGGCATGAACCACTCCAGCGTCGGGCCGCCCCAAAGGTGCGGAATCCTCCGCACCTTCAGGGGCTAGGCCCACCCCGGTGTGGATGGCGCCCCGCCAGCAGACAGGATAGGGGCTTGGCACCATGCCACCTGGCACCGAAGGGCCTCTGCTGGCCGGCGCCAGTCAGTGCCTGCAGGGAGCACCAGCGCGTGCTGGCGGTCATCCCTGTGCATGCGCGGGGGGGTTCGTCTCCGCATTGGCCATCACGGAGGACCACAGCGGCCGATGCGGAGAAATAGAGTGACCCCACGGCACAGGCCCGCCCGCGGATCGGTGGGCCCCGGCCACATGCAAGGCCACCGTGGGGGCACCTCCCGGGGCCAGATTCCCCCGTGACCCCCCAGGAACCCCGGAGCCCGCCCGCGCCGCCAGGTTCCGCCGGTAAAGGACCTACTCTAATTTACGCTGGCGGGGCCGGCTACAGACGGGCAGGACTTCGGCTAATCGCGGGCCGGAGAATTCGGGCAGCCCCAGCGCCCATTGAGTCGCGCCGGACCCCGCCATTCAACGAGGCAGGCGGCGCAACTCACGCCGGGCTGGTTTCTGTGGGGCAGGAGAATTGGGAGGACGGCGGGGGTGGGATTCACGACGATCCCCGGCGATTCTCCCACCCGGCGGGGGGGTCGGAGAATCCCGCCCATTGTGTTTGTTCCTGGCTGAACAAGTCAAGGGACATCTTATAAGAAGTGATAAAAGAATGTCTTATGCTTTGGATACAGATGATGAAGTTAATGGGAGGAGCAAGGTCTGTCTGAAGAGTGGGCCCTAGAATGCTAAACTGAACAGAGGTGTTTCAGTTTGGTCCTGGAAGGTGATCTCCCCAAAGATTCTGCACAGAGAAAGGCAAATAAAACCCACAACACCCAGTCCAGGATGGCCTGTTGTCTAGTTGATTCCTAAACGTATTGGTCCAGAAAACCATACCGTACCCACTCCAGGAATTCCTCCTCTACGGTATTGCTACTAATTTACTTAACCTAATCTAAATGCAGATTAAGGTCATCCAGAATTACTGATGTCCCTTTATTGCATACGTCTCTAATTTCCTGTTTAATGCAATCCCAAGCATTAGCACTACAGATTGAGGTTCTATATTCAAGCCCCACTAAAGATTATTGCATTGGTGTTTTGCAGGTCTACCTATACGGATTCCACATCATCGGAGCTAATATCCTTCCTCACTATTGCATTCATTTCCTCTTTAATCAGCATTACAACAGCACCACCTTTTCTTTTTCATCTGTCCTTCCTAAATACTGAAAAGCCCTGGATGTTCAGTTCCCATCGCTGGTCAACCTGCGCCCATGTTCCCTGACTATATCATATCGGGTTATATCTGTTTGCCTGATCAATTCATCCACTTAATTGCGAAAGCTCCGTGCATTGAGGCACAAAGCCTTAAAGTTGATCTTTTAACATTCCATGTCCCATTCCCATTATATTTCTCAGTGGCCCTGTTTGCACTGCTGCCTCAGCGCCTGGTATCTGGGTTTGATTCTGGCCTTGGGTGACTGTCTGTGTGGAGTTTGCACGTTCTCCCCGTGTCTGCATGCGTTTCCTCCGGGTGCTCCAGATTCCTCCTGCAGTCCAAAAATGTGCAAGTTATGTGGATTGGACATTCTAAAATTGCGTCTTACTGTCCAAAGATAGGTCGGTGAAGTGGCATTACGATGTTGCAGGGATAGTGCGGCAGAGTGGGCCGAGGTAGCGTGCTCTTTCAGAGGATCAGTGTAGACTCAATGGGTTGAATGGCCTCCAGCTGGTGCACTGTAGAGATTTTTGATTCAGGCATTTGGTTTCTCTGGCTATCATTTCTCTTGTTCCCCTTTCTGTCTTTTGTTCTTATCCTTGTTTCCCTCGCCTCTGACTCCTTCCATAGGTTCCCATCCCCCTGCCATTTTAGTTTAACCCCTCCCCAACCACTCCAGCAATTACTCTCTCTAGGACATCAGTCCCAGTCATGCCCAAGTGCAACCTGTCCAGTGTGTACTGGTCCCACCTTCCCTAGAACCAGTCCCAATGTCCCAGGAATCTCAAACAATCCTCTCGCACCATCTCTTCAGCCACGTATTGATCTGATATATTCTGCTATTTCTGCTATGACTAGCAGGTGGCATTGGTAATAATCCTGAGATCACTACCTTTGAGGTCCTACTTTTCAACTTACCTCTTAACTCTCTGTATTCTGCTTTAAGGACCTCATCCTTTTTTTAACTATGTCATCTGTACCAACGTGTGCCACGACCACTGTGTGTTTAACTTCCCCTCCAGATTTTATTTTAGCCACTCTGAGACATTCTTGACCCTAGCACCATGGAGGCAACATACCATCCCGGAGTCAATGTATTTACTTTCTGTATTTATCGTATGTTCTATGTTTTCCATGTATGCAGTGATCTGTCTGGACTGTACACAGAACCATACTTTTCATTGTACCTCGGTACATGTGACAATAAATCCAAATCTAATCTTGTTTGCAGACACAGAAACACCTATCTATTCCCCTTACAATTGAATCCCCTGTAACTATTGCATTCCCACACTTCTTACATCTCCCACTTGCAGTAGAGCCAAACCATGGTGCCATTAATTTGGCTGTAACATTCCAGCGATGTGGAAAAGCTGCTGCCCCTACCTTTGGGTGCCTGAGGGCCCCTGCCTCACTCCTTGAGGAGAAGGGGCACATGGAGGGAGGTCGAGGTGCTCCATCTGCCTCGTGCATAGTCACAGCAAGATCTCAGCTGTGTCTACAGCTCTGGAGTTCAGGTCTGTGCGCAACTCCGACAAAAACTTGGCATTATGCTGGATGGGGTTCCTCATGGCATTCCCTATCCTCCTGTCATGACCTCCACGAGCACACAGGTTGTAACCACTTCATCGGAGAGCAGGCAGATGGGCTCCTCCATCTCATGTGTCACTCTGTTGAGGGTTTCCTCCACCTCTGCCTGATATTCCCCCACCTCTCATTCCACCTCCAGCGTCTCGTGCAGGGTTGATGCCAAAGGCTCATGGGTGGTGCCGTGGCACCTCTGTTAGCACTGCTGCCTCACAGCACCATGGACCTGATTTCAATTCCAAGCTTGGGTGGATGTCTGTGTTGTGTTTGCACTTTCTCCCCATGTCTGCAGAGGTTTCCATCACAAAGATGCGCGGGTTAGGTGGATTGGTCATGATAAAATTGCCCCTGAGTGTCCAGGGGTGTGCAGGTTAGACAGGGTTACGGGGATCGGGAAGGGCTGTGGGCCTAGGTAGGATGCTCTTTCAGTGGGTCGGTGCAGAATCGATGGGCCAAATGGTCTCCTTCGGCACTCTAGGGATTCTATGATTATCCATCTTGGACATTGCAGGTGCCTCTTCCCCCACCGTTCCCCGCATGTCAATGAGATTGACTGATCCTGCCTCCTCCTGCTGCAGACACATGTCCATGTGCTGACCATCAGGCTTTGCCTGAACTAGATCTGAATGGTGATATGTTTCCAAGTCAGGATGGTGAATGGCTTAGATGGGAACTTCCAGGATTCCTTGCTCATGACATGCTCCTGCAACCGCATTATTTATAAGGCTAGTCCAGTTCAGTTTCTGGTCAATGGTAACCCAAAATATGTTTTTTTTAAAAATGTTTTTATTGGGTTTCATACATGATATACTTACAAATGGACACATAGAGAAACCAAAAAAACAACGGAGTATACATTAAAAAAAAACAAAGCAAAACAAAATCAGGTGGAAGGGGCACCTGGGTGGTGCCCTTGATGTCACTTGCATCACTTGGTCGTTTTTTTGGGGGGGCCATTTGCCTCAGCTTCGGCCATCTGCTGTTCCTTTTTCCTGTTCTTTCTTTCTCTCTTTCACCTTGCTGGCCTTGTTGTGGTCGTTGGCGTTTCCTGCGCTCCCCCCCCCGCCCCCCCCCCAGTTTGTGTTCCCTCCTCTTTCCTCCCTTCTGGCTCCCCTCTGTTGTTGACCCAAAATATGTTGCTCGTGGGGGATTCAGTGATGGTAATGTCATTGAATGTCAAGGGGCAATGGTTAGATTCTGTCTTGTTGGAGATGGCCATTGCCTGGTACTTGTGTGGCATATATGTTACTTGCCACTTGTCAGCCCAAGCCTGGATATTGTCCATGTCTTGTTATATTTGGACATGATTACCTCAGTACCTGTGCAGTTGTAAATTTTGCTGAACATTGTGTAATCACCAGCAAACATCCCCACTTCTGGGGCGTCATTCTCCGACCCCCCGCCGGGTCGGAGAATGGCCGTTGGCCGCCGTGAATCCCGCCCCCGCCCCCGCCGAAGTCTCCGCTCCCGGAGATTGGGCGGGGGCGGGAATCCGGCCGCGCCGGTTGGCGGGACCCCCCCCTGGATTCTCCGGCCCGGATGGGCCGAAGTCCCGCCCAGGAATTGCCTGTCCCGCCGGCGTAAATCAAACCTGGTATTTACCGGCGGGACCAGGCGGCGTGGGCGGGCTCCGGGGTCCTGGGGGGGGCGCGGGGCGATCTGACCCCGGGGGGTGCCCCCACGGTGGCCTGGCCCGCGATCGGGGCCCACCGATCCGCGGGCGGGCCTGTGCCGTGGGGGCACTATTTCCCTTCCGCCTCCGCCACGGCCTCCACCATGGCGGAGGCGGAAGAGACTCTCCCCACTGCGCATGCGCGGGAAACTGTCAGCGGCCGCTGACGCTCCCGCGCATGCGCTGGGAAACTGACAGCGGCCGCTGACGCTCCCGCGCATGCGCCGCATTTCCGCGCCAGCTGGCGGGGCAACAAACGCTATTTCCGCCAGCTGGCGGGGCGGAAATCCCTCCGGCGTCGGCCTAGCCCCTCAACATTGGGGCTAGGCCGCCAAAGATGCGGAGACTTCCGCACCTTTTTGCCGGCGCGATGCCCGTCTGATTTGCGCCGGCTTTGGCGCCAGTCGGCGGGCATCCCGCCGTTGGGGGAGAATTTCGCCCCTGATATTATGATGGAAGAAAGTTCATTGATGAAGCAGCTGAAGATGGTTGGGCCTAGGACACTACCCTGAGGAACTTTTGCAGTGATGTCCCAGGACTGAGATGGCTGACCTCCAACAACACCAACCATGTTCCTTTCTGCAAGATATGACTCCAACCAGTGGAGAATTTCCCACCTGAATCCCATTGACTCCAACAAAAGAGAAAATACTGAACAATCTCAGCAGGTCTGACAGCATCTGTGGGGAGAAAAGGGAACTAACGTTTTGAGTCTGGATGATTCGTTGTCAAAGCTCCAGACTTTGCCATCCAGACTTGCAACATTAGCTCCCTTTTCTCTCCACAGATGCTGTCAGACCTACTGAGATTGTCCAGTATTTTCTCTTTTTGTCTCAGATTCCAGCATCTGCAGTAATTTGCTTTTACCCCATTAACTCCAATTTTACTCAGGCTCCTTGATGACACAATCAGTCAAGTTCTGCCTTGATGTCAAAAGCAGTCACTCTCACTTCACCTCTGTAATGAGGTCAGGGGCTATGCATTCCTGGGGAAACCCCAACTGAGTGTTAGTGTGCAGCTTATTATGAAGCAAGTGCTGCTTTATTGCATTGTTGATGACCCCTTCCGTCACTTTACTGATGATCGAGAGTAGACTGATAGGACGGTAATTGACCTGGTTGGATTATCTGCTTTTTGTGTACAGGACAGACCTGGGCAAATTTCCACATTGCTGGTTAAATGGCAGTGGTTTCGAAGCACTGGAACAGCTTATCCGGGGTGCGGCAGGCTCTGGAGCACAAGTTTTCTGTACTATTGCTGGAATATTGTCAGGGTCCATAGCCTTAGCAACATGCAGCCATTTCTTGACATCACATGGAGCGAATCAAATTGACTGAAGACTGGCATCTGTGATGCTGGGGGCTTCCGAAGGAACTTGAGATCGATCATGCACTCGGCACTTCTGGCTGAAGATTGTTGCGAATGTTTCAACCTTGTCTTAACCTGCCAGTGCGGATTACATCAGTTAGCTGTTACTGGCACTGCAGGACAATGCTCTGGTGGAGGCCATGCACAGTGAACACTTCGGTGACTTCTTCCCACAGGGTACCGCAGGGATCGGTGCTGGGACCCCAGCTATTTACAATATATATCAATGATTTATATGAGAGAACAAAATGTAAAATCTCCACATTTGCAGGTGACACCATGTTGGGTGAGCTGGTGAGCTGTGAGAAGGATGCAAAGATCCTTCAGTGTGTTTTGTGTCATAATATACACACAAGTATATGATGGTCAGAGACAGACACTGACTGACAAACTGAAAGAACAATCAACACACAGAACACAGCAGCCAATCACCAGACAGAACACGGTCACTATATAGCCAGAGGGCACTAGTTTTCCCGCTGATTCGGGATGCAGCCTCTGAGACAGCCAAAGCCCGTAATCAGTAACACAAACATCTACCATGTGCTAGCAGTAGGTCAGGTTAGCCTCAGGTCTCCAGTCAATCTAACATAGTGTCAACCCACAGTGCAAGTATGTTTAACAGCTCATAGCTAAATAAAATAGAGTTGTACTTCTACAAGTGTTGGAAGCCTGTCTCTCTCACTGCTCTGGTAAACACAGTCCTCGCAGACCCAGCATACCCAACACATCAATTTGGACAAGTTGAGTGAGTGGATAAATGAATAATAGATGCAGTATAATTTAGATTAATGCGAGGTTATCCATTTGGTATCAAAAACGAAAAGGCAGGTTATTATCTGAATGGCCATCAATTAGGAGAGGGGAATGTACAATGAGAACTGGATGTCCTCGTACACCAGTCCCTTAAGGTAAGCATGCAAGTAAAGCAGGCAGTAAAGAAGGCAAATGGTACGCAGGCGAAAGGATTCGAGCACAGGCGCAGGGATGTCTTGCTGCAATTATACCGGGCCTTGGTACGGCCACACCTGGAATACGGGGCGGGATTCTCCCCTACCCGGTGGGGCGGGGGGTCCCGGCGGGACGGAGTGGCGTGAACCACTCCGTTGTCGGGCCGCCCCAAAGGTGCGGAATCCTCCACACCTTCAGGGGCTAGGCCCACCTCGGAGTGGTTTGCACCCCGCCGGCTGGCGGGAAAGGGGCTTGGCGCCACGCCAACCGGGCCCAAAGGGCCTCCGCCGGCCGGCGCGAATTGGCGCATGCGCGGGAGCTTTGTTTCCGCACCAGGAATGGCGGACCGGTACAGCCTCCGGTGCGGAAGGATAGAGTGCCCCCATGGCACAGGCCCGCCTGCGGATCGGTGGGCCCCGATCACGGTCCAGGCCACCGTGGGCGCACGTCACACGGCCAGATCCCCCGCGCCCCCCCAAGAACCCCGGAGCCCGCCCGCGCCGCCAGGTCCCGCCGGTAAGGGACCTACTCCATTTTACGCCGGCGAGACTGGCAAAAGACGGGCAGGACTTCGGCCCATCGCGGGCCGGAGAATTCAGGCAGCCCCGGTGCCCATTGAGTCGTGCCGGACCCTGCCATTCTCCAAGGCAGCCGGTGCGACTCACGCCTCACCGATTTTTGGGGGGCCGGAGAATTAGGAGGACAGCGGGGGCGGGATTCACGCTGACCCCCGGCGATTCTATGACCCGGCGGGGGTAGGAGAATCCCGCCCACGGTGTCGAGTTTTGTTCTCTTTACCTGAGGAAGGATGTTATTGCTCTAGAGGGAGTGCAGCGAAGGTTTACCAGACTGATGTCTAGGATGGTGGGACAGACGCATGAAGAGAGATTGAATCGGTTAGGATTGTATTCGCAAGAGTTCAGAAGAATGAGGGGGGGATCTCATAGAGACCTATAAAATTCTAACAGGACAGGGTTGATGGAGGAAGGATGTTCCCGATGGTGGGTGTGTCCAGAAAGGGGTCACAGTCTGAGGATATGGGGTAGACTATTTAGCACAGAGATGAGGAGAAATTCCTTCACCCAGGGAGTGGTGAGCCTGTTGAATTCATTACCACAGAAAGTAGTTGAGGCCAAAACATTGTGGGTGGGATTCTCTGGCCCGCCAGCCAGGTTTTCCGGTGTGAGTGCCCCGTCGGCAGCGGGATTCTCCATTCCTACAGCCGGTCAATAGGGTTTCCCACTGTGGCCACCTCACGCCGTCAGAAAACCGGGGGGGCGTGGGTGCGCTGCTGGTGAACCGGAGGATCCCGTCAGCGGAGAATTCCACTGCATAAGTTTTCAAGAAGTAGCTAGATATAACACTTGGGGCGACAGAGAACAAAGGACATGGGGAGAAAGCAGGATCATTCTACTGAGTTGGTTAATCAGCCATGACCATAATAAATGGGGGAGCAGCTTGAAGGGCCAAATGGCCTCCTCCAGCTCCTGTTGTGCATGTTTCTATGTAGGATTGGTCAGATGGCTCGACCTCCATCTTTCATTCTCAGGCACATGGCACTCCTCCTCACCTCCTCTGTATTGAGAAGCACATCAAACAACGTGTCGGTGAATTTGGGGTCTATTGCTCCCAAAATTGCTGGGCAATCTCTTTCTTCCATTCTGGGTTTGGGTCAAAGGGGTTGATGTCCGGGTGCCTTTTGAATATGGTACCCGGGTATGACGGTGTACCGTGCGTCATCCTACCCACCTCACTAAGTAATAGGCAATCCCCACCCCCACCCCTCACCCCTACACTGCATGATTAATGAGCCCGCATCACACGATTCCATGCAAATTCCGATTGGGTCCCTGGGTGGAAAATACTTCCAGTTCCTACCCCCACAATGGGACTTTGACCCAGAATGGAAAGTTCCAGCCACTGTCTGGGCTCCCCGATGCAGAATGGACATTTGGCTGAGGTATCTGTTCACTGTCAGGTCCTGCCTTGCTATGAATCACCATCTTCAAAAGAAAAGAGGTGAGGAGAGAAACTTGTGATGAAAAGACTACAGCAGATTGGATTTCATTATTCTTGAAAATGTAAGAGAAATGCTCAAATGCAATCAGTGGAAAAAAAGCTTTTTATTTGCTTCTCACTAATTCCTATTTATTCTTATTCTCTCAGAGTTTTCTAAGCCTTTTAACCTAAAACAGAAGGATCGTACTTGGAATTCAAAAGGATAATATCCCTTGGACCTCAGCCAAAATCCCAACAGTTCTCACATGCTGACTTTTATTACTTCCTCTGCAGAGATAGGTCGCAATCTTGGCTCCTTTGCATTAAATCATAGAATCACAGAAAGGACAGCACAGGAGGACGCCGTACAGCCCATCTTCTTAAGCATCTCAGTCGTGCCAGAATTGTGTCTGGCAAAATTTCTTGACATGGCCCCAATTTGCATTGCTGGTACGAAAACAATAAATAAATAGCTTGAGTGGCAGTTCTATGCTTTTGACCTTTTCGGATGCGCCTGCATTTTTGAGAAGCTGCCTGCTATTATCTTTGGTAACTCTTTGGTCTCTTGGAAATGAGAATCTTACTCTGCAGCTCAGAATTGAGAGGGGGCTTTATATGAAATTAATGGCTTATGTTTGTTCAAAGTTCTCTGTCGTCTCCAAGGTTGATATTGCTGGCAAGATGACCCTGCAACATAACAGAATATTGCTGTAGCTGACTGCAGATTATGATTGAAGCTAATGTTAGGGCTGTGGAAATTGAAATACAGATGGAATTCAAGCTAACTGCAGCATGTGAATAGCGCTGATGAATCAGGAATGGGAGGAGTATTTTGTTAAAATAAGCCAGAGAAGAATCATTGCCCTCCAGCACTGCTACCGTTATAAGAGAGGGAATAGGACTTCTGGCTATGATAGGGAGAAACAAGAAAGATTATTTGAGAGACAGATTCCAGGTAAAAGAGGTATCAGTGTCACCCAATATCAATATAATATTGCCATTGCCCAGAAACCCAAGTGGACCAATCATACAAATGATATGACTACTAGAGTTGGAAGTGATGTCATGAGTGGTCAACCTCTCACTCAGTTATTTATTACATTTTAAAACAGCAAAAACAAGAAGCTAAACAAATGATGGAACAATAATAATTAACTTATCTGTCTCACAAAACTAGTAATTGTACAAATCACACATATCCTCCCCAGTGGAGCTACCACATTAAGATATTAAAGTGGTCAAGGACCAAAGTATTAGCTAGTTAACATGAGCCTGGATTTAGTGTTCAGAATAACAGTGCAGCTATCAGCACTCACCCCGCGAAGACTAATAACCAAACTCTGCAACCTTGGACTTGACCTCTCCCTGTGCAGCTGGATCTTGACTTCCTCACCAACAGACCGCAATCTGTCAGGATAGGCAACAGCAACTCCACAATAGTCCAACACCGGCGCCTCGCAAGGATGTGTGCTCAGTCCTCTACTGTACATCCTATACACACATGACTGTGTGGCACGATTCAACTCCAATTCGATCTGTAAGTTTGCAGATGATACGACTGTGGTGGGTCGTATCTTAAACAATGACAAATCAGACTACAGAAGGGAGATAAATCACTTGGTTGCGTGGTGCACTGAAAATAACCTCTCTCTAAATGTTGGAAAGACCAAGGAATGATCATCAACTTCAGGAAGCATTTCACGACACACACTCCCATCTACATCAATTGCTCCAAAGTGGAGATGGCCGATAGCTTTAAGTTCCTGGGGGTCACCATCACCAACAGTCTGTCCTGGTCCACTCACATTGATGCAACAGTTAAGAAAGCCCAACATAGTCTCTGATTCCTATGGAAGCTAAAGAAATTCGGCATGTCTGCATCGACTCTCACAAACTTCTACAGATGTGCCATAGAGAGCATCCTATCCAGCTGCATCACAGTTTGGTATGGCAACTGCTCGGCCCAATATCGCAAGAAACTGCAGAGTATGGTGAACTCAGTAAAAAGCATTACACAAGCTTGCATTCCTCCCATTGATTCTGTCTACACCTTCTTCTGCCTCAGGAAGGCAGACAGCATTGTCAGAGACCCCTCCCACCCAGGCTTTTCCCTCTGCCAGACCCTTCCATCAGGCAGAAGATACAGAAGTCTGAACACCTGCACATCTAGACATAGGATCAGCTTCTTCCCCACAGCTACTAGACTCCTCAACAACTCTCCCACGGACTGATCTGGTCCCTGTAAGAACACTATTCACAACGCCCTATGCTGCTCTTGCTCATGGATTGCTTGTTTGGCCCTTGATCCACACTGTAGCTAATCACTGTTTGTCGATGTACCATTTATTAATGTACTCTGTCAATTATTTGTTTGTCTACTATGTACGTTCCCTTGGCCGCAGAAAAATACTTTTCACTGTACTTTGGTACAATTGACAATAAATAAATATCAATCAATCACCATTGTTATGGATTCAATCAGGCAGCAGCTTTCAAGAACAAAGAACAAAGAACAAAGAAATGTACAGCACAGGAACAGGCCCTTCGGCCCTCCAAGCCCGTGCCGACCATGCTGCCGACTAAACTACAATCTTCTACACTTCCTGGGTCCGTATCCCTCTATTCCCATCCTATTCATGTATTTGTCAAGATGCCCCTTAAATGTCACTATCGTCCCTGCTTCCACCACCTCCTCCGGTAGCGAGTTCCAGGCACCCACTACTCTCTGCGTAAAAAACTTGCCTCGTACATCTACTCAAAACCTTGCCCCTCTCACCTTAAACCTATGCCCCCTAGTAATTGACCCCTCTACCCCGGGGAAATGCCTCTGACTATCCACTTTGTCTATGCCCCTCATAATTTTGTAGACCTCTATCAGGTCGCCCCTCAACCTCCTTTGTTCCAGTGAGAACAAACCGAGTTTATTCAACCGCTCCTCATATGCTAATGCCCTCCATACCAGGCAACATTCTGGTAAATCTCTTCTGCACCCTCTCTAAAGCCTCCACATCCTTCTGGTAGTGTGGCGACCAGAATTGAACACTATGCTCCAAGTGTGGCCTAACTAAGGTTCTATACAGCTGCAACATGACTTGCCAATTCTTATACTCAATGCCCCGGCCAATGAAGGCAAGCATGCCGTGTGCCTTCTTGACTACCTTCTCCACCTGTGTTGCCCCTTTCAGTGACCTGTGGACCTGTACTCCTAGATCTCTTTGACTTTCAATACTCTTGAGGGTTCTACCATTCACTGTATATTCCCTACCTGCATTAGACCTTCCAAAATGCATTACCTCACATTTGTCCGGATTAAACTCCATCTGCCATCTCTCCGCCCAAGTCTCCAAACAATCTAAATCCTGCTGTATCCGCAGTCCTCATCGCTATCCGCAATTCCACCAACCTTTGTGTCATCTGCAAACTTACTAATCCACACTTGCACAGTGGTTTGTATAAAACGCTTGTTAGGTCACTGTTAGAATACTTAATGCAGTTCTGGTCACCACACTATAGGATGAACCACAAGAAAAGAAAAACCCACCCAAGCACCTATCTATTCTAATTACCATCTACAAGATACACTTCACTAGAGAGGGTGCAGAGGAGATTAACCAGGATCTTGCCTGGACTGGAGCGTTTCTGTTATGAAACTGGTTAGAGGCTGTTATGAGGCTGGTTAGACTGGCATTGTCCTCCTTAGATCAGAGAAGGCTGAGGGGGGACCTGATTCCGTTGTACAAAATTATGAGGGACATAGATAGCGTAGATAGGAAGAAACTTTTCCTCTTAGTAGAGGGAACAATAACCAGGTGGCATAGATTTAAGGTAAGGGGCAGGAGATTTAGAGGGGATTCGAGAAAAAACACTTTTCACCTGGAGAGCGGTGGGAATCTGGAACTCACTGCCTGAAAGGGTGGTAGAGACAGGAACCCTCACAACATTTAAAAAACATACTAGGCTACGGACCATGAGAGGAAATTGAATTTTTTAAAAATTCATTTACGGGATGTGGGCATCACTAGTTAGGCCAGCATTTATTGCCCATCCCTAGTTGCCCTTCAGAAGGTGGTGGTGAGTTGACTTCTTGAACCATTTCAGTCCTTGAGGTGTTAGGGAGGGAGTTTCAGAATGTTGCGCCAGCAACAGTGAAGGAACGCCGATATATTTCCAAGTCAGAGTGGTGAGTGATTTGGAGGGGAACCTCCAGGTGGTGTTCCCAAGTATCTGCTGCTCTTGTCCTTCTAGATGGTAGTGGTCGTGGGAATGGAAGGTGCTGTCTAAGGAACCTCGGTGACTTACTGCAGTGCATCTTGTAGATGGTAATTAGAATAGATAGATGTTTGGGTGGGTTTATTTCTCTCATGGTTCTTTGGATGAATGGAATTAGTCTCCAGAGGATGGCCTGGCCAAGTTTTATAGCGTTGAAGCTTTGCAGGTGAAAAGAAGGGAGTCCCTTTCTCTCACTACCGGGGTTGATTGGATGTTAGGTAGGGTTTTGTTTTTCTTGCTGGAGGATGGAGCCTCCTGCCCTGTTGGTTTGCAGACTGATCTGTTCCTCGTTGGATCTGGGAGAAAAATTATTTGAGATCTGAGGTTGAGCCCGCCCTCCACCTGATCGATGCCTTCGTTATCCACATAACAGGTTCCAGCTTAGAAACCATTGCTATACAATAGGGTTTTAATGATGGCTGTTTACACCTGCTCGTGAGAATTGGTTTCTCTGCACCGTTCTATGTCAAGGCTCAAGCTCAAAGACACTGGGAGGAGAATTGATTGTGAATTTTGTTAGATATCCAGTTAACTCCAGAACCTAGAAGAACAAGAGCAGCTGATGGAAGAGAACACCATCAACTGCAAGCTCACCCCCAAGTCATTCACTATCCTAACTTGGGGCAGCACGGTAGCCTTGTGGATAGCACAATTGCTTCACAGCTCCAGGGTCCCAGGTTCGATTCCAGCTTGGGTCACTGTCTGTGCGGAGTCTGCACATCCTCCCCGTGTGTGCGTGGGTTTCCTCCGGGTGCTCCGGTTTCCTCCCACAGTCCAAAGATGTGCAGGTTAGGTGGATTGGCCATGATAAATTGCCCTTAGTGTCCAAAATTGCCCTTAGTGTTGGGTGGGGTTACTGGGTTATGGGGTTACTGGGTTATGGGGATAGGGTGGCGGTGTTGACCTTGGGTAGGGTGCTCTTTCCAAGAGCCGGTGCAGACTCGATGGGCCGAATGGCCTCCTTCTGCACTGTAAATTCTATGATTCTATGATATCACTGTTCCTTCACTGAGGCCCATGACTACTCTATTTCTCTCTATAGATGCTGCCAGGCTTGCTGAGTTTATCCAGAATTTTCTCTTTACTTGTGACAATAAGCGATTATTATTATTATTATTATGATTATTCACTGTTGCTGGTCAAACTCCTTAAACAGCACTGTGGGTGTGGGTATTATCTGCAGCGATTCAATCAGTCGGCTCAATGCCACGATCTCAAGGGAAATTAACAATGGTCAACAAATACTGGCCTGGCCAGTGAAGCCCACATCCCATGAAAGATTAAATCAAAACTCTGCATTTTCATTGGATGCATTCAATGTCTGATGCATTCATTACCAGACTTAAGACTATCTAAACCAACCTCTTGAAAGTCCCTTGAGTGGAATTTATATCCTCACGCTGTTAAAAAGGTAGTTGACTCAACTGACTGAGCGACAGTTAACTGTCAATCACCTGAAGCCTAAATAGGGCCTCAATAGGTGTTGGTTACTATAGAAGCTAAACTAGCTGGTGACTAATCTCAGCTCTCTGTATAAAAGGGACAGTTTCAAGGACACAAGCAGAGTGAGAGACACAGTCAGAGTGAGTAGATTTGGGAATTTGGAGAAAAGTGGAAAACCAGTGCAGAGGGGAAAGTGGTGCACTTTTTCTTTCAGCTTTCTAACTTTTTAACCTTCAGAAAGTGGTCTTGCCATGAGACAGGAATAGATGTTATTTATTTGGTGAGTACTTCAGCTCCTGTGAGGACGAAGCACTCGAGAGCTGAGCTGTGAGGGACTGGCGGGATGGAGCAGAGTACTCCAGACACTCGGGAGCTAAGCTGTGAGGGAGTAGCGGGGTGGAACAGATCACTCCAGACTCCAGACACTCGGGAGCTAAGCTGTGAGGGAACAGTGGGATAGAACACAGTACTCCAGACTCCAGACTCTTGGGAGTTGAGCTGTGAGGGAGTAGCGGGTAGGAGCAGAGTACTGCAGACTTCAGACACTCGGGAGCTGAGCTGTGAGGGAACAGTGGGATAGAACACAGCACTCCAGACTCTTGGGAACTGGGCTGTGAAGGTGTAGCGAGATGAAGCAGAGTACTCCAGACTCCAGACACGCAGGAGCCGATGTGTGAGGGAGCAGCGGAATGGGGCAGAATACTCCAGACACCAGACTCTCGGGGCGCTCTGAGGGAGTAGCGGGATTGAACAGTGTACTCCAGACTCTCGGGGGCGGAGCTGTGAGGGAGCAGCAGGATGGAACAGAGTACTCCAGACTCCAGACACTTGGGAGCTGAGCTGTGAGGGAGCAGCAGGATGGAGCAGATCACTCCAGACCAGACACTCGGGAGCTGAGCTGTGAGGGAGCAGTGTGATTGAGCAAAGTACTCCAGACACTCGGGAGCTGAGCTGTGAGGGAGCAGTGTGATTGAGCAGAGTACTCCAGACTCCAGACACTCGGGAGCTGAGCTGTGAGGGAGCAGTGTGATTGAGCAGAGTACTCCAGACTCCAGACACTCGGGAGCTGAGCTGTGAGGGAGCAGTGTGATTGAGCAGAGTACTCCAGACTCCAGACACTTGGGAGCTGAGCTGTGAGGGAGCAGTGTGATTGAGCAGAGTACTCCAGACTCCAGACACTTGGGAGCTGAGCTGTGAGGGAGCAGTGTGATTGAGCAGAGTACTCCAGACGCCAGACACTTGGGAGCTGAGCTGTGAGGGAGCAGTGTGATTGAGCAGAGTACTCCAGACTTCAGACACTCGGGAGCTGAGCTGTGAGGGAGCAGTGTGATTGAGCAGAGTACTCCAGACTCCAGACACTTGGGAGCTGAGCTGTGAGGGAGCAGTGTGATTGAGCAGAGTACTCCAGACTCCAGACACTTGGGAGCTGAGCTGTGAGGGAGCAGCAGGATGGAGCAGATCACTCCAGACCAGACACTTGGGAGCTGAGCTGTGAGGGAGCAGTGTGATTGAGCAGAGTACTCCAGACTCCAGACACTCGGGAGCTGAGCTGTGAGGGAATAGTGTGATTGAGCAGAGTACTCCAGACTCCACACACTCGGGAGCTGAGCTGTGAGGGAGCAGTGTGATTGAGCAGAGTACTCCAGACTCCAGACACTTGGGAGCTGAGCTGTGAGGGAGCAGTGTGATTGAGCAGAGTATTCCAGACTCCAGACACTCGGGAGCTAAGCTGTGAGGGAGCAGTGTGATTGAGCAGAGTACTCCAGACTCCACACACTCGGGAGCTGAGCTGTGAGGGAGCAGTGTGATTGAGCAGAGTACTCCAGACACTCGGGAGCTGAGCTGTGAGGGAGCAGTGTGATTGAGCAGAGTATTCCAGACTCCAGACTCTTGGGAGCTAAGCTGTGAGGGAGCAGTGTGATTGAGCAGAGTACTCCAGACTCCAGACACTTGGGAGCTGAGCTGTGAGGGAGCAGTGTGATTGAGCAGAGTACTCCAGACAGCAGACACACTGGAGCTGAGCTGTGAGGGAGCAGTGTGATTGAGCAGAGTACTCCAGACTCCAGACACTTGGGAGCTGAGCTGTGAGGGAGCAGCAGGATGGAGCAGATCACTCCAGACCAGACACTTGGGAGCTGAGCTGTGAGGGAGCAGTGTGATTGAGCAGAGTACTCCAGACACTCGGGAGCTGAGCTGTGAGGGAGCAGTGTGATTGAGCAGAGTACTCCAGGGGCGTCATTCTCCGACCCCCCAGAGGGTCGGAGAATGGCCGTTGGCCGCCGTGAATCCCGCCCCCGCCGGTTGACGAAGTCTCCGAAGGGAGAAAAGTCGGCGGGGCGTTAATGTCGCCACTGCCGTCGGAGAATGGCACGGATCTGCGCAAGGCAGCCGATTTTCGGCCTGCCGATATTCTCCCTTCCGGATGGGCCGAAGTCCCGTCGACGTGATGACCGTTCACGTCGACGTAAATTGAACCTCCTTTTCATCGGCGTGACCCTGTGCTCCAGGCTCACGCCGACCAGCGAGGAGTTGAGTGACGGCATGGGGGGTTGGCTCTGGGCAGGCAATGGCGTGGCCGCAGTCTGATTGCGTGAGGAGAGGTGTGTCTCGGGTTGTGTGTGTGTGTGTGCGGCGGGGGGGGGGGGTGGTTAGAGTGGGCTGGGCTCCGGGGGAGTGCCGGGAGGGGGGTCCGTGCCGGGGAGCGGGATGGGGGGGGGTCCGTGCCGGGGAGGGGGATGGGGGGTCCGTTCCGGGGAGGAGGCTGGGGTCCATGCCGGGGTGGAGGTTGGGGGGGTCCGTGCCAGGGTGGAGGTTGGGGGGGGGGTCCGTGCCGGGGTGGAGGTTGGGGGGGGGTCCGTGCCGGGGTGGAGGTTGGGGGGGGGGTCCGTGCCGGGGAGGAGGATGGGGGGTCCGTGCTGGGGTGGAGGTTGGGGGGGGGGTCCGTGCCGGGGCGGAGGTTGGGGGGGGGGTCCGTGCCAGGGTGGAGGTTGGGGGGGGGGTCCGTGCCGGGGTGGAGGTTGGGGGGGGTCCGTGCCGGGGTGGAGGTTGGGGGGGGGTCCGTGCCGGGGAGGAGGATGGGGGGTCCGTGCCGGGGTGGAGGTTGGGGGGGGGTCCGTGCCGGGGCGGAGGTTGGGGGGGGGGCCGTGCCGGGGTGGAGGTTGGGGTGAGGGTCCGTGCCGGGGAGGAGGATGGGGGGTCCATGCCGGGGTGGAGGTTGGTGGGGGGTCCGTGCCGGGGTGGAGGTTGGGGGGGGTCCGTGCTGGGGAGGGGGATGGGGGGGGATCCGTGCCGGGGAGGGGGATGGGGGGTCCGTTCCGGGGAGGAGGTTGGGGTACGTGCCGGGGTGGAGGTTGGGGGTGGTCCGTGCCAGGGTGGAGGTTGGGGAGGGGGGGGGGCCCGTGCCGGGGTGGAGGTTGGGGGGGGTCCGTGTCGGTGTGGAGGTTGGGGGGGGGTCCGTGCCGGGGTGGAGGTTGGGGGGGGGTCCGTGCCGGGGTGGAGGTTGGGGGGGGTCCGTGCCGGGGAGGGGAATGGGGGGGGTCCGTGCCGGGGAGGGGGATGGGGTGTCCATTCTGGGGAGGAGGTTGGGGTCCGTGCCGGGGTGGAGGTTGGGGTCCGTGCTGGGTGGAGGTTGGGGGGGTCTGTTGCGGGGAGGGGAATGGGGGGTCCGTTCCGGGGAGGGGGATAGGGGGTCCGTTCCGGGGAGGAGGTTGGGGTCCGTGCCGGGGTGGAGGTTGGGGGGGGGTCCGTGCCGGGGAGGGGGATGGGGGGTCCGTGCCGGGGTGGAGGTTGGGGGGGGTCCGTGCCGGGGAGGGGGATGGGGGGGGTCCGTGCCGGGGAGGGGGATAGGGGGTCCGTTCCGGGGAGGAGGTTGGGTTCCGTGCCGGGGTGGAGGTTGGGCTCCGTGCCGGGGTGGAGGTTGGGGGGGGGGGTCCGTGCCGGGGAGGGGGATGGGGGGTCTGTTCCGGGGAGGAGGTTGGGGTCCGTGCCGGGGTGGAGGTTGGGGGGGGTCCGTGCCGGGGAGGGGGATGGGGAGTCCGTGCCGGGGTGGAGGTTGGGGTCCGTGCCGGGGTGGAGGTTGGGGGGGGGCCCGTTCCGGGGAGGAGGTTGGGGTCCGTGCCGGGGTGGAGGTTGGGGGGGGGTCTGTGCCGGGGAGGGGGATGGGGGGTCCGTACCGGGGTGGAGGTTGGGGTCCGTGCCGGGGTGGAGGTTGGGGGTGGGTCCGTGCCGGGGAGTGGGATGGGGGGTCCGTGCCGGGGTGGAGGTTGGGGTCCGTGCCGGGGTGGAGGTTGGGGGGGGGTCCGTGCCGGGGAGGGGATGCGAGGGCAAGTGAGTTGGTCCACCTGGCCAGGTGCCAGCCTCCAACAGTTGGACCCATGCGGTCCATGTCACCTGGCTGGGGGGAGGAGGGGATATGGGCAATGATGACATGTCGTCGTTCCCCTCCCCCCCACCAGGCCGTCATGTTTTCCGATCATCCAGCGATGTTGGCCGCCGTGGCGGCAGCCGCTAATGTCTATGTTGCCCTGGATGAGGAGGGGGAGGAGGAGCGTGCCAGAGAGGCGGCGCAGGCTGCCGCAGAGGGACAGGCGGCAGCCGCCCAGGCTGGAGGGACACCTGACCGACAGGACGAGGAGGGGGAGGAGGACGTCGCAGCCCCACGGCAACGGAGGCACCCGAGGGCGCCCCGTGTGTACCGGCCCCGGCAGTCATACCAGGACCTCACGGACCGGGAATGCAGGAGGAGACTCCGGATGAGGCGGGAAACCGTGGCACACATCTGCCACCTGCTGGCACACCTGTCACCGCGTGGCACTGGCGGGGGATACCCTCTCCCCGTGTCCGTCAAGGTTACGGTGGCCCTGAACTTTTATGCAACGGGGTCATTCCAGGCACCGAGTGGGGACCTGTCCGGCATATCGCAGACATCGGTGCATCGGTGCATCCGGGCAGTGACAGATGCCCTATATGCCATGGTGCACCGCTACATCCGCTTCCCCGTGGACCGGGCCAGCCAAGATGCCAGGGCCGTGGGCTTCTCTGCCGTGGCCGGGTTCCCCATGGTCCAGGGCGCGATCGATGGGATGTACGTCGCCGTGCGGCCACCTGCAGATAACAGGGCCGTGTTCACCAATAGGAAGGGGACCTATTCGATGAACATACAGGTGGTCTGCGACCACCGCATGATGATCCTGCACGTCTGCGCCCGTTACCCAGGCAGTGTACACGACTCATACGTGTTGTCGCGGTCATCCATCCCCGGCATGTACGAGGGACACCATGAGGGACCGCATGGGCGACAGGGGCTACCCATTGCGATCGTGGCTGATGACGCCTATACGGAGGCCACGCAATGAGGCGGAGAACCGCTACAATGATGCCCATGTAGCGACAAGGGGAGTGATAGAGAGGTGCTTTGGCGTGCTGAAGATGCGTTTCAGGTGCCTGGACCTCTCTGGGGGCGCCCTCCAATATCGGTCAGATAGGTTCTGCCGCATCATTGTGGTGTGCTGCATCCTGCACAACATAGCCCAGCAGAGGGGCGATGTGCCGCAGGCAGAGGAGGGCGGAGTGGAGGAGCAGCAGGAAGAGGCGCAGGCCTCCCCAGATGAGGGGGATGGGGGTAATGGTCAGGGCAGACGAGGTAGACACAGGCGGGTGGCTGTCCACCGTTAACGGCTGGCCCAGCGGGCACGGGACAGACTGATAGCCGCCCGCTTCACTGACTAGATGGGCGTGGGAATCGGGTAGTATGGCCACAGACCGCACACCATGGCAACAGCCGACCACCCACACCTCCCACACATCCACCCACCCAGCACCCTCACCCCCCTCCCCAACCCCACCCACCCCACCCGCATGCACACCACCCCCCCATTGCCGATCCACCTGCGGCACAACGGACCGGGCTCACACAGTTGCGGGTGGACTCGTGTCTATTGCAGGCCATGGAGGATGATGACAACCCGCCCTGCGGTGAGCTCCTGGCTCCACATCGTTGGACTATGTCTGACCTATGGCCATAGTACCACCATCCACCCGGACCAGCCCTGCATGCGGCTGTGACACTGCAGCGCACGGTCCCGTCCTCTGCCCGGGGGATGTTGATGGCAGCCCAAGGGGAAGGGGGCAGACTCACCTGGGGCTGAGGTAAGACCACCCCTCACACACACACTAGCGCTCAACGTACATGACACCCCCGCACGCTTTGGACAGAGCACAAAGGCAGCTTCTGTAGGTGTAACATTGACTTTAATAACCAAAGGAGTTCATGCACGTGCCCTAGCCCCTAAAACTCATCTGTGCCCTGCACCCGTGCCAACTTACTCAGTGTCTAATTGTTTGGCCTTACGGGCCCTTTGACTACGTCTACGTGGTTCCCCAGACGGTACAGCAGAACTGGAGGTGGACTCCTGTGATTCCTGCCCTGTGACACTGGATCCCTTTGGCGGCCGTTTACTGGGGCGTCCTGGCCTAGATGGGCCAGGTTGCGGCCCGGGCGACTGGGATGGCGAGCTGCCAGCCTGTCCTGCCCGTTGCCCACCCGATGCACCTGGGATGGAAGGGGGGGAGTCCGATGTGTCGCGGTGTACCGGGACCTCCCCTACAGGGGGAGCCGGGATGGACCACACCACCTCCTCCTCCCTCGGGGTGCCCGATGGCCCCCAGGCCTCTACATGGGTGGGGGATGCGAACAGACTGGCCATCCGACGCCCCCCGACATCTGGCGCTGCCAGTCCTGGAGGCCCATGCTGGTATCGACAGGGGTCTGCAGGTTTGCAGCCATGGAGCCCAGGGGGTTGGCAAACCCTGTCTGTGACAGTGCGACGCCGGCTCGCACATGGCCACTGGCGCCGATGCCCTCAGCGATGGCCTGCAGAGACTGGGCCATGGCCTGCAGAGACTGGGCCATGGCCTGCTGAGACTGGGCTATGGTGTTGAGCGCCTCTGCCATCTGGCGCTGGCACTGGCTCATGGCCTCCTGTGAGAGGGCAGCCATGTCCTGGGCCACAGACGCCGCCTGCACGGAAAGCCCCAGGCCTCGCAAACCGTTCCCCATGTCTGACACAGTCGCACCCATTGCCTCCACCGCGGACGCCACCCGTGCGGTGTCGGCCTGGGTGGCACGCATGACCGGCACCACTCCCAGCTCCTGGACGCGGGTGGACTCCTCCACCTGCGACTGCAGCCGCCGCAAGCCGGCCGTCACGCTCTTCGCTCGTCTCCGGGTCGGTGGTTGCATCGGATCTATGAGTGGGTGTGGAAACTCCAGGAACCCGGGATCCATCTGGGCGGCAGATGTTCGCTTGGGCTGGGCTGCCCTCCGACCGCCCGGCCCCTCTGCTGCTCCTACCTCCACCTGCTGTACCAGGATGGCTGTGTTGTGCGCACCAGTGAGTGTACCAGACGCCTCATCACTAAAGTGCCCAACCGAGGTGAGTGTTTCTGCGATGGTGGAGGGTGTTGGTGACAGCAGTGGCGTTGTGTCGTGCTCTTCGTCCCACTCTGAGTCCATGGCACTTTGGGGTGGGGGTTCGTCTCCACCCATCCACTTTGAGTCACTGTCCGGTATTTCGTCTTCCTGGGTAGTGCTGTCCCGGGTAGGGGTGTCCTGGGCAGTGCTGTCCCGGGTAGTGGTGTCCCGGGTAGTGGTGTCCCGGGTAGTGGTGTCCCGGGTAGTGGTGTCCTGTGTAGTGGTGTCCTGGGTAGTGGTGTCCTGGGTAGTGGTGTCCTGGCTCGGATGTGACGGGGGCCTGTGGCTGCCCCCCTCATCGCTGGGTAGTCGCTCCCGCACGTGACGGGGGTGTCGTCTCCCTGTTGCTCCAGGTCTCTCCGTCTCCCGTGGTGTGCGAGGGGCATCCTGCGGGCGTCGCATGCTGGAGGGTCCGGGTCTCTCCGCCTCCCGTGGCCTCCGAGGGGCATCCTGCGGGCGTCGCATGCTGGAGGGTCCGTGTCTCTCCGTCACCCGTGGTGTGCGAGGGGCATCCTGTGGGCGTCGCATGCTGGAGGGTCCGGGTGCTCTGCATCTGCGGGGATGGGTGCCTGGATGTTTGGTCCTGCGATACACAATGAAGCATGCATGGTTAGACATCAGGCAGTGATCAGGTGATATGGGGGAGGGTTTATAGGGGAGGGAGGATATGGGGACGGGCTGTCGGTGGCTCACTTGCTACTATCCCCCCGACCTCTGCATCAGCAACCTCCCGGTCGTCAGGTCCGCCAGCCAGTTCCAGGGCCCTTTCCTCGTGTTCGGTCAGTGGCCTCTCATCAGCGGGGCCTCCTCCAGTCCTCACATGCTCCCTATTGTTGTGTGCTCGCTTATCCTGTGGGGGGGGGGGGGGTGGCAGGGGTAAAAGGCAACACTGTTAGGCAGGTATATGAATGCACGCCATCAGTTGCGCGTGCATTGCAGAGGTTAAGGTTAGGGCTGGATTCACTTCGGGATATGGGGGATATGGGGGAGGGGGGATATGGGGGAGGGGGAATATGGGGGATATGGGGGAAGGGGGGATATGGGGGAAGGGGATATGGGGAGGAGGGATATGGGCGAGGGGGGATATGGGGGAACGGGGATATGGGGGAGGGGGATATGGGGAGGGGGATATGGGGGAGGGGGATATGGGGGAAGGGGGATATGGGGAGGGGGATATGGGGGATATGGGGGAGGGGGGATATGGAGGAGGGGGGATGTGGGGGAGGGGGGTATGGGGAGGGGGATATGGGGCAAGGGGGGATATGGGGGAGGGGGATAATGGGGAGGGGGGATATGGGGGACGGGGGGATATGGGAGATATGGGGGAGGGGGGATATGGGGGATATGGGGGAACGGGGGATATGGGGAGGGGGATATGGGGAGGGGGGATATGGGGGAGGGGGATATGGGGGAGGGGGGATATGGGGAAGGGGGGATATGGGGGAGGGGGGATATGGGGAGGGGGATATGGGGAGGGGGGATATGGGGAGGGGGGATATGGGGGAGGGGGGATATGGGGGAGGGGAGTATGGGGGAGGGGGTATATGGGGGATATGGGGGATATGGGGGAGGGGTATATGGGGGAGGGGGGATATGGGGGATATGGGGGAAGGGGGGATATGGGGGAAGGGGGATATGGGGGAGGGGGATATGGGGGAGGGGGGATATGGGGGAAGGGGGGATATGGGGAGGAGGATATGGGGGAGGGGGATATGGGGAAGGGGGATATGGGGGAAGGGGGGATATGGGGAGGGGGGATATGGGGGAGGGGGGTTATGGGGAGGGGGATATGGGGGAAGGGGGGATATGGGGGAAGGGGGGATATGGGGGAGGGGGGATATGGAGGAGGGGGATATGGGGGAGGGGGAGATATGGGGGAGGGGGGATATGGAGGATATGAGGGAGGGGGGATATGGGGAAAGGGGGGATATGGGGGAGGGGGGATATGGGGGAGGGGGGTTATGGGGGAGGCGGGATATGGGGGAGGGGGGATATGGGGAGGGGGATATGGGAGATATGGGGGAAGGGGGATATGGGGGAGGGGGATAATGGGGAGGGGGATATGGGGGATATGGGGAAGGGGGATATGGGGAGGTGGAATATGGGGAGTGGGATATGGGGGAGGGGGGATATGGGGAGGGGGGATATGAGGAGGGGGGATCTGGGGGACCTGGGGATCTGGGGGAAGGGGATATGGGGGAAGGGGGGATATGGGGGAGGGGGGATATGGGGAGGGGGATATGGGGGATATGGGTGTAGGAGGGATATGGGGGAAGGGGGGATATGGGGGAGGGGGATATGGGGGAGGGGGGATATGGGGGAAGGGGAGATATAGGGGAAGGGGGGATATGGGGGAGGGGGGATATGGGGGATATGGGGGAAGGGGATATGGGGGATATGGGGGAAGGGGGGATATGGGGGAGGGGGATATGGGGGAGGGGGGATATGGGGAGGGGAAATATGGGGGAGGGGGGATATGGGGGAGGGGGGGATATGGGGGAAGGGGGGATATGGGGGAAGGTGGGATATGGGGGAGGGGGGATATGGGGGAGGGGGGATATGGGGAGGCTCTCTCTGCCTGCTCTGACGAGGTTGTTCACCTTCTTGTGGCACTGGGTGCCTGTCCGTGGTGTCAGGGCCGCAGCGGTGATGGCTTCTGCCACTTCCCTCCACAGACGCCGGCTGTGGCGTGGGGCAACTCTGCGGCCGTGCCCGGGATACAGGGCGTCCCTCCTCTGCTCCACCGCGTCCAGGAGCGCCTCCACATCCCGTGACTCGAACCTCGTGGCTGAGCGGCGGCCAGCCATCCAGTCGGGTGTTCCGGTCGGGCGTTCCGGTCGGGTGGGGGGGAGCAGCGCGGCCTTATGAGCCGTCACGCTGTGCAGCGCGTATGACGCTGCACGGCGTGCACCACTGCGCAAGCGCGGATTCCGTTACGTCGCTGCTAGCCCATTTCGGGCCGGAGACTTTCGACCCATTTTTCCGACGTGACGCAAGTCGGATTTGCGCCGTTTTTTGCGCCGATCGGCGGACTTTCCGCCGATAACGGAGAATTTTGCCCCAGACTCCAGACACTCGGGAGCTGGTGTGTGAGGGAGTAGACTCATTCCAGGCAGGAGCGGCGAGTAGCTGAGTTTTATAAATACCCAATCAGATTCCAATTCTCATTGACTTCGCAGTCAGCATCACAATGAAGCAGTCGTGAGTTTAATACGTTTTTTTTGGAGGAAGGGATTAACTGAGAAACAGAAGAAATAAGTGAAAGTCAGGGGGCTGGATTGTCCGTCAGCGGGAATATCCATTTCGCAGGCAGCGCACGCATGCCTGCGGATTTACCGATGGCATGGGGTGCCCACAATGGGAAAACCCATTGGCCGGTTTCGGGCAGGAAGAATCCCGCTGCCGGTGGGTGCATGTCACACCAGAAAATGGGTGCGGCGGGATGGAGAATTCCTCAGGGTCATTATAATAAAATAAGATAAGTAAACAAAGTAGGGAAAGTGAAGTAAAGTTAGAGTAAAGGAGGTAAGTAAATAGTATTCTTACAAAGCATAACTTTTTGTTAAAAGGGAGTAAATAAGGTCCTCCTGTGCTATGTGGCAAATCATGGGAGCTTCAATTGTCTCTGGTGGCCACGTGTGCAGTTAGCGTGTCCAACTGCAGCTACTGGTGAACCTCATTTCAGAGCTGGAGTTGAGGGCGGATTCACTGTGGACCTTCCATGATGCTGAGCAAGTCGTGGACAACGTGTTCAGTGAGGTGGTCAAATCGCAGGGGGATGGGATCCTGAAAGAAGGTTTAGCAGGAATAGATGCACAGCCAAAATGTTTTTTCATTTCAATTAAAATGCCGAATTCTGCTTTTTCAATTAGGGGCAATTTTGCGTGGCCAATCCACCTACCATACACATCTTTGGGTTGTGAGGGGAGATCCACACAGACACGATGAGAATGTGAAAACTCCAAACGGACAATGATCTGGGGCCGGGATCGAACCCGGGTCCTCAGTGCCATGAGGCAACAGTGTTAACCATTGTGCCACCATGCCGCCCCACAGCCAAAATTAGAAGAGACATCAAGTGAGTCAGGAAGGCATGGAATTTCTGTACCAGTCAAGTTGGATAGTATTTATTTTAATGCAAGGAGCCTGACGAACAAGGCAGATAAATTGAAGGATCAATTTTAAACATGGGGGTTTGATGTCATTACTGTTACTAAGACATGGTTGAGAGAGGGGCAGGATCGGCAGTTCAATATTCTAGGATACAGGGTCTTCAGGCGAGATAGGGAAGGTGAAAGAGAAGGGGGTGTTGCAATTTTGATCAGGGAACCAATTACGGTAGTAAGCTTGGATGACATCTTAGAAGGCTCTTCAATGGAAGCCATATGGGTAAAACTTCAAAGCCAAAAGGAGAAATTACATTGCTGGCTGTGTTCTATCGGCCCCCGAACAGCCTGTGAAAAATAGAAGAGCACATATATAGATAAATTTCAGAAAAATGTAAAAGAAATAGGGTAGTGATAATGGGGGATTTCAACATCCCCAACATTAACTTGGGTAGCCATCGTGTAAAAGGTTTAGAAGGAGGGCAATATTCTTAAAATGCATCCAGGAGAACTTTTTAAGCCAGTATGTAGAAGTGGTGTGTGGGGTGTGTGTGTGTGTGGGGGGGGTTTGGCCAGAGTGGACTGGGAGCGGACAATTTTAGGTAAATCAGCAACAGAACAGTACGACGCATTCAAGAAGAAACTAGGGAGAGTACAAGGCCAACATGATCCAATCAAGAGAAAAGGTGGAACCAATCATGGTAGACATAGAGATTTGTATATATATCAGTATTTATTCCCATTTCCAGAAACCTACTCACCGCTGTCACTGCAAGCTGTATATTTGTTACCAGCTTGTATTATTTTAGTAGATTTTTCATACTCGTGCTAGCCTGTTTTAAGGTGCCAAATAGGCTGGGGAGGGATTTAGGAAGGAACCTGTTAATGCTGGGTTTTTGGCCAGTTTGTGAATTTCCAGTGGGGATTTCACAGTTGTTGGTGGATGTGTGGAATGCTGGTTTTCCATGCAAATCGCATTTCATCCTGGTTTATAGCCTGTTTGCATCAGGCAGGAGTACATTCTGTAAAATGGGGGCAAATGGAGATCACAATGCAGTTTCCTGACCATGAATCTTTCCCGTAGCATTGGAAATGATGTGGCACCCAACCTCTTTTTGCAAATGTCCTTATCTTCAGATTGTGACTGAGGAAATCACTGGAGCCAAATGGCAGTTGATGGACTCACCCCCATTGCATTGCTGGTGACAATGTTCCCAAACTGGAATACGCGGGCTCCAGTACAAACTTTCATGTGAACATAGAACATAGAACAAACAGTGCAGAAGGAGGCCATTCAGCCCATCGAGTCTGCACCGACCCACTTAAACCCTCACTCCCACCCTAACCCCGTCACCCAAAAAACTCTTTTTTGGTCACTAATGGCAATTTAGCACGGCCAATCCACCTAACAAGCACATCTTTGGACTGTGAGAGGAAACCGGAGTACCCGAAGGAAACCCACACAGACACGGGGAGAACGTGCAGACTCCGCACTGACAGTGACACAGCAGGGAATCGAACCTGGGACTCTAGCGCTGTGAAGCCACAGTGCTAATCACGTGTGCTACCATGCTGCCCACGTGCTAGGATTATGTATCAAGATTTTGGATGGGTTGGTAATTGGATTCTGCAGGGCCGTTTGCGACACCAAAGCGACCTTGCTGTTGCATTCATCCATATTCAATGCAATGTGCCAGGCTGACTCCTCATCAATTCAAGTGGGGATGACTCCACATCTAGAACACTGAGTCAAAGGTTGATACAGGACAAAACAATCCCAAAAAGAATGGAAAAAGACACACATTTTAGTTTAGTTTTACAGTTTCAGCATGTGCAATTCGTATCGTTGTCATTGTTTATTTTCAGTTTTATAAAATTGGCTCTAATTAGGTCCTTTGAAAGGAATAGATTATCAATTGAAAAATGCAAGACTGAAGTTTTCCAAATAACAGCTAAAGATTTGGGGCTCAATTCTCCGCCTCGCCGCGCCACATTTCTGTTTTACCCCACTGGCGCGATGCTCCATTACACCGGCTGTTCAATGGGGCTTCCCATTGTGGGGCAGCCCCACGCCATCGGGAAACCCCCCGCGGCTGCCGGCGAAACGGAGCATCCCGCCGGCGGAGAATCCAGCCCTTTATTTTATGTCATGCTGACAGCTTTAATTCAATTTGTGAAGTAAATGGTCAGTATAATTAGCGCATGCATTACTTATTTACTTGTGAAAAATAATTTCTCAAACCATTTATCACAAGTTTTTTTTCATTCATGGGATGTGGACATCAGTGGCTAGTCCAACATTTATTGCCTATCCCTAATTGCCCTTTAGAAGGTGGTGGTACATTGCGTAGGTACACCCACAGTGTTGTTCGGGAAGGATTTGGAGTCATTGACAGTGAAGGAACGGCGATATATTTCCAAGTCAGGATGCAGGATGGCGTGTGGCTTTGGTTTGGAATGTGCTGCCTGAGGAGGCATGGTGAGTTCTTGCAGTGTATCTCATGTACAGCTCCCAATTCAAGTCATGTTTACTTGTAAATGTTTAACATGCGTCACTTGTCCCTATTGCTCAGTTTCCATCAAACTGGTGGTCAGAAAATGGATCTGACTCTCAACTCTGCACCAGCTCCCTGCACCAGTCTCTTTGCGCTGGTTGATTTTATTGATACGCATAGCTCCCATCCAACAGCAACAAGGACTTTGTTTGCATACTTAAAGGGGCCAGGAAATTGTGCATCAGTATTTCCTGGTCTGGGGTAACATCAGGCACTGAGTTTCCAGTATACCAATGGATACCTGGCAGCAAGAAGGCCTCCAGCAGGTCTGATAATCTTTCTGAAAATGTCCACAGGTTTTCAGATGAGTGTGTTGTGTTGCCCTTTCTTTTCCATATTCCCATTCTTTATTGTCAGCATTTGTATTTTCACCAACCTTTTCTACCAGTTATGATTATTTATTCATCAGCTTGAGCAGTGTTCTATCTGTCCAGGCCGTAAAAACATCACCATACAAAGGTTTATCTAACAGATAATGTCATTTAACCCATCACGTCCTGTCAAGTCCTCACACTAGACTAATCCAAAACTAAGCACACTGCCCACCCTTGCCTCAAACTAATTTTCTCCTACAAGAAGTCAAGATTTCTTCCCTAGCCATTCTTGATGGTAAAGCATTCAATGTTGCTGCATAAAGACATTTTTCTCAATTTCTCTCCTCAGCACCCTCTTGTTGACAACATTTAAATTAATGCTCCATTGTCATTGAATCCATAATACTAAGATAATTGTCTTTCCCTATTTATTTTATCACAAGTCTTCACAATTCAGAAAACATCTACTAAATATTCACTTTTCACAGTGTCATGATATTCAGGCACACATCACAGCACATACATACATACATACTGATGGACAGATCAACGGACCAATCAACACACACAGCACGACAGCCAATCACAGGCAAGAGCATACACAGTACAAAACAGGGAACACAACACTTCCTGGGCACTCGAGCAGGAGACGGCTCAGGGCACAGAGCTCATTGCAGGCCACTCAGACATCCACCATGTGCTGAGTGCCACCACAAGACAGAATTAGGAATAGGTCCACAGAATCAAAAGTCATGATTGAACCTCAGTGAACAGTTCACCAATGTAAATAGTTGTCTGAAATAAAACTGCGTTGTACCATTCACAACCGTGTTGGTTCATCTGTGTGGCAGACCACCCAACACTTCAGAGTACCAGAAGTGAATTTGGTACCTACCTAAAGATCCTCTGGAATCTGCTATCCTGTGCCATGGAGACTGTCAACACACCGCAGCCGCTGCAAGTCGCTGGAAACCTCGGCGTTAATTGGAAGCTGTTCAGACAGTGCTTCCAGCTCTTTCTGGAAGCCAACGAAAAGGAAAGCGCCTTGGACACCAGAAAGATCGCCATCCTTCTCACCATGGCAGGTCAACACGCCATCCATGTCTACAATTCCCTGGTGTTCGCGGAAGGCGAGGACAAGACCAAATACAAGACGGTCCTTCTCAAGCTCGACCAACACATCAACGTCGAGGTCAACGAGAGTTTTGAGAGGTATCTCTTCCAGCAGCGCCTGCAAGGTCATTCAGTCATTCCTGACGCATCTCCGCATCCTCGCGCAGTCCTGCGGTTACGACACCACCTCCGATTCCATGATTTGGGACCAGATCGTTTTTGGGGTCACCTCGGGCACCCTACGCCAGCAGCTCTTAAAAATAAAAGGCCTCACCTTGGCCCCCACAATCGAAGCCTGTGTCCTGCATGAAAACGCGACTAGCCGTTATACCCAATTTCAGGCAGCCGAATCGGCGCGGCAGGGGTCCTATGCGGCCAGATCGGCGAAGCAGACGCCCTACGAGGCCGAACGGGTCCAGGCGATCGAGTTCCTCCCGGCCCGCGGCCCGGACGAGGGCGGACATTTCGCGCGCTTTTCAAGGCCTCCCGCGCTTGTGCGCGCCCAAAACTACAGCAACACTGAGGGACGTGATGCGCAGGCGCGCTCGACACAAGACCGAACCACGTATGCGTAGTGGCGCAACGAACGCCATGACGTCACGACGTGCGGCAACTGTGGAGCCGCACATTTAAAGCAGCAATGTCCCGCAAGAACCCGACAATGCCTCCGCTGTGGCAAGGTGGGCCACTATGCCGCTTGCTGTCGAGCAGCTCAACCTGTCAATGTTTCCCAACTCCGACAACCTCGCAGGGACGTGCAGACCGTTCAGCCTCCCCATTACGAATCCTGCCCAGACGATATCCAGACCAGTGACACAGACGACCGGGACGCCTTCCGTGTTGCGGTCATTGATGGGAACCAAATGTCTCCACCCAGGACCAACCAGCCGGTGCAAGTTATCACGATCAATCCGGGTGATGAATGGTGTGCCACCCTAACGGTCAACCGATTACCCATAACGTTCCGCCTGGACACTGGCGCCTCCGCCAACCTCATAGCATGGTCAGCCTTCTACGCCATGAAGGTCAGACCACCAATTCGGCCGTTCCGTTGCAGGATGGTCGAATACAACGGGAACGGTATCCCGGCTATGGGATCCTGCCAGCTCCAGGTGACACACAACACACGCACGGCCACACTCTCATTCGAGATAGTCGGCTCATCGAAGGACTCCCTGCTAGGCGCAAAGGCATGCAAGGCTCTCCACCTCGTGAAACCAGTACACTCTCTCTCTCCAGACGGCACATCTGACTTCCCGGATGCAGAGCTCAGCGCACAGCTCCAATCGCTCCTCGCCCACAACCAGGAGGCATTCGAGGGCATGGGAACACTGCCCTACACCTACAAAATTTGGCTCAAACCGGACACCACCCCGGTCATTCACGCACCTCGCAGGGTCCCAGCGCCACTCAAAGACCGCCTCAAGCAGCAGCTGCAGGATCTCCAGGACCAAGGGGTCCTATCCCGGGTCACGGAGCCCACGCCATGGGTCAGCTCCATGGTGTGTGTTAAGAAGCCCTCCTGTGAGCTCCGGATCTGCATTGATCCAAAAGACCTCAACAACAACATTATGAGGGAACACTACCCCATACCCAAATGGGAGGAGATCACGAGCGAAATGGCCCGGGCTAAAATGTTCACGAAACTGGATGCCTCGAAGGGTTTTTGGCAGATCCAACTGGATCCATCCAGCCGAAAGCTGTGCACCTTCAACACCCCTTTTGGCAGGTTCTGCTGCAACCGAATGCCATTTGGCATCATCTCGGCATCCGAGGTCTTTCATAGGATCATGGAGCAGATGATGGAAGGCATCGAAGGGGTGCGCGTATACGTGGACAACGTCATCATCTGGTCCACCACACCACAGGAGCATATCTATCCAAGTGTTGTTTCAGCCAAACCGAGCTGAAGTTCCTGGGGGACCACATTTCCCGGTCAGGGGTCCGTCCGGATGCAGACAAGGTGAGCGCCATTACAGCCATGCCGCAGCCGGCAGACAAGAAAGCAGTGCTATGCTTTCTAGGCATGGTCAACTTCCTGGGGAAGTTCATTCCCAACCTTGCCTCCCACACGACAGCTCTGCGCCACCTCGTTACGAAGTCCAGTGAGTTCCAGTGGCTACACACACACCAGCAGGAATGGGAGGAGCTCAAACTTAACCTCACCATAGCACCGGTGTTGGCGTTCTTCGACACATCTTGTGCCACTAAAATCTCGACTGATGCCAGCCAGTCCGGCATTGGGGCGGTGCTCCTGCAGCAGGATGACACTGGGTCATGGGCCCCGGTCGCCTATGCCTCGCGGGCCATGCCCCCACAGAACAGCGCTATGCGCAGATTGAAAAGGAGTGCCTGGGCTTGCTAACCGGGTTAGACAAGTTCCATGACTATGTGTATGGTCTCCCCCGGTTCACCGTTGAGACGGACCACCGCCCCCTGGTCAGCATCATTAATAAGGATCTAAATGAGATGACCACTCGCCTCCAGCGCATCCTACTTAAACTTAGGTGATATGACTTCCAACTGGTCTACACCCCGGGTAAGGACCTTATCATTGCGGATGCCCTGTCTAGAGCAGCGAGCACGCCGCCAGATTCAGAGGGGTTCGTATGTCAGGTCGAGGCGCAGGTGGCCTTCACATGGGCAAATCTGCCAGCTGACGACTCCAGTCTGGCCCGTATTCGCCGAGAGACTGCGGCTGACCCCCTTCTACAACGTGTGATGCGCCACATGACGGGAGGGTGGCTCAAAGGGCAGTGCCCGCAGTTCTACAATGTCCGAGACGACTTGGCCGTCATTGATGGTGTCCTTCTAAAGCTGGACCGGATTGTGATTCCACACAGCATGCACAAGCTGGTCCTCGACCAACTGCACGACGGCCATCTGGGGGTCGAGAAGTGCAGACAGAGGGCCCGAGAAGCGGTATACTGGCCGGGCATCAGTGATGACATTGCCAATATGGTGCTCAATTGCCCCACCTGCCAAAGGTTTCAACCGGTGCAACCTCCTGAAACGCTTCTGCCCCATGAGCTGGTGACGTCCCCCTGGGCGAAGGTGGGTGTGGACCTATTTCACGCGCTCGGCAGGGACTATGTCATCATCGTTGACTACTTCTCCAACTATCCGGAGGTCATACGCCTGCACGATTTGACATCGTCCGCTGTCATAAGGGCCTGCAAAGACACCTTCGCTCGCCACGGCATTCCGATGACTGTCATGTCAGACAATGGGCCCTGTTTCGCCAGCCAGGAATGGTCATCTTTTGCTGCCTCGTATGGTTTCACACATGTGATGTCCAGCCCTCTGCATCCCCAGTCCAATGGAAAGGCGGAGAAGGGCGTTCACATTGTCAAGCGGCTCCTCTGCAAGGCTGCTGCTTCCGGATCAGATTTCTGCCTAGCTCTGCTAGCCTATCGCTCGGCCCCACTAGCCACTGGCCTCTCACCAGCCCAGCTGTTGATGTGTCGTGCCCTCAGGACCACTGTGCCTTCCATTCTGGCACTCCGGTACTACACAGAATGCAAGTGCAGCGCGGTCGTCAGAAGAGGGCATATGTCACACGAGCAACTGGTCTTCCCGCCCTGGCCCCTGGAGACGAAGTCCGCATCCACCTACCAGAAGGTGGCTGGTCAGCACCTGCCGAAGTTCTCCGACGCGTGGCTCCCCGCTCGTTCCTGGTTCGCATGCCTGATGGATCCATTCGTAGGCGCAATCGCCAGGCTTTCGCCTACTTCCACGCTCGCTACGGGACCTTTCACCAACACCGCGCCCTCCTGTTGTTCCTGACATCGACTTTGTGGAGCTGCCTGCCACCATGCCCCTTCCATCGTCGCCTGTGGCCAGGCCCATTCCTCAGCCGGTGGTTCCAGACCTACCCTTGAGACGGTCAACCCGAACTCGTCGCCCACCTACTAGACTGGACTTATGAGACTGCCTGCACATTGAACTCATACTACCACTGTGTTAACATGTTTATGTTCTTATTATTACAGGAATTTGTTTTATCATTCAACCGTTCTTTGTTTATGGTACAACCTCGCTGTTATGTCGCACCCGACATCGCCCCTTGTATATAGTTTAACCCCATGTAAATGCTGTAAATATTGCACACACACACATTTAGCTACACTCAGTACACATCTCTATTTATGACCACGTAGGCACATGTTCTTGTAAAAAAGGGGGGATGTCATGATATTCAGGCACACATCATAGCACATACATACATACATACTGATGGACAGATCAACGGACCAATCAACACACACAGCACGACAGCCAATCACAGGGAAGAGCATACACAGTACAAAACAGGGAACATAACACTTCCTGGGCACTCGAGCAGGAGACGGCTCAGGGCACAGAGCTCATTGCAGGCCACTCAGACATCCACCATGTGCTGAGTGCCACCACAAGACAGAATTAGGAATAGGTCCACAGAATCAAAGGTCATGATCTAACCTCTAATGGTTGTACCATTCACAACCGTGTTGGTTCATCTGTGTGGCAGACCACCCAACACTTCACACAGCCTTTTTTGAAAATCATCCCCTGTCCAAGATTTTCCTTAACTATAGTTTCAGAGGCAGCTCGGTGGCGCAGTGCTTAGCATTGCTACCTCATGGTGCCAAGGTCCCAGGTTCAGTGCCGGCTCTGGGTCACTGTCAGTGTAGAGTTTGCACGTTCTCCCTGTGCTTGCGTGGGTTTGCCCCCACAACCCAAAGATGTGCAGGGTAGGTGGATTGGCCACGGTAAATTGCCCTTTAATTGGAAAAAATGAATTGGGTAATCTAAATATATATTTTTTAATTATAGTTTCACATTGTCCTCGTAAGTTGATGTTGTGTGATCTATATGGCATTTCCTATCTTTAATTTCCAAAAATTGCTGACAGCATTCTATCCGTGGCTAATAAAGTTTTGTACGCTTATCCCCTGATTCCTCTTATGAACTCATATTTGGTTGTGGAACTCTGCTGCAATCAGATCCATGGATTAAATCAATCAAAGATTTCTGGATAGAGGCAGCTGTCGGTGCCTAGCTTCCTTACTGAGAAGACCACTGGAGTCCTCAAACCAAATGGATTCTGGGATGAAACTGGTAATTTCTTGCAGTCCAGCCCAGCCCCTGCCCTGTCAGATTGGGATATCTATTTTCTTCATAATTTTGGTCTGCAATCGAAGCAATATCATGGAGGCACCAATCACGGACCCACATCATTGGAGGATACCTTCACTTTGTTGAGAGAGGTCACTGAGAAATAAAGCACAGTACGAAAGCAGAAGTGGCAGAGGAGCATCAATAACTGCCTGCTGGCAGATTCACAGATCTTTGAAGCAGCTTATTGAAGAAAGCTTGAGCCAAACAACACCTGTGGCCAACATCTCCCCAATTCTTAGAAACACTATTTGCCCAACACTGATATTCATGTCAGAAAGTGTTATGGGATCACCAGTTAATATTGAACCATTCTTCACAAATAAATGTTTCAAAAAGCAGGAGGGTGTTACATTTTTGCAGGGGTTCTCCTAGCTGTCCACTGTAACTTGTGTGCAATATTCATTGATTTGCACCATTTCTTTTCTGTTTTGTGAATCTTGTGCAGACGTTATGCCATTGTTGAGGAGAGCCCAACAAAAATTAAACCCCTTTCATTTTATTGGCTTACAGAATTGCGTTTATATGAATTATTAATATCTCTCCTGCTGCACTGAAGATCCTTGAAAAATGTGAACTTGTTCACCTTGGCAGGAAGACTAAAAAGGCAGTGTCATGGACAGAACATATATGTTCTCTTAGTGCCCATGATGAGTATGCTTTGTATGGAAAGAGATGTGTGCTTTCTTACTCTATTAAACAATTCAACAGCAAGCTCCTGAGAGTTTAAAACTAAAGAAGATTGTTCATTCTCACACAGTTACCCTGCATTGAACACAATATTACACAGGCCCTCACACACACATGGATTCAATACAGATAATTGTCATGCATGTTAACAGTCAACTCAGTCTCTGAATTACAATCTTCGGTCTCCCACGTGGAAAGACTAGTTTCGTGGATAGCTTTTGTACTTTAAAACTGAAGGGAGGGTCTTGTAAAGGAAAGGTTCACAGACAATTGTAAAGTTTCTGTACAGTCAAATTTCTAAGAGATTGGTTCTCAGGTGAACTTTAACTGGAACAAGTTACGTACTCTGGCTGCCTGGTGTCTCACTGCCAGTTTCCAAGTCTGGTTTACCAATTGGCTGAACTGATGGTTTGATGGCTTTGTTGGAACTCGCTGCAGCAGCTCCGAGCCAATCTTTTAAACTGACAAAAAATAATGGTTGCCTCCATGTGGCTATTCCCAACTTCAACATATTCTTCCAAATAAGATGTGGTGTTCATGTTGATTGCACATCTTATGGGTTAACACCTCCTTAGGGTTTGAGACAGTCAACGTCTTTATTTTAGAATGACATATTCAAATCAGATATCGCTTTTTTGATTGGTTTCAGGAAGGGCATCACTCACATCAATCTGGAAAGTTTTTTTTCCCCTCTTGGGAAATTGTTCCAATTTACAAAAGATGTCAGGTGACCTTGGGCAGCCAACTTTTCCAGCCTTTTTGAATTGGGTATTTAAATATAAAAAATAGTTTGGGATATGATGTTGATACAGGGCATGACCGCAGCATATTATTTAAATAAAGAGACTGCAGGACTCTATGGTGCAGAGGGACTTGGATGTTCTTGTACATGAATCACACAAAGTGAGAATATAGGTACATTAAGTGATTAAAAAGGCAAATGGAATGTTTTCATTTATTGTAAGGAGAATGCAATATAAAAGCATGTTATATTTTGTTACAGTTGTACAGGTTGTTGATGAGACACACACTGAGTGCGGTATACCATTTTGGTCCCTTTACTTAAGGAAAGACATAATTGCATTAGATAGGGCAGCACGGTAGCCCAGTGGTTAGCACTGTTACTTCACAATGCCAGGGACCCGGGTTTGATTCTTGGTTTGGGTCACTGTCTGTGTGGAGACTGTACGTTCTCTCCGTATCTGCATGGGTTTCCTCCGTGTGCTCCAGTTTCCTCCCACAAGTCCCGAAAGACGTGCTTTTAGGTGAATTGGACATTCTGAATTCACCCTCAGTGTATCCGAACAGGCGCAGGAGTGTGCGACGAGGGGCTTTTCACAGTAACTTCATTGCAGTGTTAATGTAAGCCTACTTCTGACACTAATAAAGATTATTATTGTAGGTAGCTCAGAGAAACCTTGAGATACGTCAAGTTTTGTAAAGAATTGTGCACCAGCCACCTCACATATGATTTCCTCATGCTTTGGTATTTGGTAATGTTCTCTTTTGATATGCTCATTAAGATCTTTAAGATCCATGCCTATGTAAATATCGCCATTCTTTTTCTTTGCACAGACCATGCAGGCACTCTTCTTGGTGCCTGTATCCCCGGTTTTGCATCCTCTTTGAGTTGTATCTTGTAGGTGAATGGTCGTATACCGAAACCTCTGAACACATCACTGAATTTGCTGATAATATTCTCAGAATTGTCGGAGCGTTGATCAAATCTTTTGTGGATGCTACATACCAACTGCACACGACATAATTCTTCACAGGGAACTTCCGGGTGCAGTTATGCAGAGCTAAGTCACATGTTCGGCAGCTCCCGCTTGGAACAGACTTTTGGGCTCTTTACAGGGCCCCCAACAGCATTTTTTCGACATTTCCCGGTGTGGGAAGAAGACTGCAACATTCCCCCTACAGTGTCCCCCAGGAATGGTATGTCTCTTGGTTACCAGACCCGGCAGAAACAGTAAAAGATTTGGCCGAGACAAAAGCCTCTTCCAGCATGCAGGCGAGGGAAGGGCAAGCTTAAAGGCTTCAAGCTCACTTGAGGGCCGTTATTAAAGGTGAATTCTAGCAGCTGAGGGAACAACTGTGAAAAGATCTCACCAAGACCATTGAAGAAGCGGGGACAAGGCTTCCGGGGGTGGCCAAGGAGGAGTAGGTCGCGCATTCGGCAGCTCCTGTCTGGAACGGACTCTCAGACCTTTTTCAGGAGATTCCACAGACTTTTTGGGGCAGATTGGTGAAGCGAACACTACCAAAAGGATTCCCTCTCAAGACTTCCGGTTGCGGCTATCGGAGCTAAGTCGCATATTCGGCAGCTCCTGCAAAAACTGACTTTTGGGCTCTTTTCAGGGCCCCCAACGGCACTTTTTCGATGTTTCCCGGTGTGGGAAGGAGTTAGTAACAGGTCCCCGTCAGTATATAGCTTTAACTAGGAGAGGGGTGACAAAAAATGTGGTGGCGGACCCAAAGAAGGGAGGGAAAAAGGACAAAATGGCGGCGGGCGGAGACCAGGCAGCGTGGAGGCAGAGGGCGGAGGAGCAACAAGAGGCTATCCAGCGCTGCCTCAGAGAGATTAAAACGGACCTGGAGGCTTCCATTGATAAGCAGCTGGAGACACAGACGGCCCAGGGGGTGGCGATCCGAGAGGCTCGACAAAAGATCTCTGACAATGAGGACGAGATCTTAGGCCTGGCCGTAAAGGTGGAGGCGCACGAGGCGCTCCACAAGAAATGGCAGGAGCGGTTCGAGGAGATGGAGAATCGGTCGAGGCGGAAGAATCTGTGGATTCTGGGCCTCCCGGAGGGGCTGGAGGGGCCGGACGTGGGGGCCTATGTGGTCACCATGTTGAACTCGCTGATGGGAGCGGGGTCCTTCCAGGGGGCCCTGCAGCTGGAAGGGGCCCATAGAGTGTTGGCGAGGAGGCCCAAGGCTAATGAGCCTCCGCGGGCGGTGCTGGTGAGGTTCCATTGGTTCGCTGATCGGGAGTGTGTGCTCAGGTGGGCCAAGATGGAGAGGAGCAGCAGGTGGGAGAACGCAGAGGTTCGAATATACCAGGACTGGAGTGCGGATGTGGCGAAGAGGATGGCCGGGTACAATCAAGTGAAGGCGGTGCTGCACAGGAAGGGGGTGAAGTTTGGCATGTTGCAGCCGGCGCGACTGTGGGTTACCAACAAGGACCGGCACCATTATTTTGAGTCTCTGGAGAAGGCGTGGGCCTTTGTTCAGGCCGAGAAGTTGGACACAGATTGAGGGTCGGGATGGGCGATTGGGGACCGCGGTGGATATGTTATGCCTATTTTTTGTTCGGTGGGGGGGCCTTTGCATTGTTTTGGGTTTATTGTTCTCTGTGTTTTTCTCTTTCGGGTTGGGGAGGGTGGATGGGGCGGGTAGGGTACTGTTTTGGTTGGTGGCGGGGCCTGGTCGGTGGAGTGCGCGGGCTTCTTTCCCGCGCCGAAGACTGGGGGGGGCGGGCAGGGCCAGGGCGGGGAAGCGAGAATTGTTTCCCGCGCTTAGAACGGAGGGGGGATGTGGAGAGCCTGTGGATGGGGAGCGAGAGAGGAGGGTGTGCCACACAATGGGAGGAGTCGAAGGGGAGGCGGGAGTGGCCGGGGTCAGCAGGAGTCAGCTGACTTGCGGAAGTGCAATGGGGGAAGTAAACCAGCTCGGATGGGTCCTAGCCCGGGGGCAGGGGGGAATCGAGTTGCTGCTGCTAAGGTCAAGGAGGAGCTGGAGCGAGTGGGGGGGGTGTCGAGACGGGGGTATGCCGCTGTGGGGAACGGGCCGGGTGTGGGGTGCGGGCGCGTGGCTGGCCGAGGAGGGGGTCATGGCTAGTCGGCGGGGGAGGGGGGCGGGTAGCCCCCTGATCTGGCTGATAACCTGGAATATAAGGGGACTGAAGGGGTGGCGATCTTGGTGGGAAAGAAGGTGTCATTCGAGGTGTCGAGCATTGTGGCAGATAATGGCGGTAGGTACATAATGGTAAGTGGTAAGTTGCAGGGAGAGAGGGTGGTGCTGGTCAATGTGTATGCTCCGAACTGGGACGATGCGGGTTTTATGCGGCGTATGTTGGGTCGGATCCCAGACTTGGAAGTGGGGGGCCTGATAATGGGTGGAGACTTTAACACGGTGTTGGATTCGGCACTGGATCGCTCCAGGTCTAGGACGGGTAGGAAGCCGGCGGCGGTTAGAGTGCTGAGGGGATTTATGGACGAAATGGGAGGGGTGGACCCTTGGAGATTTGCAAGGCCGGGGGCTAGGGAATTTTCATTCTTCTCACACGTCCATAAGGCTTATTCTCGAATCAACTTTTTCATCTTGAGTAGGGCGCTGATAGCGAGAGTAGAGGATACCGAGTATTCGGCAATAGCCATTTCGGACCACGCCCCGCATTGGGTGGACTTGGAGATGGGGGAGGAGAGGGACCAGCGCCCGCTGTGGCGCTTGGAGGTGGGGCTGTTGGCGGACGAGGAGGTGAGCAAGCAGGTCCGAGGAAGTATAGAGAGGTACTTGGAGACCAACGACTACGGGGAGGTGCGAGTGGGGATGGTATGGGAGGCACTGAAGGCGGTGGTGAGGGGAGTGCTGATTTCCATTAGGGCCCACAAGGAGCGGAGGGAGCAGGGGGAGAGGGAGAGGCTGGTGGGGGAGATGGTGAGGGTAGACAGGAGGTATGCGGAAGAGCCTGAGGAAGGATTGTTGAGGAAGAGGCGCAGCCTCCAGGCCGAATTCGACCTGGTGACCACCAGGAAGGCAGAGGTGCAGTGGAGGAAGGCCCAGGGGGTGGTCTACGAGTATGGGGAAAAGGCAAGCCGGATGCTGGCGCATCAGCTTCGGAAGCGGGACGCAGCTAGAGAAATCGGGGGAGTTAAGGAAAGGGGAGGGAGCGTGGTGCGGAGTGGGGTTGGCATCAATAGGGTCTTCAGGGACTTCTACGAGGAATTGTACTTGTGATGAACGGTTACTGCCTTATCATCATGTAAGGTGATGTCCCCTTTAAGACCAGGCTTGGAACCCTGGGGACTCCGCCTCTGGCTCCGCCCATCTGGGAGCCATACATAAAGGCCTGCCTCATGGTCTGTATAGCAGTCAGCTATCATCCAAATCTGCAGCATAGTTATTAGCCTAATAAAGCCTTCTTTACAGTTTAATCTCTAAGCATCATTATTGAGGGTACCTCAGTACTGATCCGAGCCCCCAAGGGAGGAGGGAGGGATGGGCCATTTCCTGGATCAATTGAGGTTTCCAAAGGTGGAAGAGGGACTGGTGGCGGGACTGGGGGCCCCGATTGGGCTGGAGGAGCTGATCAAAGGGATAGGAAGCATGCAGGCGGGGAAGGCACCGGGGCCAGACGGTTTCCCGGTCGAGTTCTATAAAAAATATATGGACCTGTTGTCCCGCTGTTAGTTAGGAACTTTAATGAGGCAACGGAGGGGGGGGGGGGGGCTTTACCCCCGACGATGTCCCGGGCACTGATCTCCTTGATCCTGAAGTGGGACAAGGATCCCCTGCAATGTGGGTCTTACAGACCGATTTCCTTGCTAAATGTAGATGCCAAGGTGCTGGCGAAGGTCTTAGCCACGAGGATTGAGGATTGTGTGCCACAGATCATCCATGAAGACCAGACGGGGTTTGTGAAGGGGAGACAGTTGAACGCGAATGTGCGGAGGCTTTTGAACGTTATCATGATGCCGGCGAGGGAGGGGGAGGCGGAGATAGTGGTGGCGATGGACGCTGAGAAAGCCTTCGATAGGGTAGAGTGGGGGTACCTGCGGGAGGTGCTGAAGAGGTTTGCATTTGGGGAGGGGTTTGTCAGGTGGGTTAGGCTGTTGTATGAGGTCCCGATGGCGAGTGTGGCCACAAATAGGAGGAGGTCCGAGTACTTTCGGTTGCACCGAGGGACGAGACGGGGTGTCCCCTGTCCCCCCTGCTCTTCGCACTGGCGATTGAACCCCTGGCTATGGCACTGAGAGAGTTGAGGAACTGGAGGGGGTTGGTGCAGGGTGGGGAGGAGCATAGGGTGTCGCTTTATGCGGACGACCTGCTGCTGTATGTGGCGGACCCGGTGGGAGGAATGCCAGAGGCAATGAGGATCCTTAGGGAATTCGGGGACTTTTCGGGGTGCAAGCTCAATATGGGGAAGAGCGAGCTGTTCGTCGTTCAGCTAGGGGACCAGGAGAGGGGGATTGGCGAGCTCCCACTAAAAAGGGTGGAGAGGAGCTTCAGATATTTGGGGGTCCAGGTGGCCAGGAGCTGGGGGGGGCCCTGCATAGGCTTAACTTTACAAGGCTTGTGGAGCAAATGGAGGAGGAGTTCAAGAGATGGGATGCGTTGCTGCTGTCCTTGGCGGGTAGGGTGCAGTCAATCAAAATGACGGTGCTCCCAAGGTTTTTGTTCCTGTTCCAGTGCCTCCCTGTGTTTATCCCAAAGGCTTTTTTCAGGCGGGTTAACGGGAGTATAATGGGGTTTGTGTGGGCGCGAGGGACTCCGAGGGTGAGAAGGGTTTTCCTGGAGCGGAGTAGAGATAGGGGGGGGGGGGCTGGTGCTGCCCAACCTCTGTGGGTACTACTGGGCCGCCAATGCGACAATGGTGCGCAAGTGGGTGATGGAGGGGGCGGGGGCTGCATGGAAGAGGCTGGAGACGGCGTCCTGTGTGGGTACGAGTCTGGGGGCGCTGGCAACGGTGCCGCTCCCGCTCCCTCCAAGGAGGTATACCAAGAGCCCGGTGGTGGTGGCGGCCCTCAAAATCTGGGGGCAGTGAATGCGGCATAGGGGGGAAGTTGGTGCCTCGGCGTGGACCCCATTACGAGGGAACCACCGGTTCGCCCCAGGAAAAACAGGTGGAGGGTTTTCGGGGTGGCACAGGGCAGGAATACGAAAGTTGGGGGACCTGTTTGTGGACGGGAAGTTTGCGAGCTTGGGTGAGCTGGAGGAGAAGTACGGGCTCCCCCCCGGGGAACACCTTCAGGTACTTACAGGTAAGGGCGTTTGCCAGACGGCAGGTGGTGGAATTCCCGTGGCTACTGCCACACACAGTACAGGACAGGGTGCTCTCGGGGGGGTGGGTGGGAGTGGGGAAGATCTCGGAAACTTACCAGGTGATGCAGGAGGAGGAGGAGGCCTCGGTGGTGGAGTTGAAAGGTAAGTGGGAGGAGGAGTTGGGAGAGGAGATCGAAGAGGGAACGTGGGCAGATGCCCTAGGGAGGGTGAACTCTTCCTCTTCGTGCGCGAGGCTCAGCCTCATACAGTTTAAGGTGCTGCACAGGGTACACATGACCGGGACAAGGATGAGCCGGTTCTTTGGGGGTGAGGACAGGTGTGTTAGGTGCTCAGGGAGCCCAGCAAATCACACCCATATGTTCTGGGCATGCCCAGCGCTGGAGGAATTTTGGAATCGCATAGCGAGGAAGGTGTCGAGGGTGGTAGGATTCAGGGTCAACCCGGGCTGGGGGCTCGCAATATTAAGGGTGGCAGAGGAGCCGGGTGTGCAGGAGGTGAAAGAGGCTGGAATTCTGGCCTTTGCGTCCCTGGTAGCCGGGCGAAGGATTCTCCTTCAGTGGAAAGATGCGAGGCCCCCAAGCGTGGAATCCTGGATCAGCGATATGGCAGGGTTCATTAAATTGGAGAGGGTGAAATTTGCCTTGAGAGGGTCGGTACAAGGGTTCTTTAGGCGGTGACAACTGGTCTTAGACTTCCTGCAGAACGATAGACATTGGTCAATGGCAGCAGCAGCTCGGCGCGGGGGGGGGGGTTTAACTTTATTTTTGTTTATGTTATTTACACTGGAGGGTCTGAGGGGGTGTATACACCTGTTGTGTTAAGTCGGGGTGTTAATGTTAATGTATTATTTATGTACAGGGGGGAGGGGTTTGGGGGGTTGCTTTTTTAGATTGTGTTTTTTACTTAACCCTGTTGGGCTCTTTTTTCTTTCTCATTTTGTTATTGATATTTTATGAAAACCTGTAATAAAAATTTTTTTTTTTTTAAAAATTCTTCACAGGACTGATCACCTAATAATGAATCTGAGCCCTTGGATACAATACAGAATGGGACAGAATAAACTGTGTTTTTCACCACCACACTCAGGTCACAGGCACCATAAGGTTTAATGCTTGAACCATTATAATCTCTCAGATATATTTTGTGATTTCTTCTAGATTTTCAAAATCAGTCATGCTGATTAAATTGGCTTTGACACCAGTGTCTAACTTCAATTGGACCACTGTACCATTCATTTCAAGTGGTAGCAGCAATTTGTCCTCATCAACCGCATTTATTTTAAATGGAGCATCCGTTTGCATTTTTAAGTGCTGGAGAATTTTTTGATGTCTCAAAAAATTCTTCTTCTCTGTTATTACTCCAACAAACAATGATGTTTCATCACTGGAGACTGTATCTTCCACTGTGCTGATTGATTTGGGGTTGAGCTTAAGTCAGCACTGTTAGGTAACAGTGCATCCTTTGCATCTGGAACAAAACTTGCCAAATGTTGGACACTGCCTTAATTTGTGCCTTTGACCACATCTTTTACCCAGAATTACTTTGTCCTGACCTTTAACGTGTTTGTTGGTGTGCGGGAAGCTGCAGGAACTTCCCCGCCTTTTTGAAAGTTTCCCGCCTTTTTGGAAAAAGGGCAGCAACCAGAGTGCTTTCCTCCAAGAAGACTCCGCCATTACTGAGAAACATTTTAGAATGCTGTGCCGCTAGCTCGTGAGCCTGACAAATCTTAACTGTTTGTTCCAAAGACAGCTCCGATTCCCTCAGCAACCGTTCTCTCAGCTTATTTACATTCACACCAAACACAATCTGGTCCCGAATCATGGAAGATTCCATCGTGAAAAAATAGCATGTTTTAGGTATTGGGTGGGACTCTCTGACCCCCCTCCGGGCCGGAGAATCACCGGGGGGCGGTGTGAATCCCACCCCGCCGCTCCAACCCCGGCTGCCGGATTCTCCGGCGCAGGTTTTTCGGCAGGGGCGGGAATCGCGCGCGCCAGTCGGGGGCCGTTGGTAGCGGCCCCACCGGCGATTCTCCAGCCCACGATGGGCCGAGTGGCCGCCCGTTTTCGGCGGGTCCCGCTGGCAAAAAATACACCAGGTCCGTACCGGCAGGACCTGGCTCTGTGGTCGACCTGCGAAGTCCTCAGTGGGCGCGGGGGGATCTGGCTCTGGAGGGGGCCCCCACAGTGGCCTGGCCCGTGATCGGGGCCCACCGCTCCGCGGGCGGGCCTGTGCTGTGGGGGCACTCTTTCCCTCCGTGCCGGCCGGTGTAACAGTCCGCCATGGCCGGCGCGGAGAAGAACCACCCTGTGCATGTGCTGGGATGATGCCAGCACACGCTGGCGCTCCCGAGCATGCGCCAACTCACGCCGGCCGACGGAGACTCTTTGGCGCCGGTTGGTGCGGTGCCAACCCCGTCGCTGCCAGCCTAGCCCCTGAAGGTGCAGAGGATTACGCACCTTCCAGGCGGCCCGTCGCCGGAGTGGTTCACACCACTGTTGTCGCCGATACGGCCCGCTCTGCCGGGTAGGGGAGAATCCCGCCCATTAACTTTAAATCAGCGATGCAATGATCTATGGACTCTCCTTACTCTGAAAACATGGTCTAACCACATAGCGCTCATAAATTTCATTTTTTCTGGGGGTTCAATGTGCATCAAATATTTACTATCTTCATAAGTTGCAAATTTAAATGTATTAATCACAGCAATTGCTACAGGCCCTGCCGCTATTGGGAGCATCGCTACCTTACACAAATCTGATTCATCTCCTAAATTTACTACTGTAAGAAACAGGTTACATTGTTGTTTAAGCACACGCCAGTTGCTGTCCACATTACCATGAAATCTGAGACTCATTGGTGGCTTCAACGACTCCATGTTGTTAATTTAGGCAGTCTGTAAAATCTTCAAATCTCTGTGGACCTCGTGGCAGGCTGATAGTTTTTCCTCAGTGTTTAATACCATCCAACCCTGGTACCACATAATGCTCTTGTCGGAATGCTTGATTTGTATTACAAGAACACTTGTAGCTAAAGTTATAAAAGATTTATTAACATTAACTGTGGTTTAATTATACACAAAACAACAGATGAATAACAGTATGAACATGCACAAGCAACCTCTCTCTTCCAGCTCTCCAGTCAGTCGAAGGTCACCCTACTCTAACATTCACTTATATACCAATGAGACTCCGAGTGATCAATCAGTGAATTACAACACAACCATGATATCACTACAGAGAGTAGGGAGATTCCTCGGTAGATCCCACAGTCTGCTTTTTCTCCTTTCTTGAAGATGGTGGCGATAACTGCATCCCTGAAGACTGCCAGAATTTGTTCTCTGTCCCAGATTTTCAGCAACAGCTGATGGAGATGACGGATGATCTCTTCTCCTCCAAGTTTGAAAATCCCTGCTGGAATCCTCTCTTTTCCGCTCTTCATGTGTTTAATTGGGGATTTGATTTTGTCTACGCTTGGTGGGAGTCGAAGATCATCTTTGATGGAGAGTTGGGCGATTTCTTCAACACGTCCTCAGCTATGGTTCTCTCATGATTTAGGAGTTCTGAAATGTTCTCTCCGTCGAAGGCCGATGTTTTCTCTGTCTTTCAAGAGGGCTCTGTCCTTCCTCCGCACTGGTTAAGTCCATATATTGCCTTGGTGGCACAAAAGAGGCCGTGCTTGTCAGTGAGGAGTTGCAGCTCCTTAGCTTTCTCAGTCCACCATTGGTTCTTGATTTCCCTAGTTTTTCTTTATACCTCCAACTTGGCAAATTGATGAACTATTCTCTTTGCCTTGCTGGAGATGTCATTTTGCCAGGCGCGGCGAGCTTTCCTCCTCTTGTTGATGAAGTCTTGGCATGGTGGGGTCATTCTTATAGAACTAGTCTTGGTGTTTCCTGGCCTTGTAACCAATGGTTTTGTCTTAGCTTAGGATCATGGCTGTCTTCAGCTCTTTTCAGTTTTCCTCCACTACATTAGAATGGACACTTTTGGAGATTTTGGAGAAGACATTGGAAGTTCACGAGCATGCTTGGCTCTTGAAGCTGCTCAATTTGGATCATTTTTCTGAGCTGTGCCTTCATCTTCCACAACTTCTGGTGGTGTTTGATGGACAAGGAGAAGCAGATGAGCCGGTGGTCTGCCCAACAGTCATCTGCACTGGTCATCCCTTTAGCGAAGAGGGCATCCTTTTGGTCTCTGGATCGGACAATGACTTGGTCGATCATGTGCTGGTTCTTTGATCGTGGATGTCTTTTTTGGCGGAAAGCATTTGGCGGCAGGAGAACACCTTTAGAGTTGCCACTCCCAACTCCTTCCTTTCTGATCATTCCTTCCCAGAATTGGGAGTCCCTTCCAAACCTGGTGCTGATGTCCTAAAGGAGAATAATCTTATCTACCATAGGAATTTTGGAGAATATGGGGCGGGATACTCCACGAACCGGCAGGGCGGGCCATTCCGGCGCTCAGGAGTGGCGTGAACCACTCCGACGCCGGGCCGCCCCAAAGGTGCGGAATCCTCTGCACCTTCAGGGGCAAGGCCGGCGCCAGAGTGCTTGTCATATGAGGAACGTTTGAGGACTCTGGGTCTGCATTCTTTGGAGTTTAGAAGGTTGAGGGGGGATCTTATTGAAACTTACAGGATACTGCGAGGCCTGGATAGAGTGGACGTGGGGAGGATGTTTCCACTTGTAGGAAAAACTAGAACCAGAGGACACCATCTCAGGGCAGCACGGGAGCATAGTAGTTAGCACAGTTGCTTCACAGCGCCAGGGTCCCAGGTTCGATTCCCGGCTTGTGTCACTGTCTGTGCGGAGTCTGCACGTTCTCCTCGTATCTGTGTGGGTTTCCTCCGGGTGCTCCGGTTTCCTCCCACAGTCCAAAGATGTGCAAGTTAGGTGGATTGGCCATGATAAATTGCCCTTGTGTCAAAAAAAAACCCGGTTAGGTGGGGTGACTGGGTTACGGGGATAGGGTGGAGAACGTGGGCTTGGGTAGGGTGCTCTTTCCAAGAGCCAGTGCAGACACGATGGGCCGAATGGCCTCCTTCTGCACTGTAAATACTGTAAAGGGACGATCCTTTAAAACAGAGATGAGGAGGAATTTCTCCATCCAGAGGGTGGTGAATCTGTGGAATACTTTGCCGCAGAAGGGTGTGGAGGTCAAATCACTGAGTGTCTTTAAGACAGAGATAGATAGGTTCATGATTAATAAGGGGATCAGCGGTTATGGGGAGAAGGCAGGAGAATGGGGATAAGAAAAATATCAGTCATGATTGAATGGCAGAGCAGATTCGATGGGCCGAATGGCCTAATTCTGCTCCTATGTCTTATGGTCTTATGGCCTTATAGTATTACCTGGCTGTTTTTAAACAGATGTGAGGCATGTCACAGGAGGGGATATTAATATATTCTTTCTACTCATTCTTGGGATGTGGGGGTTACTGGCTAGGCTGGCATTTATTGCTCATCCCTAATTGCCCTCGAGAAGGTGGCGGTTATGGGAATTGGCACAATGAGTCAGCATAATGAGATTTGAAATTGTGGTGCCCTGGGGTGATAGGTACGTGAATACCACAAAGTAATGTTCAGGTATGTCGCTCAGTATAGCACTGACATATGTAGAAAAATAAAAGTGGCCAAATGACAAGAGATCACAAATTCAGTACTCATTAACCCCAGAAATGGCAATAATTAGAGGATAATTATTTTCATGCAGAATATTGGACATGTACTTTAAGCTATGTAGGCTGTTATCTGGTCCTTGCGTTTAAAATGGGCTGGCACAGAATTGACTGGTTATAAATGAAGGAATAATGACAAAATACAAAGCACTGGTGACCGACTTGGATGCATGGAGGGAGCGGGGATTGTTAGGGTTGCTGTCTTGACGTTGAGAAATCGGTAAGTGTGACTTCCTCCACAACCACGAGTATCATTGGCAGGCTGGCTGCTTAGCGAATTGGAAAGCACGCAACTTAATGCCAGAGCAAAGGTGGGTTGAGAGCATGTGGGGTGGGTTGCAGGTGAGAGAGATCATGGGACAGAGTGGTGGTTAGGGGAGGGTCCACTTGCAATGGGCAAAGATGCAATCTGGGAGGTGGCGGTATGATCACAAGGAGGCAGATGGTGGTTGAGGGCAGTCTGATCGCGGAGGAGTAAAACAGATGGCGGCCTGGAGAATGGAGCATATGGTTGACAGCAGCATCTGATTATGGGAATCACAACTGTGGTTAAAAATAGAATCTTTTTTAAAATGAATGCAGCATTCTCATTAAATTATTTAAATGATCAACCCACTTCTACAAGTTAATTAGTCACCCATTCCTGGTCCCATCTCCATTAAAATGAGAAGTGGGTGGTTTTGTAGAGGGTGGATTGAGTTCCTGTTTCAGATTTTTACCTTTTTAACCTCTGAACCAAATCCACCCATTTGTTGGGGGTTAATATTCTTCCAAAAGTATAATAAAAATAATCATAACTATTTGAACCATTTGTTATTGCCTGTTAACAATTCCAAATCTGTAGTCATATCCCATACAAGTCTATATTTGTTAGTGCTGCCAGTACTTCAATTTGTCATATGATTGGATGTAAGACAGATAGACAGCATCATTGTACATTATTTAAAATGTCTGTGCTTTATATTTGAATTGGATGTAGTTGAATCCTAATTGAATACCATCAGTACTACTGGTGGTATGTCAGATATGGTTTTAAGATTATTGGACATTGGAGCAGAAGTAGGCCTCTCAGCCTATCAAGTCTGCTCCACTTATTAGACTATCCAGGACTGTTATACCTCGAATATCACGTTATGAACAGCTAATTTAATTCAGAACATATACACAGAAAATCACAGAAGAATCATAAAATCCTTAGAGTGCAGAAGGAGGCCATTCTGCACCGACCCTCTGAAAGAACACTCTACCTAGGGCCAGGCCCCACCCTACCCCCGTAACCGCGCCTAATCTTTTGGACACTAAAGGGGAATTTAACATGGCCAATCCACCTGTGGGACGAAACAGGAGCACCCGGAGGAAACCCACGCAGACACTGGGAGAACGTACAAATTCCACACACTCACTCGAGGCTGGAATTGAACCCGGATGCCTGGTGCTGTGAGGCAGCAGTGCTAACCAGCGTGTCACTGTACTGCCCATCAGAAAAACCATCAGAAAACAAAAAAAGAAATAAAAAGACTAATAATAGCTGCACAGATTTTATGATGTACAAATGTCCATTTTAGAAATGTGAGAAAATGTACTATTCATAATATATCTTCGGCCACAAACACGACTGAATACAAGCATGTTAAGTCTTCACTGTTTTAATCATTATTTTTGCTGTATCAAATTCAACAACAACAACTTACTTTATATAGCACTTTAATGTAATAAAAATTCCAAAGCTATAAATCAAAGTACGACATCTAACCACAAAAGGAAATATTAGGTCAGATGACCCAAAAGGTTGGTCAAAGAGGCCATTTTTAAGAAGTGTCTTAAAGAAGGAAGTACAGAGATGGAGATGTGTAGGAAGGGTGTTCTAAAACTTTTTATTTAAATTTTTCCAATTAAGGGGCAATTTAGTGTGGCCAATCCACCTAGCCTGCACAGCTTTTGGGTTCTGGGGGTGAGACCCACGCAGACAGTGTCCCGGGGCCGGGATCAAACCCGTGTCCTTGGCTATGTGATGGTATTTTAACAACCTAAGTAATTGAAAGTGTGCCCGCTAATGATGAAGCAATTAAAATCAGGGCTGCTGAACAGGCCATGATTAGAGGAGCGCAGATATCTTGAGGGATTATAAACCGGGAGAAGACTCCAGAGTTAGGGAGGGGCAAGGCCACAGAGTGATTTGAAAACAAAGATGAGAATTTTAAAACAAAGACACTGCTTGGCCAGGGGTCACTAAGTACAAGGGTGATAGGGGAATAGGACTTGGTGAGAGTAAGAAACAAAATTAAATAGTTTGGTTGATGTCATTTCATTCTACATTCAGCAATGGAGAAGTTCGCAAAAAGTCATTAAAAATATTTCCCCTCCAACTTTGTGTTGCTTAATTAAATTCTGGGAAATTGCCCTTGTTTCATAGATTATCATAGAATTTACAGTGCAGAAGGAGGCCATTCGGCCCATCGAGCCTGCACCAGCTCTTGGAAAGAGCACCCTACCCAAGGTCAACACCTCCACCCTATCCCCATAACCCAGTAACCCCACCCAACACTAAGGGCAATTTTGGACACTAAGGGCAATTTATCATGGCCAATCCACCTAACCTGCACATCTTTGGACTGTGGGAGGAAACCGGAGCACCCGGAGGAAACCCACGCACACACAGGGAGGATGTGCAGACTCCACACAGACAGTGACCCAAGCCGGAATCGAACCTGGGACCCTGGAGCTGTGAAGCAATTGTGCTATCCACAATGCTACTGTGCTGCGGTGTGAATGAACAAGCAACCCCCATACATCTGACTATTAGGAATCTGAGCATTGAAAGAAGTGAAAGAAACATGATTCATTTTGTTCAGAAGAAAAGACTTCAAGGTGACTTAGGCTGAGGTTTCCAAGATCAGGGAAGGAACTGCAAAATGCTCACCAAGGTAAATGGGACATTATGGCAAAAGTTTCAATAGAATTAAAAATGGTATAAGTTTATTAAGTCAAGATAAACTTTTAAAAAATAAAAATAACACTATGAAGTCAGGTGTTATCAGAGAAGGATGCTAAACAGCATTGTATAACTGTGGATGCACTTTTGAAAAGAAAACAATTGAGGCACATGATGAGAACGGGGTAGTTGGGGTTGAACGGAAAGTTGATGAAGAGAAAGTTGCCAAGTAGGGGAACCGGCTATTGAGTTCCGGGAGTCAAGGAATATAAAATTCAAGTTCAATTTCCAAAGGTACACAGCAACTGACCGCTATAATTCCAGGGCAAATATTTCTAATTTTCCTTATTACAAGCAACAATGAGAATGCAGCAGCTACAGTGGACTCTGCATCAATTACCCAATCTCATTGGTGCTTCATCCAAACTGACTGTGGATCTGATGTCAAGAGAGGAGGGATTAGACACCATCATTTGTAGGGTCTTGCAGACTCTTGAGGGCAGAACTCAGCTTTCTATCTCTCAGGGATTTCAGGATCAGACGAATGCCATTGAACCAATCTGCCCAATAATTAGTCGAGACTCAGTGTTAGTCTGTGTGAATTAGTGGTCTGAACTGTATTCGTGAATTAGTGATCTGAACTGTATTCAGCTACCGAGGGAAGATAACATGAAATACATCACAATGCCTGCATTTGCATGGGTCTGTTTCCGGTGGGAACCAGATCCAGCTATTTCACAAGGCCGTTCAAGGTTACAGAGGGATACAAATGGAGGGAAGACAATGGTAACAGTTGTTTTTTGGTCTTTTTTGGCCTCATTGCTGCCAAAAAAAGGAGCATTATAAAGAGAAAAATTAGTCTCCAGGATATTTAACTCTTCATTGAGTTCTTATCATCCTTGCAACTATTAATGATACGTTCTTGATCGGCAACCCTCATATTGCTTTACTCATGCTGTTTAGCCTCCAAAGCAGCTATAGAAATATTCCCAGGAATCTCCATTTTGAGGATTTTTTAGATGCCAACCTTGGTGCAGGGTATAGAAAATTACAACTCTGTTGGGTATATAATCTGGAGCATGTTGCATTGCTTTGTAAAGGGAGTGAAAGAGTTCTTGAAATCTGTTTCTCTCAGTGTCCTCACTAATAGAGATATGTGCATCTCGTGATATGTCACAACTGTTGTATTTGTAACTCATAGAAAAATATTTGCCATGGAAACAATAGGTATGCCTGGTCACCCACAAGATATCTGTTTCCTTGAGTTCTGGGAGGTGTGGTGAATGTATAGTACGAGTAATTCACCAGCGTATTAGTATCATGTTCTGCCATTGTGTTACAGCTATGTTATGTTGTTGACCTTGTGGGCTCCACCTATGGGCCATTGTGTGGCTTCACCCACAGGGGGATATGTTGGGGCATGTACGGGCTCCGCTATTGGCTCCTCCCCTTGAAAGGAAGTATAAAGAGCAGTTGACCTGTAGGCGGTTCACATTATTGTACCAGTCGCAGGCAGGCACTGTTCTAAGCTGATTAAAACCACGGTTTACTTCTACTCGTGTCTTTGAGTGAATTGATGGTCGCATCAGAGGGCAGGATTCATGAAGATGGATATATCATGACAACATTCAGCACACCTTCATTCATCTGAAGGATTCTTGGCCCCTGATCAAGCACAGTCAGAACATTTCACAAATGGTAGCCCTTTCAGTCAAGGTGGTTAGGGAAGCTAACAATAGCAGTTCATAAAAGTGAGCATGTCCATCTATTCCACCCTACATTTAGGCAAACCTATGGCAGTGTGAGAAAACTGATGACTTTATCACAGTGCTGTTTTACTATTCTGCAGGCCTGGATGAATTTCCCAGCTCTCCTAAAAGGTGTGCAAATTACCCATTAAATGCATACTTGGATGCAGCCCCTCCACCTCCCAATGATGATATTGCACAGATCTCCAATGTTACAAAATTCTTCAGTAAGATCATCATCGAATCTGGGCTTTTTCCAAATGCTTTGCAGAGGGAGAAACATCTTAAACTGCATTGTCCCCTCTCATTTCCTCCGCATTGTAGGATTTGCCCTCTTCCTCTTCCATTAAATTGGTAAGAGGTGCATGCTAATTTTTTTTAAATGTATTTATGGTACAATGGGAGCAAAAGCCACTGAAAATGGGAACTGAAACATCATTCCTTCTCTTTCTCATTGAAGTTAAAAGCTGCTGTCAGCATCAACAAATGCACACAAAGAACAAAGAACAAAGAACAAAGAAATGTACAGCACAGGAACAGGCCCTTCGGCCCTCCAAGCCCGTGCCGACCATGCTGCCCGACTAAACTACAATCTTCTACACTTCCTGGGTCCGTATCCCTCTATTCCCATCCTATTCATGTATTTGTCAAGATGCCGCTTAAATGTCACTATCGTCCCTGCTTCCACCACCTCGGTAGCGAGTTCCAGGCACCCACTACCCTCTGCGTAAAAAACTTGCCTCGTACATCTACTCTAAACCTTGCCCCTCTCACCTTAAACCTATGCCCCCTAGTAATTGACCCCTCTACCCTGGGGAAAAGCCTCTGACTATCCACTCTGTCTATGCCCCTCATTATTTTGTATACCTCTATCAGGTCTCCCCTCAACCTCCTTCGTTCCAGTGAGAACAAACCGAGTTTATTCAACCGCTCCTCATCGCTAATGCCCTCCATACCAGGCAACATTCTGGTAAATCTCTTCTGCACCCTCTCTAAAGCCTCCACATCCATCTGGTAGTGTGGCGACCAGAATTGAACACTATACTCCAAGTGTGGCCTAACTAAGGTTCTATACAGCTGCAACATGACTTGCCAATTCTTATACTCAATGCCCCGGCCAATGAAGGCAAGCATGCTGTATGCCTTCTTGACTACCTTCTCCACCTGTGTTGCCCCTTTCAATGACCTGTGGACCTGTACTCCTAGATCTCTTTGACTTTCAATACTCTTGAGGGTTCTACCATTCACTGTATATTCCCTACCTGCATTAGACCTTCCAAAATGCATTACCTCACATTTGTCTGGATTAAACTCCATCTGCCATCTCTCCGCCCAAGTTTCCAAACAATCTAAATCCTGCTGTATCCTCCGACAGTCCTCATCGCTATCCGCAATTCCACCAACCTTTGTGTCGTCTGCAAACTTACTAATCAGACCAGTTACATTTTCCTCCAAATCATTTATATATACTACAAAGAGCAAAGGTCCCAGCACTGATCCTTGTGGAACACCACTGGTCACAGCCCTCCAATTAGAAAAGCATCCTTCCATTGCTACTCTCTGCCTTCTATGGCCTAGCCAGTTCTGTATCCACCTTGCCAGCTCACCCCTGATCCCGTGTGACTTCACCTTTTGTACTAGTCTACCATGAGGGACCTTGTCAAAGGCCTTACTGAAGTCCATATAGACAACATCCACTGCCCTACCTGCATCAATCATCTTAGTGACCTCCTCTAAAAACTCTATCAAGTTAGTGAGACACGACCTCCCCTTCACAAAACCATGCTGCCTCTCACTAATACGTCCATTTGCTTCCAAATGGGAGTAGATCCTGTCTCGAAGAATTCTCTCCAGTAATTTCCCTACCACTGAAGTAAGGCTCACCGGCCTGTAGTTCCCGGGATTATCCTTGCTACCCTTCTTAAACAGAGGAACAACATTGGCTATTCTCCAGTCCTCCGGGACATCCCCTGAAGACAGTGAGGATCCAAAGATTTCTGTCAGGGCCTCAGCAATTTCCTCTCCAGCCTCCTTCAGTATTCTGGGGTAGATCCCATCAGGCCCTGGGGACTTATCTACCTTAATATTTTTTAAGACACCCAACACCTCGTCTTTTTGGATCTCAATGTGACCCAGGCTATCTACACACCCTTCTCCAGACTCAACATCTACCAATTTCTTCTCTTTGGTGAATACTGATGCAAAGTATTCATTTAGTACCTCGCCCATTTCCTCTGGCTCCACACATAGATTCCCTTGCCTATCCTTCAGTGGGCCAACCCTTTCCCTGGCTACCCTCTTGCTTTTTATGTACGTGTAAAAACCTTGGGATTTTCCTTAACCCTATTTGCCAATGACTTTTCGTGACCCCTTCTAGCCCTCCTGACTCCTTGCTTAAATTCCTTCCTACTTTCCTTATATTCCACGCAGGCTTCGTCTGTTCCCAGCCTTTTAGCCCTGACAAATGCCTCCTTTTTCTTTTTGACGAGGCCTACAATATCTCTTGTCATCCAAGGTTCCCGAAAATTGCCGTATTCATCCTTCTTCCTCACAGGAAAATGCCGGTCCTGAATTCCTTTCAACTGCCACTTGAAAGCCTTCCACATGTCAGATGTTGATTTGCCCTCAAACATCCGTCCCCAATCTATGTTCTTCAGTTCCCGCCTAATATTGTTATAATTAGCCTTCCCCCAATTTAGCACATTCATCCTAGGACCACTCTTATCCTTGTCCACCAGTACTTTAAAACTTACTGAATTGTGGTCACTGTTACCGAAATGCTCCCCTACTGAAACATCTACCACCTGGCCGGGCTCATTCCCCAATACCAGGTCCAGTACCACCCCTTCCCTAGTTGGACTGTCTACATATTGTTTTAAGAAGCCCTCCTGGATGCTCCTTACAAACTCCGCCCCGTCTAAGCCCCTGGCACTAAGTGAGTCCCAGTCAATATTGGGGAAGTTGAAGTCTCCCATCACCACAACCCTGTTGTTTTTACTCTTTTCCAAAATCTGTCTACCTATCTGCTCCTCTATCTCCCTCTGGCTGTTGGGAGGCCTGTAGTAAACCCCCAACATTGTGACTGCACCCTTCTTATTCCTGATCTCTACCCATATAGCCTCACTGCCCTCTGAGGTGTCCTCCCGCAGTACAGCTGTGATATTCTCCCGAACCAGTAGCGCAACTCCGCCTCCCCTTTTACATCCCCCTCTATCCCGCCTGAAACATCTAAATCCTGGAACGTTTAGCTGCCAATCCTGCCCTTCCCTCAACCAGGTCTCTGTAATGGCAACAACATCATAGTTCCAAGTACTAATCCAAGCTCTAAGTTCATCTGCCTTACCCGTAATACTTCTTGCATTAAAACATATGCACTTCAGGCCACCAGACCCGCTGTGTTCAGCAACTTCTCCCTGTCTGCTCTGCCTCAGAGCCACACTGTCCCTATTCCCTAGTTCTCCCTCAATGCTCTCACCTTCTGACCTATTGCTCCCGTGCCCACCCCCCTGCCATACTAGTTTAAACCCTCCCGTGTGACACTAGCAAACCTCGCGGCCAGGATATTTATGCCTCTCCGGTTTAGATGCAACCCGTCCTTCTTATACAGGTCACACCTGCCCCGGAAGAGCTCCCAGTGGTCCAGATAATGGAAACCCTCCCTCCTACACCAGCTGTTTAGCCACGTGTTTAGCTGCTCTATCTTCCTATTTCTCGCCTCACTGGCACGTGGCACAGGGAGTAATCCCAAGATTACAACCCTCGAAGTCCTGTCTTTTAACTTTCTGCCTAGCTCCCTGAACTCCTGCTGCAGGACCTCATGCCCCTTCCTGCCTATGTCGTTAGTACCAATATGTACAACGACCTCTGCCTGTTTGCCCTCCCCCTTCAGGATGCCCTCTACCCGTTCGGAGACATCCTGGACCCTGGCACCAGGGAGGCAACATACCATCCTGGAGTCTCTTTCACGTCCACAGAAGCGCCTATCTGTGCCCCTGACTATAGAGTCCCCTATTACTATTACTCTTCTGCACTTTGACCCTCCCTTCTGAACATCAGAGCCAGCCGTGGTGCCACTGCTCTGGCTGCTGCTGTTTTCCCCTGATAGGCTATCCCCCCCGATAGTATCCAAAGGGGTGTACCTGTTTGAGAGGGGGACAACCACAGGGGATTCCTGCACTGACTGCCTGCCCTTTCTGGTGGTCACCCATTTCTCTGCCTGCACCTTGGGTGTGACCACATTTACATAACTGCGATCTATGACGCTTTCCGCCACCTGCATGCTCCTAAGTGCATCCAATTGCTGCTCCAACCGAACCATGCGGTCTGTGAGGAGCTCCAGTTGGGTGCACTTTCTGCAGATGAAGCCATCCGGGACGCTGGAAGCCTCGTGGAAGGTGTCAGTACACCATGCACACAGGACAGACATTGTGGGATGGAAATCTGGCAGAAAAGAAACAGGTCCCATACCAGAATCCACCCACAAAATCTCCAGTTTGCTGATTTTGATCCTTAAGCTTACCAAAAAATGAGTCAATTCGGGGCTCAGTGTTCTCAGGAAAATTGCTGTTGCACGAAAGCTGTGCATGCAGACTCTGTTCTTGGCAAGGTTTGGTAATTGCTTTCATCAGGTCTCATGTGAATGAAAGCTTTGTAACTTGTTGCGCACAGAGATGGATCTGTCGATGATAACATGTTTGTTGAGGGAAGTTGGAAAATGGACTGATATTGCAGTGACCTAGATGTCAAAGTTAAGAGTTAGGTATGATTTTCTTTTATTCTTTCACAGGATGTAGTTGTTGCTGACTAGGCCAGCATTTGTTGCCCATGCCTAATTGCCCTTGTGAAGGTAGTGATTAGCCTAAAGTGGGATTAATACCTCTTGAAATTGACCATAGATTATACTTCAAGCTGTTTCTGGTCCTCTTGATACCACTGGGAGCCTCTTTCCTTTCACGCCTCCTTTTGAAGCCTGTTGGCAAGGCCATGTTTTGCAGCATGCAGAATACTACCATGTTCATTGAGGCCCTAGTCAGGTATAGTGCTGGATTTACCCAGAATCATTCCAAAAGAGAGAATTACTTGAACATATATGACTTTCACAACCTCAAGAGATCAGAAATCTATCCAGACCTTTCATGCCCACAACAGATGTGGCCAAGCCTCGCACAGCTAAATCGGTTTTTAACCCACTTAGGTATGCTCACCCAGGATCTACTGGGATCCCAGTATCTACTAACTTCCCCAGGGAGTCCTCAGCCGGACATCATTCAGTACTGGCCCACACAAACTTGGACCAGGTGGAACGGCACCCAGGGGGTCACCCAAGTCACCGGAGGCCCCTGGGTGGTCAGAGACAGGTCAGAGTGGCCCCTGAGCCCTCCCCTAGAAGGCAGACACCTTGTCACTGCCACTGCCAAAGTGCCCGGGTGGCATTGAAAAGCAGCAGTGCTAATACCAGCTTTGCACTGCCACCCAGGCAGCTTAGCAGTGCCAGGGTGACAGTGCCAAGGGTCAGATCTAACACAATCGCGAAAGATGTTGCAATGTGAAGCACGTCCACTGTGGGCAGGATCACTTTTTGGCATATCTACATATTAGAGAGAAACAGCTAGTCTCACTACCATATGCAATTTCCTGGGATCTATCCCCTTTGCCTTAGAGGCATCAGGCGAGCGCTGTTCAGTACTGGTCCCCACAAATGGGGCCCAAACGGAACTGCACTCATGGAGGTCTCCCAGGGGATATGAGTTCCCCAGGTGCTTGCCCACTGTGTGCCAGACTGACACTGTCAAGATACCTGGGTGGCACAGCATGCTGGCCGGGGCACTGCCCGGGTGCCAGGCTGGCAGTGCCATGGGGCCAAGCTGGCATTTTATACACTGTGGTGATCGGGCTTGGAGTGCGCTGTGCACATGGGGTGCTGTGGAGGGGTAGGACAAGGACCCCTTATTGGTGAGTTGGAACTTTGGGGAGGGTTTGGGTGTCACATCCGGTCGAGGAATCAGGAAACGCACGGTTAACCGCCTTGCTATGGAACATAGTTCCCATTTGGTTCAATCTCACCCTCACTGTGAACTTTTGATGAGAGAGAAATTCCCCAGGTCCCACAAAAGTGACTAAGTGTGGTTAGATAGTGGTGGGAAACTTGCCAATAGAGCCGGCAGGGCGCTCCCAGCAAAATCCGCCACAATGACACTTTCTGAGCATGATTTAACCAAATGGAAACAGAGTCTCATAACGAGTGCGTTTAGCCACGTGTTTCCCGATGCTCGCAGCACCGAGAAACACAACACTATCTAATGTGACTCGAGTTAGATACGGGGCCTCAGCAGGAAAAGCGCAGCCGAGACAGTACTTAGTCCCATTTCCTACTCTGAGGAACCCCACGCGCCGAAACTCCTCAGTGCAGGAAGACATCAGGTTGCCATTTTTAAATGCCGTGCTGATCTCTTGAGCCCCCGACGCGACCCTCCTCAGAACACCCTCCAAGCCCCAACTCACTGTAAGGACGTCCCCGTGCTACTCCTCATCCATGAAGGACACCCCCACCCGATCACCAACTTGCATAAAATGCCAACTTGGCACATTGGCAGTACTAGCCTAGCATCCTGTCAGTGCCCCTGCCAGCTGGCAGTGCCACTTGGGCACCTTGTCAGTGCCAGGCTGACAGAACCAGGGTACCCAGGTGGCACCAACAGTGCCAGGTACCACCTTGCCCAGACGGCACGCACCTGGGGGTCTCTAATCCCTTGGGATACCCTCACAAACGCCATACCATCTGGTCCCTGTCTGTGGAGACCAGAACTGAATTGTGCTCGCCTGAGGTCTCCAAGGTGAAGGGGCTAGATTCCAAAGCATTGGTTACCTCAGGGAACTGCATATTAGAGTGGGGCTAGCTGTCTTGCCCTAATATGCAGATTTGCCAAAAAGTGATCCTGCCCAAAATGGACGGGTCTCACATCGCAACATCTCGCAAGAACGCGTTAGATCTCGCGAGGCATAGCTTGACAGGTGGATCCCAGGAATGGGGTCTCCTGTCATTTACAGGCCATGCTGCGCCGTAACGTGCTACATTTCGAGGGCAGCGTGGCTGGTAAATCGCACCCAGAAACCTTTCCGTTAGATCGCACCCAATCTCTCAGTATCTACCCAATCCTTCAGAATTTTCAAGGTTTCAATTAGATCACTTCTCATTCTCTTAAACTCCAGAGACTATAAACCCAATTAACTCAGCCTCTCATTATAGGACAACCCCTCATCCCAGGAACCAATTTAGTGAAACTTCACTGTACCACCTTCAATACAAGTATCTCCTTTCTTAAATGTGAAGGCAAACTGCACACAGCACTCCAGATGCGGTCTCACCAAAACCCTGGGCAATTATAACAAGACTTTTTTATTCTTATACTCCAATCCCTTGGCGATAAAGGTAAAAGTACCATTTGCCTTCATAATTGCTTATTGGACCTATATGCCAACATTATGCATTCCTTCTACCAGCACACCCATGTGTGTTCAGCACACTGCGCTAAATCGCTGGCTTTTAAAGCAGACCAAGGCAGGCCAGCAGCACAGTTCAATTCCCGTACCAGCCTCCCCGAGCAGGTGCCAGAATGTGGTGACTAGGGGCTTTTCACATTAACTTCATTTGAAGCCTACTTGTGACAATAAGCGATTTTCATTTCATGCCTCGATTGAACATCAACATTTATAAGTTTCTCACCTTTTAAAAAATGTTCTTTGTTTTTTCTTCTTATCACCAAAGTGACTAGCTTCACATTCTCCTACATTATCTGCCAGCTACCTTCGCATTTGCCACTCGGCTAACCTGTCTATATATTTTTGCAGCCTGTCTCTGTCCATCCCACAGCTTACCTTTCCACCTGGTTTGGCATCACCAGCAAACTTAGATACATGTGGTCAGACTATCCTGCCCTCCAACCATTGTAGACAGACCTGCAATTATTTTATTGGGCACGATGTGAAGATGCCGGCGTTGGACTGGGGTGGGCACAATAAGAGTCTTACAACACCTGGTTAAAGTCCAGCAGGTTGTTTTGGAATCACTAGCTTTCGGAGCGTAGCTCCTTCAAAAGGTGACTGATGAAGGAGCTACGCTCCGAAAGCTAGTGATTGCAATTTAATCTGTTAGACTTTAACCTGGTGTTGTAAGACTTCTTACTGTTTCATTGGGCTCATTGATGTCTGTAGCGATCTCTGTATATCAATATACATGCTCAATATATGTAATGCTAGTACAGGCAATTGAACACTAGGGCCGGGGTTCTCTCTTCCCCACGCCAACGGGAAAACCGGCGCCAAAATCTCTGGTGTCAACGGGCCCCCAAGGTGAGGAATTCTCACCTGTCTAGGGGGCTAGGTGGACGCCGGAGGAGTTGACGCCGCTCCAGCTGGCGCCGAAGGGACTGCGTGAGTTCGCGCATGTGTGGAATGGCCGTCGTGATCTCGCGCATGCTCGGAACTTCCTGCGTGATTCCGCGCACGTGCAGACGGCCGTCGTATTTTGACGCATGCGCAGAGGGTTCTCTTCTCCGTGCTGTGGAACACTACAGGGGCCGGCGCGGAAGGAAAAAGTGCCCCCACGGAACAGGCCCGCCTGCAGATTGGTGGGCCCCGATCGCAGACCAGGCCACCGTGGGGGCCCCCCCGGGTTGAATCCCCCCGTGCCCCCCCCCCCCCCCGAAGACCACCCACGCCGAATTACCTGCCAGGTCGCGCCGTATGGGACCATACATAACCCATGCCAGCGGGACTGGACAAAAAAGGATGGCTACTCGGCACATCGGGGCCCGGAGAATCGCTGGGGGTGCTGCTGCCGACGGCCCCCGCCCGAAATATGTCGCCGGAGAATACGGCAGCTGGCGTCGGGGCGGGATTCGCGACACCACCCGGGGATTCTCCGACCTGGCGGGGGTTCGGAGAATCCTGCCCTAGATGTCTCACGATTAGGACCTATATAAATAGCTTTCCCGCTCTTTCTGAAGGAGTGTGTTTCAGGAAGGCAGAGAGAACAGACATAGGAAAGTTAGAGGGAGAAGTTATTAGTTATCAAAGTATTGTATTGTATAATTTAATTAGTAATCTCTACAATTGTTTCTTTGTTTTACAAGTTGAGTATTAAGTAAAAAGAACTCACTATTTATTTATATTACTCAATAAATTAGTTTATCTTTACAAGACTACTGTTCATTTCATCAACTTGGCTGGTTCAAAAGAGTAATATATATATTACACAAAGTAATATAACAATGTCCAGTGAAAAAAAATCTATAATTAATAAACTTCTATAATTAAACAATGTTTCTAATATTATGTAGAATATTCATTGCTCCACATGTGTTTAGCATCTGGGGCGTCATTCTCCGCCGGCGGGAGTCTCCGTTTTGCCGGCGCCCGGGGGTTTCCCGATGGCGTGGGGCTGCCCCACAATGGGAAACCCCATTGACCGGCCGGTGTTACGGAGACTCCCGCCGGCCGGTCGGGGCAGAAATGTGGCGGGGCGGGTAGGAGAATTTTGCTCCTGGTCCTTCTTTTGTGTGTGTGTGTACCATATCTTCTTTAGTTTTTTTTCCCTTCTCAGCCTGGCATCCTCATGATTTATTATTGAAACGGATTTCATTCCATACATTGATCTCGCCCCAGCTGCTGCTTGCCTGGCACCTTGGGTGATACTCTTCTCGCTAACTTGCTAAGTGTCAACTCAGCTGAAGAGTAACACTCTCACCGCTGAGTCACAAAGGTTGTGGAATTAAGCCCCACACCAGGCATATATGATTCAGACTGGCGTTATAGTACTGAAGGAATGTTGGCTAGTTTAATATGCTGTACTCTGGGTGAGATATTAAACTGATACTTTTTCTTTGTTCTGATCCCATTACACTATTTGAATGACAGTAGTATTCTGACAGACATGGTTCCCTCAACCTACACCTCATTTACTGTTTGCAGGACCATGCTGTGGACCTACCTGCAAAACAACAGTGATTCATTCAAAAATAATTCTGTGGTTGTGAAATGCTTTGAAATTTCCTGAGAACGTAGAAAGCACCTAATAAGTGCCAAGTCCAACTCCTTCCTTGCCAGTAATTCCATTTCCCACTGTTCCCTGTCAGCAGGAGACTTGCACGTACCTGTCTTCTATACTCTCCAATCTCTGCTCCTCTTTGAAAATTTATTTTCTTCTGAAAATAAATTGTGGGCAGAGACTATGCTTTCTAATCTCTAACAATTTAGCTCTGGATTCAGGGGGAAAAAAAGGTCACCAATCAAAATTTCTATGCGCTTAGCTCATTATAAACATTGAAGACCCCTGTGACCTGTCACCTCTTTATGAACTTACAGCACTTGACCTAACCTTGAAAACTGGAACCATTCTTAAAACACAAAGACTCAGATAATATGTTAAAAAAGCTGAAACAAACATTTTTTTGAAAGCCGATTCGGACTTGCACCTAGAAAAAACACATGGAGAACAACGGAGAGACAGGAATGTTCTAAATGTCTGCAAAATGGCAGGTGTGTACGTGAAGAACATAATAATACTTAGACACGGACCTCAGTAGGTGTGTAACCCCTATATTTATATACAGATGAGGAGTTACTGGCGCCTAGAGGATCCCATAATATGTTTTGAAAGTAAAGTGCTGCAAAGATCCGTGAATAACACAAACATTTGCATAGTACATAAACTTGTTTTAAATGTGTAGACTAGTGTTCCGTGTGGATTATGCAGCCAGCGATGGAAAGCCTCTGGGACCAAGAATTAATTGTCCAGAATGAATGTTTCTCCTTTGGCTTCCTGTAGACATGTGTGAAATGAGATTGGACAATTGGGCAATTTAAGATAATTGCCAAATGAACCAGTGGAGAGATGAAGAGACATTTTCCAAGTAGCCAAGTCGTTATGATCAGGAATTGAGGCCTCAACCACTCTTCATATGACAAGCTTGTCATTCCAGGGATCATTCTTGTGAACCTCCTGTTTGAAAGGATCGTGAATGCATGTTCAATAATAACTTTCAACGTGGAATTAAATGCAAAAGGATTTCCAGGGCTATGGTGAAATAAAAGTGGTGTCGGAATAATTGAATAGCTCTTTCAAACAGCCGTCAGGCATGTAGCCCGAACGAATTAGAGTCGTCGTGGTGTCATGAGTTGTAATGGCACAGAAGGAGGCCATTCAGCCATAAGGCCATAAGACATAGGAGCAGAATTAGGCCTTTCGGCCTATCAAATCTGGTTTGTGTTCCTTTCTGTAGAGCAATCCAGTCAGTGCCATTGACTGGTCTATCCCCATGTCCCTGCAAGTTTATTTCCCTCGGATGCCCATCCAACTCCTTTTTGAAATCACTTTGTTTCCCATTCCCCCAGTATTGTAAGGCAGCAAGTTACAGGTCATTACCGCTCATTGTGTAAAAAAGGTTCTTCCTTACATTCTTTCTCTTGTCCCTTAGTTCTTGTACCATCAACCAATGGGAACAGCATTTCTTTGTCTCCTTTATCTAAACCTGTCAGAATCAGGACTAACAAGACAAGGGAATACACAATGAACGATAGGACGTTAGGAAGTACAGAGGACCAGAGGGATCCCTAAAGGCAGCAGGACAGGTGGATAAGGTGGTTAAGAAGGTATTTGGGATAATTGCCTTTCTCAGCCGAGGCACAGCATATAAGAGCAGGAAGGTTGTGATCGAGCTGTATAAAATGCTTGTTAGACCACAGCTAGAGTACTGTGTGCATTTCTGGACACCACACTTTTGGAAGTATGTGATTGCATTAGATAGGGTGCAGAGGAGATTTGCCAGGATGTTGCCTGGGCTGGAGTATTTTAGCTATGAAGAGAGGCTGGTGAGGCAAGGGGTGTTTTCCTTAGAGCAGAGAAGGCTGAAAGGGAACCTGATTGAGGTGTACAAAGCTACGAGGGACATATATGGGATGGATATGAAGAAACTGTTCCATAAGAGCATAAGACAAAGGAGCATAATTAGGCCATTCGGCCCATCAGGTCTGCTCCGCCATTCAATCATGGCTGATATGTTTCCCATCCCCATTCTCCTGCCTTCTCCGCATAACCCCTGATCCTCTTATTCATCAAGAATCTTAAAGACACTCAGTAATTTGGCCTCCACAGCCTTCTGCAGCAATGAATTCCATAGATTCACCACCCTCTGGCTGAAAAATTTCTTCCTTATCTCAGTTTTAAAGGATCGTCCCATCAGTCTGAGACTGTGCCTTCGGGTTCTAGTTTCTTCTACTGGTGGAAACATCCTCTCCATGTTCACTCTATCCAGGCTTCTCAGTATTCTGTAAGTTTCAATGAGATCCTCCCTCATCCTTCTAACCTCCATTGAGTACAGACCCAGAGTCCTCAACCACTCTTCATTTGACAAGCTTGTCATTCCAGGGATCATTCTTGTGAACCTCCTCTGGACCCTTTCCAAGGCCAGTACATCCTTCCTTAGATACGGGACCAAAAATTGCTCACAATACTCCAAAGGTGTCTGACCAGAGCTCTCTACAGCCTCAACAGTATGTCCCTGCTCTTGTATTCTAGCCCTCTCGATATGAATACTAACATTAAATTTGCCTTCCTAACTGCCGACTGAACCTGCATGTTAACCTTAAGAGAATTCTCAACCAGGACTCCTCAGTCCTTTTGTGCTTCTGATTTTTGAAGCCTTTTCCCATTTAGAAAGCAATCTATGCCTCTATTCTCCCGACTAAAGTGCACAACCTCACACTTTTCTACATTTTATTCCACCTGCCACTTCTTTGCCCACTCTCCAAGACTGCCCAGGTACTTCTGCAGCCTCTCTGCTTCCTCAACACAACCTGTCCCTCCACATATCTTTATATCATCTTAAAACTTAGCAACAGTTCCCTCAATTCCTACTTCTGGATTGTTAATCTTTAAAGTGCATAGTTGTGGTCCCAACACTGAGCCCTGTGGAACATTGATAGTCACCGGCTGCCATCCTGAAAAGTACCTTTTATCTCCACGTTCTGCCTTCTGCCAGTCAGCCAATCCTCTATCCATGCCAGTGCCTTGCTCGTAACACAATGGGCTCTTATCTTATTTTGTAGCCTCCTGTACGGTACCTTGTCAAAGGCCTTCTGGAAATCCAGAAGGGATTGTGGGCAGCACGGCAGCACAGTGGTTAGCACAGTTGCTTCACAGCTCCAGGGTCTCAGGTTCGATTCCCGGCTTGGGTCACTGTCTGTGTGGAGTCTGCACGTTCTCCCCATGTCTGCGTGGGTTTCCTCCGGGTGCTCCGGTTTCCTCCCACAGTCCAAAGATGTGCAGGTTAGGTGGATTGGCCATGCTAAATTGCCCTTAGTGTCCAGAAAAGGTTAGCTGGGGTTACTCGGTTACGGGGATAGGGTGGAGGTGTGGGTTTAAGTAGGATGCTCTTTCCAAGCACCGGTGTAGACTCGATAGGCTGAATGGACTCCTTCTGCACTGTAAATTCTATGATTCTCTAAGATCACGTCCACTGGTTGTCTAACTTCCTTGGTAATTCCTCAAAGAACTCTAACAGATTTGTCAGGCATGCACTCCGCTTGACAAAGTTGTGCTGATTCAGTCCTATTTTACCATGCACTTCTAAGTGCTCTGCGACTCATCCTTAATAATAGACTCTAAAATCTTACCAACAACTGAAGTCAAGCTAACCGGCCTATAATTTCCTGTCTTCTACCTCTCTCCCTTCTTGAACAGGGGTGTTACATTAGCCATTTGTCAATCCTCTGCGACCCTCCCAGTCTCCAGTGATTCCTGAAAGATCACCATCAATGCTTCCACAATCTCTTCAGCTATCTTCTTCAGAACCCTAGAGTGTAGTCCATCTGGTCCAGGTGATTTATCCACCTTCAGAACTTTCAGTTTCTCCAGCACATTCTCCTAACTGATGGCCACTTCACTCACCTCTGCCCCCTGACTCTCTTAAAGTTCTGGTATGCCACTGGTGTCTTCCACTGTAATGACTGATGCAAAGTACCTATTCAGTTCCTCTGACATTTCTTTGTTCTGCATTACTACTTTTCTAGCCTCATTTTCCAGTGGTCCAATGTCCATTCTTGCCTCTCTTAGCATGCTTCCTTCTCCTTTGGATGAGTTTCTGTCGTGCCTCCTAAATAACCCATGTCTTCTCTGCTCGGCTCCCCTTCCAATCAACTCTGGCCAACTCCTCCCTCATGTCTTTGCAGTTATCTTTATTCAATTGTAAAACTGTTATATTTGATTCCAGATTCTCTCTCTCAAACTGCATGATGAATTCTATCATATTGTGGTCATTTCCCCTTAAGCGTTCCTTCACCTTAAGCTCCCTAATCAAGTCTGCCTCATTACTCATCACCAAATCCAGAATTGCTTGTTCCCTAGTGGGCTCTACCACAAGTTGCTCCAAAAATCAATCTCATAGACATTCCACAAATTCCTTTTCTTGGGATCCACTACCAACCTAACTTTTCCCAGTCCACCTCCATATTGAGGTTCCCCATGGTTATTATAATATTGTCTTTCTTATATGCCTTTTCTATCTCCTGATTTATTTTCTGCCCCACATCCTGACTGCTGCTAGGGGGCCTGTACATAACTTCCATCAGGGTCTTTTTTTCTTTGCGATTCCTCAACTCTACCAACACGGATTCGATGCCTTCCAACCCTGTATTGCTTCTTGCTATCGATTTAAGTTCATTCCTTACAAACAATGCAACCCCGCCCCCTTTGCCCATCTGCCTGTCCTTTCGATAGGACACATATCCTTGGATATTTAGAGTCCAGCCCTGATCCTCTTGCAGCCACGTCTCTGTGATGTCCACAACTTCGTACCTCCCAATCTCAATGCGCAACAGGCTCACTTAGTTTGTTTCATAGACTGTGCACATTTAGGTACAACACACTCAGTCCTGCGTTAACTTCCCCCCTTCTCATAGTTGTTCCCATTTTTTACTGTGCCTGAATCTGGATTCCTGCCGCTTTCCATACTCTCTGCTCTATTACGTGTTCTGCAAACTTTACTTACCTCTCCTAAGCCCTCGGCCCTTTTAATTTGTTTAAAGTCCTCATCATTAACCTGCAGTCTCACCTTCTCCTTTAGCTTGGTTTTCTAATTTTCCATACAACAGAACCCTCCTCCTCCCCAATATTTAGTTTTAAACCCTGGGCTGGATTCTACAGCCCAAGTAATGCGATTCGCCAGGACTCTGGCCCCAGCTTGACTCAGATGAAGACCGTCATCCCATTAGGAACAGCTTCCACCTTCCCCAGTACCGGTCCCAATGTTCCATGAATTCAAACCCAATTCCCCAACACCAACCTTTGAGCCACACATTTACCTATTTAATCTTATTGACCTTGTGCCAATTAGCTCTTGACTCAGATAATAATCCAGATATCCTTTTTGGTTCTGCTTAGTAGAGGGGCCAAAGATCAGGGGACATAGATTTAAATACAGGGAAAGAGATTTAGAGAGGATTTGAGGAAAACCCTTTTCACCCAGAGGGCAGGAACTCACTGCCTGAAAGAATGGTAGCGGTGGGTACACTCACAACATTTAAGAAGCATTTAAACGAGTACTTGAACCGCATGCAAGGCTACTGACCAATTGCTGGAAAATGTGATAAGAATAGATAGCTGCTTGATGGCCAGTGCAGGCAGGATAGGCCAAAGAGCCTCTTTCCATGCTGTAAAGCTCTATAACTTCAGAATGGTGATTTTGTGCCAACGTTTGCCATCAGCAAGAACGACGGCGAGGGCGCAAAATCTCATGAGAATCAGGATACAGGATTTTTGCCAGCACAGATGGACTGGAACCTCATTTCAATACATTTATATGTATTTACATGTCTTTCAAGGGCCTCCCCTCCACATTATCTCCCCTCACAGAATATTGAAACCCCGCCAATGTGACTTCACATCAGCAAGGTTTACAACAGGTTAGTAAAGAGGGGATCCTGCCCGGGGTGCCCCCAGGGGAAAGGGATCTGCTCGGAGAGTGCCCTGGCACTGTCCACGACACAGGTTAGGACTGTCAGGTTGGCCCTGCTAATCTGGCACTGCCAACTTGGAAACGGCCGTTGATTCCCAGGTGCCGGGTGAATGTGGCGTCCTGGTAATTAAATGAGTCTACTGGCTGAATCGTGCCCCAAAGTTATTTTTCAGCCAGCACCAAACACACGCTATGAAGCAGCAGAAATAACCATTGATGGTACCAGTCTCAGGGCTGTAGAAAAATTCTCATACCTTGTGCTCTCTGAGACTGTCATTGATGAAAATATCTGTGTACATATCCAGAAAGCAAGTTCTGCCTACGACCAATTCCATTATTATGTCTGAAAATTGAAATTAATAAGTACGATCTGATAGCCATTGCAGAGACATGGCTACAAGATGACATCAATTGGGATCTGAATATTGAAGTGTATATGACATTTAGGAAGGACAGGAAGAGGGGTGGCTTTGTGAATTAATAATGGTTTTAGCACATGGGAGAAGATGACCTAAGTTCAGGATGCAGAAGCAGTTTGGGTTGAGATGAGAAATGATAAAGGCAAGAAGTCACTTGTGGGTGTGTTGCACAGGCCCTCTAATTGTAACAACATGATGGAACAAAAGTATAAAATAAGAGGTAATGGGAGCTTGTCAGAAAGCAATCCTTGGGGATTTTAATCTACATATAGACTAGGAAAATCAGATGGGAAAAGATACAGTAGGTGAAGTGTTCATAGAATGTTTTTGAGATAATTTGTTAGAACGCACATTCTGGAGCCAACCAGAGGGCAGGCTTTACTAGACCTGGTATTATGCAATGAGATAGGATTAATTGGTAACATCATACTGAAAGCACCCCTTGGTAGCAGCGATCATAATATAACTGAATTTTGCATTCAACTTGAGGGAGAGAAGTGTGTGCCCAAGACTAGTATTTTAAATTTAAATAACGGCATGAAAGCGGAGCTAACTAAAGTCAACTGGCAAATAGAACTATATAATAATAATAATCCGAAAGTTACCTTGTTCTTGCTCTTAATGAAGTGATAAAACGTCTGAGGATTTTCTTTGATTTTACGTGCCAATATTTTTTCATATCCTCTCTTTGCTTTCCTAATTTCCATTTTTAGTTCACCCTTGTACTTTCTGTATTCCTCTTGGCTTTCTACAATATGAAGTATTTTGTGACTGTCGTAAGCTTTCTTTTCCTGCTTCATCTTACCCTGTATGCTTCTGGAAAACCAAGGGGATTTGGCAGTGCCACCCTTTTGCATTGTGGGGATATGTTTATACTGTGAGTGTAAAATTGCTTTTGAATGTCTCCCTCTGCTTTGACACAGTTTTTCCTTCTAATAGCTGTTTCCAGTCTACTCTTGCCAACTCATCTCTCAGCTTTGTAAAATTTGTGTTTTTCCAATTTAGAACTTTTACTCCTGTTCTATCTTTGTCCTTTTCCATAATGATGTTAAATCTAACTATATAATGGTCACAATCTCCAAAATGGTCCTCCACTGTTACTTCATCCATTTACCCAGCTTCATTTCGTAAGACTAAATCTAGAATTGCACCCACTCTCATTGGGCTTGTTACGCACTGGCTAAAAAAGCTCTCTTGATTGCAGTTCAAAACTTTTGAACCCTCTGTGCCCTTCACACTGTTTGTATCCCAACTGATACTAGGGTAGTTTTTAAGTCAGAACAAATAGATTCTTGATATACAAGGGGGTGAAATGTTATCGGGGTACGTGGCAACATGAGGTTAAAGTTGCAATTATATCAGCCATGATGTTATTGAATGGTGGAGCAGGCTCGAGGGGCCGAGTATCCTGCTCCTTCTCCGAATTCATATGTTCGTAGATGGGCAGGCCATGTTCCGGCATTGAAGTTTGGAGAATCGCGAGCAGATCTTCTATGGGGAACTGCCTCAGGGCAAACTACATCAAGGTGGTCAGGACAAACAACATAAGGATACATTAAATAAAAGCAATATGAACTGACTGTTCTGAGGGAAATCCATACCAATCCCTTATCAGATTCTTATGCCATTGTCAGGATCCACAGAAGGCAATGAAATTATTCAGCTTCTACATACCTGAACAATGTCTACATACTATAGCATTGCGATTGATTGTGGTCCCCATGCAACAATAAATTGCCAGCTACTTATTTTAGCACACACAATTCTTTGCATTGGAATCCATCTAATATTGGGTGAACCAAACTTCCTCCACATGTCAACGTTTACCAAGACTAATGAATTTCTGAGATTGCTTGGAAGAGTACTGGAGACCAACTGACGTTTTTTGAAACATACTAAATCTTGACATCAAAGTACATGAAATGATAAGTAACACTACCTTCTATATCCATCACTTTGCAATACCTAACATTAATAGATACTGATAACCTTCAGTAAATAGCTGATGGTAGGTTACACATAACCATGCAGAAATAACACCGACAACTATTGCAGCTCTTTTGATGAATCAATAAAGCCCAGCACTGTCAAAGACTTCTGTGTATATTTTTCATTGGACAGAAGATTGCAGTTAACCTGCCATCATCCAACTGCCAGAAATTGCAAGCATACACTAAAATGAACTAAGAACTCTATGCAGTCAAACTATATTTGTTTTGCAGAGCACTAATCACCCACATGTGTCAAACCATTCAATCACTCCATCCAATTATTTCTTAACAGTGTCCACCCTATTGTGTTATTTAATGTATTTATTCTAGCTCCTGGTCCATTATTGCTTTGAGCTGCACCCTGACAGAGGTGGAATTAAGAAGTAAATGGTTCAGCTGGGTTTCTTGCAGCCTCGGAGGTTGAGGTAACTCTTATTTCAATGAAACGCCTATCCCTTCTATCACCTTCAGCCAAACTTTCGTTTGCAGTGTTAAGGGGTGTCATCACATGTCTAATGTTCTCTCATTTCCATTGGAGGGAGCCTTAAGAAAACAATTTTATTGCTATTCTCAAGAGGGAACGCGATATCTACAACTGGTCAATCTCATCACATAGTGAATGGTCACAATCAGTCCTCAGAAACTCTGTGCTAATGTAGCATTCAAGTAAACCCTCAATGTATTGTTTTGAGGAATTGTAGCTGCTAGTCTGGAGTTAAGCCACCTATGTTTTTAAGACCTCTTACTTATGTAAGGAGTCTTGGACATGACACAGAAAGTCGATAGAGAACCAGAAGCAGTGCATGATAAAATTATGATGCCTTCGGAGGGTCAGGAGTTGGAGCTGGTGTGGTGATGGATGCAGAGACGGTGTTTGACCCGGTGTAGTAGGTATATCTGCGGAAGGCGCTGGGGCAGTTTGGGCGGTCAGGGGTTGTGGACCGGGTTCGGTTGCTATACAAGGCACTGGTCACAAGTGTGCGGACGAACCAAGTGAGTTTGGGATATTTTGGGTTGCTTTGGTGGCTGCTCTTCGCTTTGGCGATAGAGCCACTGGCAATGGCGCTTAGGCCATGGGGGGATTGGAGAGGGATTGAATGGAGGCACCAAGCATAGGGTATTGCAGTATGCGGACGACCTGCTTTTACACATTTCGAACCCATTGGGTGGTATTGGGGGCATTATGGGGATTTTGGTGGATTTTGGCCGGTTCTCTGGATACAAATTGAATATCAGAAAGAATGAGGTTTTTCCGATTGAGAGTAGGGTAGGAAAACAGATTAGGGGAGCTGCCATTCAAGGTAGTGGGGAAGTTTTAGATTTGGGTATCCAGATGACATGAGGCTGGGCACAGCTGAACAAACTGAACTTGACTCGGTTGGTGGAGCAAATGAAGGGGGACTTTAAGAGGTGGGTTGTACTGCCACTGTTGGTGGCGGAACGGGTGCAGACAGTAAAAATGTGCTCCAAGGTTCGTCTTTCAGAACCTCCCAACCTTTGTCCTGAAGACGTTCTTCAAAAAGGTCAATGCACTGATGTTCAGGTTTGTATGGGCCAGGAAGACCACACGGGTCAGGAGGGCTTTTCTGGAATGGGGGATGCTGGGGGGGGGGGGGGGGGGGGCGGGGGGGGGGGGGGGGGCTGCTGGGAGAGAAGGTGGATGCCAGGACGTGGACTGAGGCCCTGCGGAGGGTGAATGCGGCCCTGTTGTGTGTATGGCTGAGCCTCATTCAGTTTAAATTAATTCACAGAGCACATATGACATTAAAGTGGGTGAGTAGGTTTCTTGAGGGGGTAGAGGATAGGCGTGGGCGGTGCACGGGGAGACCTGCGAATCAGGCCCACATGTTTTGGGCATGTCCGAAGCTGAAGGGGCTGTGGCAGGGGTTTGCGGATGTAATGTCCGCGGTGCCGGGGTTGAAGGTGGCCCGAGTCCTGAGATAGCGATATTTGGACTGTCGGAAGACCCAGGAGTCCAGGGGGTGGGTGAGGCCGATGTCCTGGTCTTTGCCTCCGTGTTAACCCGTGGACAAATCCTGCTTGGTTGGAGGGACTCGGAGCCTCCGAAAGCAGGAGTGTGGGTGAGCCAGCTGCCGGAATTCCTGCGGCTGGAGAAGGTCCAGTTTGTCCAGGAGGTCGGTTGATGGGTTCACCCAGAGGTGAAGCCTCTTATTAACTTCTTTAAGGAGGATTGAGGGGTCAGCAAAGGCGGGGGTTGGAAGAAGGGGGAAGGGGCAAGTTAAAATGGAGAAGGTAGGATGGGGGAAGGGGGCAATATTGGGGAGCTGGGATGGTGGGTGTTGGCTATTTATAATGTTGTAGATTGTTCTTCTGCCTTTGTTTGTTATATGAAAATGTCTTGAATAAAATTTAACATAGAACATAGAACATACAGTGCAGAAGGAGGCCATTCGGCCCATCGAGTTTGCACCGACCCACTTAAGCCCTCACCTTCCACCCTATCCGCTAACCCAATAACCTATCCTAACCTTTTTGGACGCTAAGGGCAATTTAGCATGGCCAATCCACCTAACCTGCACGTCTTTGGACTGTGAGAGGAAACCGGAGCACCCGGAGGAAACCCACGCAGACACGGGGAGAACGTGCAGACTCCGCACAGACAGAGACCCAGCGGGGAATCGAACCTGGGACCCTGGCGCTGTGAAGCCACAGTGTTACCGACTATGCTACCGTGTTGCCCATAATTGTTTTAAAATAATAAAGTCATGATAGCTTGCAGAATACATAATGTTATTATGAGGAACAAAGCAACAAACTAGAACTTGTTGCTGTCCATTACTCTAATCAGACATTATTTGATGCACTTTCTGCAATTCTAGGGAGGAAATTATTTTTCTTAAGAGGGTACAGGAGTGACCAACCAGATGTCAGAAAATTGAGTTTTGAAGAAAGGTTGCAAAGCTTGGGGTCAGAGATTCATGAACATAGAACATGGAACATTACAGCACAGTACAGGCCCTTCGGCCCTCGATGTTGCGCCGACCTGTGAAAACACTCTAAAGCCCATCTACACTATTCCCTTATCGTCTATATGTCTATCCACTGACCATTTGAATACCCTTAGAGTTGGTGAGTCCACACTGTTGCAGGCAGGGCATTCCATGCCCTTACTACTCTCTGAGTAAAGAACCTACCTCTGACATCTGTCCTATATCTATCACCCCTCAATTTAAAGCTATGTCCCCTTGTGCTAGACATCACCATCTGAGGAAAAAGGCTCTCACTGTCCACCCTGTCCAATCCTCTAATCATCTTGTATGCCTCTATTAAGTCACCTCTTAACCTTCTTCTCTCTAACGAAAACAGCCTCAAGTCCCTCAGCCTTTCCTCATAAGATCTTCCCTCCATACCAGGCAACATTCTGGTAAATCTCCTCTGCACCCTTTCCAATGCTTCCACATCCTTCCTATAATGCGGTGACCAGAATTGCACGCAATACTCTAAATGTGGCCGCACCAGAGTTTTGTACAGCTGCAACATGACCTCATGGCTCCGAAACTCAATCCCTCTACCAATAAAAGCTAACACACCGTACGCCTTTTTAACAACCCTCTCAACCTGAGTGGCAACTTTCAGGGATCTATGTACATGGACACCGAGATCTCTCTGCTCATCCACACTGCCAAGAATCTTACCATTAGCCCAGTACACTGTCTTTCTGTTATTCCTTCCAAAATGAATCATCTCACACTTTTCCGCATTAAACTCCATTTGCCACCTCTCAGCCCAGCGCTGCAGCTTATCTATGTACCTCTGTAACTTGTAACATCCTTCCGCACTGTCCACAACTCCACCGACTTTAGTGTCATCTGCAAATTTACTCACCCATCCTTCTACGCCCTCCTCCAGGTCATTTATAAAAATGACAAACAGCAGTGGCACCAAAACAGATCCTTGTGGTACACCACTAGTACTGGACTCCAGTCTGAACATTTCCCATCAACCATCACCCTTTGTCTTCTTCCAGCTAGCCAATTTCTGATCCAAACGGCTAAGTCACCCTGAATCCCATGCCTCTGTATTTTCTGCAGTAGCCTACCATGGGGAACTTTATCAAATGCTTTACTGAAATCCATATACACCGCATCATCTGCTTTACCCTCATCCACCTGTTTTGTCACCTTCTCAAAGAACTCAATAAGGTTTGTGAGGAACGACCTACCCTTCACAAAACCGTGTTGACTATCTCTAATCAAATTATTGCTTTCCAGATGATTACACATCCTATCTCTTATAAACCTTTCCAAGATTTTGCCACAACAGAAGTAAGGCTCACTGGTCCATAGTTACCGGGGTTGTCTCTACTCCCCTTCTTGAACAAGGGAACAACATTTGCTATCCTCCAGTCTTCTAGCACTATTCCTGTAGACAAAGATGACTTAAAGATCAAAGCCAAAGGCTCAGCAATCTCCTCCCTAGCTTCCCAGAGAATCCTAGGATAATTCCCATCCGGCCCAGGGGACTTATCTATTTTCACACTTTCCAGAATTGCTAACACCTCCTCCTTATGAACCTTAAGCCCTTCTAGTCTAGTAGCCTGAATCTCAGTATTCTCCTCGACAACATTGTCTTTTTCCTGTGTGAATACTGACGAAAAATATTCATTTAGCACCTCTCCTATCTCCTCGGACTCCAAGCACAACTTCCCACTACTGTCCTTGACTGGCCCTACTCTTACCCTAGTCATTTGTTTATTCCTGACACATCTATAGAAAGCTTTCGGGTTATCCTTGATCCTACCTGCCAAAGACTTCTCATGTCCCCTCCTGGCTCTTCTTAGCTCTTTCTTTAGGTCCTTCCTAGCTCACTTGTAACTCTCGAGCGCCCTAACTGAACCTTCATGTCTCATTTTTACATAAGCCTCCTTCTTCCTCTTGACAAGTGTTTCGACTGCTTTAGTAAACCACGGTTCCCTTGCTCGACCACTTCTTCCCTGCCTGATAGGTACATACTTATCAAGGACACGCAGTAGCTGTTCCTTGAACAAGCTCCACATTTCCATTGCGCCCATTCCCTGCAGTTTTCCTCTCCATCCGATGTATCCCAAGTCTTGCCTCATCGCATTATTGCCTTTCCCCCAGATATAACTCTTGCCCTGCGGTATATACCTATCCCTTTCCATCACTAAAGTAAACATAATCGAATTGTGGCCACTATCACCAAAGTGCTCACCTACCTCCAAATCTAACACCTGTCCTGGTTCATTACCCAGTACCAAATCCAACATGACCTCGCCTCTCGTTGGCCTATTTACATACTGTGCCAGGAAACCCTCCTGCACACATCTGACAAAAACAGACCCATTAAAGTACTCGAACTATAGCGTTTCCAGGCAATATTTGGAAAGTTAAAGTCCCCCATAACAACTACCCTGTTGCTTTCGCTCCTATCCAGAATCATCTTTGCAATCCTTTCCTCTACATCTCTGGAACTTTTCGGAGGCCTATAGAAAACCCCTAACAGGGTGACCTCTCCTATCCTGTTTCTAACCTTAGCCCATACTACCTCAGTAGACGAGTCCTCATCAAACGTTCTTTCTGCCACTGTAATACTGTCCTTGACTAACAGTGCCACCCCTCCCCCTCTTTTACCACCTTCCCTGAGCTTACTGAAATATCTAAAACCCGGCACCTGCAACAACCATTCCTGTCCCTGCTCTATCCATGTCTCCAAAATGGCCACAACATCGAAGTCCCAGGTACCAACCCATGCCGCAAGTTCACCCATCTTATTCCGGTGCTCCGGGCATTGAAGAAGACACACTTTAAACCACCTTCCTGCCTGCCGGTACACTCCTGTAACTTTGAAACCTTACTCATGACCTCACTACTCTCAACCTCCTGTATACTGGTGCTACAATTCAGGTTCCCAAGCCCCTGCTGAACTAGGGCTGCAGTTCTTCATTAGGTTCCAGGATGCAGTCACAGAAAACCTCTGTCAATGTAATTGCTGCATACGAATAATCCAGGAAATTCTAGGCCACTAGTGACATGAGGCTGGGAAGGCAACAACAGAGAAAGGACAAATGCCCCGAAGGAGTAGAACCATAGATAATTACAGCATAGCAAGAAGTCAATCACCTATTAACTGGGATTTCAACCTCTCCTTGCCCATAGAAAATGTTGACTGTCTGCAGTCTCCAGCAGAAACATGGCAGGAGGTGGCCAGACCATTACAAGTGGAATAAAGTTGATTGTGTTGGAACTGTTTGTGGGCCAGGGAGATCATTAGGATTCATAAAGGATCTAGCGCAATACAGGAATCCACACCACCAGCCCAATCACTGGTCACCTCCAGACTCCTCCAGTGACTGCCGGAGACCATTCCAAAGATAGATCCCCGGCCAATGAAAATGCTACCAAATGCATGCTTCCTGGTGAGGGGGTGAACCTGCAAAGTGTTAGGCAGGACATATTAAAACTTTTAGTCTTTTCTCAGACTTACAAAGTGTTGAGACCATCAATTCAAGCGAGACAGAGAGTTGAAGTGAACAGTGGCTTTAATCGACTACAACAGTGCCTGCCTGCGACTGCTCTGCTAGTGAGAGCCGCCTACAGGGCAGCTGCTCTTTATACCTCCCCTCAAGGGGCGGAGCCAGGGGCAGAGCCCACAAGGGCACCAACATGATACATTCCGTGTAGTACAGTACAATGGTCCATAGGTGGAACCCACATGGGCAACAGCGTAATACAATGTAATACAGTGGTGAATGGTTAGTACAATACGTTCACCACATAAAGCCAACGCGCAGTGTGGATAGTGCAAGTCCTTAATCCATCCCCAATTCAATTTCAAATTGAGGTGTTATGCAGGGCTCTGTAAAGTATACTTAAATTAGACTTTTCTGTTACAATTGGTAGCTCCTCCAGACACCTTCATTTTGCAGGTGTACTGCCCTTGATAGGTCATCACTTCATTTCTGGTTCTCTTTTAAAAGTGGGGCTACCATCCATGTGCCAGCTCTTTGAGCAATCCAAAACGAATTCCTTTGACCCACACTCTTCCCCTCTCTGTATTACATTGGTTCAAATCTTGACTCAATTTTTCCTTAAATTATGCAGTGGTCTCTGCCTCAATCATTTCACCTGGCAGAGCATTCCATGTTCCGACAGTGCTCTCTGCAAAGGAGTTCCTCTTAGTCAATGGCTCCGTTATTTTTGTATCACATGACTCCCAAGATGGGAGAGGAACAAGTGGAACTTGGAATTAAAACAGAAAATTCTGGAAGCACTCAGCAATTCAAGCAGCTTCTGTGGAGAGAAAAACAAAATTAACAGTTCAGGTCGATGACATTTCATCAGGAAAACCTTTACTGTTTTGATTTCAGATTTCCAGCATCCACAGCATTATGCCTATTTAGTTGGAATTTGATCTCTTTTCAACAAAAACATCTTGTATTTATATAGCATTTTTAAAGTAACAAAATGGCCCAAAGTGTTTCACATGAGTGTTATGCAGCAAAATTGGATGCTGAGCCCCAGAGGACGATCTTAGGGCAGATAGCCAAAGGTTTGATCGAAGGAACAGATTTCATGGAGCATCCTAAAGGGGGAAAGTGAGGTACAGAGAGGAAAGTTTTAGGGACATAATTCCTGCTCGTAGACAACTGAAGGCATGACTACCAATGGTGAATGAGACGACCCCAGATACCACAGAAGTATGTGGGGCTGGAAGAGATTAGCGATAATAAGAAGCAAGACCACCAAGTCAGTTGAAAACAAAGATCAGAAGAGTTTTAAAATTGTGATGTTGCTTAGTCAGGAACCAAGGTGGGTCAGTGAGCCTAGGAGTGACGGGTGAGTATGACATAATGAGAGCAAGGGTCATAGGAGCAGAGGTTTGGCTGACTGCAAGTTTACAGACTGTAGAATGTGAGAAGCTATCAAAAGGAGCATTGAAATAGTCAAGTGTATAGGTAACAAAGGCATGGATGAGGGTTTCAACAGCAGATAAGCTGATGCAGGGTCGGAGTTGGGCAATATTTTGTTGGTCAACATAGTGATTTTAGTGATGGCATGGCTATAAAGTTGAACGCTCATCTTGGGGTCAAATAGGGAAAAGGATGTAATGGGGCTGGTTCAGCCTCAGACAGTTGAGGCAGACAAAGCAAGTGCTTATGTCTTATTCCCATGGTTAGTTTTTCCTGGAGCATGTCACCAACCTGTCACCAGAGGCTATAGGTTGAGGGGCATTACTCAGCAACAAGTCTGGCTGCCTTCTTGAGACTCTCCCACTCCAACGGGCGGACAACATCTCAGGAACCATATGGGTAGAACTTAAAAATCAAAAAGGAGCAATCACATTTCTGGGAGTGTTCTATGGTCCCCCGAACAGTCCAAGAGAAATAGAAGAGCAGATATGCAGACAGATTTCAGAGAAGTGTAAAAGTAATAGGGTGGTAATAGTGGGAGATTTCAACTTTTCCAACATTAACCGAGATAGCCAGAGCGTAAAAGGTTTAAAGGGAGCGGAATTCTTAAAATGCATCCAGGAGAATCTTTTAAGCCAATACATTGAAGGACTACAAGAGTCCTGGACTTAACATTCAGTAATAAAGCTGGGCAAGTGGTTGAAGTATCAGTGGGGGAGCGTATATGTTCTGTTCTAGTGGAAGAAGTCTCACTGTCTCCAATCTTTCCTCATAACAATCTTAGTGTATTCATTGTATAAACCTGAATCTATGTTGTACCCTTTCTGTAACTTTATTTTTTTTTATTCATTCATTTTCCGGATGTAGGCATCATTGGTTCAATCAGCATTTTTTGCCCATCCCTAGTTGCCCTTCAGAAGAGGGTTGTGGGTTGCCTTCTAGAACCCGGCACTCCTTAAGGTGCAGGTGCACCCACTGTGCCTTTAGGGAGGGAATTCCAGGATTTTGCCCCAACGCCAGTAAAGGAATGGCGATATATTTCCTAGTCAGGGTGGTGAGTGACTTGGAGGGGAACCTCCAGTTGGTGGGATTCCCAGGTGTCTGCTGCTCTAGTCCTTCTAGTTGGCAGTGAGTGTGAGTTTGAAACGTGCTATCTAAGGAACCTTGGTGAGTTACTGCAGGCATCTTGTAGATGGTACACACGGCAGCCAATGTTCGTCGGTGGTGGAAAGTTTGAATATTTGTGGAAGGAGAACCGATCAAGCGATCTGCTTGGTCCTGGATGGTGTCGCACGTCTTGAGTGTTGTTGGAGCTGCACTCATCCAGGCAAGCGGAGAGTTTTCCTTTATACTCCTGACTTGTGCCTTGCAGATAGTGGACAGGCTTTGTGGGGTCAGGAGGTGAATTACTTGCCGTAAGATTCCTAGCCGTTAACCTACCCTGGTAGCCACTGTATTAATATGGCTAGTCCAGTTCAGTTTCTGATCAATGATTATTATCCTGGGTCTCTGGATTACTAGTCCAGCGACAATACCACAATGCCAATGCCTCCCCAATGCTCTTTACTTAATGGGTGCCCAAAGCTACTTTGGTCTGACCAACATTGAGTACAAATTCTTCACTACCATTTTCTTGGTATTTTTTATGCATTTACATTTTCAGAAAATTATGTTTTTGCATCCACAAATCCCTTTGTTGGTCTATACCCTCATATGTCTTTGTTTGGTTATATTTTAAGTTGCGAAACTGATGACAATGTAAGTCTGAAATAAGAATACTGGAAATAAAACGCTTCATGGAAAAGCTAAATAGAAGTCATCAGATGTACAAAACTAAGGGAACAGAACATATAGGTGGCAATAATATGGTTCAGACACTGATATCAGGACTGCTCCAGGTTGACTGATGACACCATCCATGGGACTTCAGACTGATTTATCCATTGTGCAATGTCAGCTAATTAAAATATTTTAGGGGTGTTTCCAGTGAAAAGTAAATGACACCATGATCCACGAACTGGTACAGAGCTGATGGCTGGAGTGCCTGGAACTGGAACTTTGGGGCTGACTATGTCTGAAGGAGAGGCAATACATGAGTGGGTATATACAATAGGGTCTACCTCCATGTACCTTAAAACCAGCTACCTCCGTTTCCAGTGGTGTGTATGTAGGTGGATCTATTGGAGAAATACATGGTGATTCTTCCGATCTCCCAGTAGGTTTCTGAATGAATCTTAGACTAAAAACACTGGTGACATATTTTGGCGCTGCTGATTGTTTTAGGTAAGATGCCACATATCAGTTGCAGCTTGCCTCCTGTCAAAATATTTCTCGATTGAAATTATGCGCCTACACACCCCAGGTAATCTGTTCCTCTATTTCTTCCATCTAAACTATGAGGACAACTCTGGCAATGGCTAAGGTACCCATGCTTCTCTGTTATATTGTCACTGCCTTCACAATCATTACCCTAATGCTAGCTGTGATCTGGTGGTAAGCATCCACTTTGGAAGAAATTCTAGTGTAGCTTGTAAATAAAATAATCTTTGCTTTTTTTCAAAGTATTGAAAAAAGCTTTAGCAAGAAGTTCTCACTGCTCACTAGAACTTTGAACAGTGATATTTACAGAATAAGCATTAATAAATATTTGGTGAATTTTGAATGCTACTTTTTCATCAATTAAGCACAGCACAGAATGGTCCTCAGTTACATTTTTAAAATAAATTTATGATTGACCTTTAACAAGGCCATAACAAGCAAAATTAATTTTGTCACAAATCTTTGCTAAGAGATATTATTCCCTATTTTCAGGGGTAGGGGATCATAAAAGGACACTGTGTCGTCAAAAGGCCTTTCAGCGTTGCCATCCAAAGTTCCATTGCTTTTTATGTATACTTATTTTGCAATGAGTTTAACAAATTGATATACTGACGCCCACATTAGTCTTACATTTACTATCAGAAAGATTGGAAGTTGTGATTATTTATCTGATATTTAACGAGATACAATTATTGTACACAACCTTAACTCTTGAGGTTCATAGAAATAATCTTCAAGAATCTAAAATAAATTAGATTATCAGAAAATTGCTTTTTGGTTTAGAGTGTTGCTGAATCTTGTAGGTTTTTGTACTCATAAAGAAAAACATGTGTTTGCAGTCAAAATTATGGGAACTGATGGTTTTGAAATTTCACTCTCATGACAGCATAACCTTTGAAAGGCAGGAGTATAGCATGTTACAACAAGGTGTGAGGTGTCATTAAAAATCCAATAATTTTGCAGAAATTGTAAAGTAAAAATTTAATAGCAGTAGATTTAAACCGAAGCAGTGTAGATAGGAATTTGACATTAATCAATCTGAAGAGAAGAATTTCAATCCTTAGGAGGTTTAAAAATGGGTGTGAGTTCAAGAAAGCAAGTCAGAGAAGCTGAAAGAAATAGCTAATCGTCAGGTACAGCTCTATTCAATAAGGATTATGGACTTGTTGCACAGAGAAAACAAGGCCAGTGTTATAATTTACGAAGCAGTAAGGTGAAGGATCAACAGGTCATGCCATGCATAACTGACATACACGCTTGAGCATGTGGTTGAAAGGGTGGGCAATTTTATTCAGGTTAACGCACTGCAGTTCTCTCTGGATGTCTCAAAGCACTTTCCATTAAAATTAACCAGTTATTACAATACTGTAAGTATTGCTATACATTTCATTTGTGCAGCGCAGGACCGTATGTACAGCTAAGGGAAGAATGTTGACCAGGGGCCGGATTCCTATTCTCAAGCACCATCGTCACTCACATTAGTTAACATAGATATAATTCAAGATACAGCATTTCTTTTTTTAAAGTGCATGCAGTAATCACCAGGCCAGGCAATAGCCTCCACAGCGGGTAAATGGAGCTTTGTGAGCCCATTGCTGAATTTTGTCAGGGGGCAGTTTTCAATGATGTGAGTCATTGATTGGGATAGATCACAGCTGTAGTCTGTCTTTGCCGCAAGGCCCCACTTTTGCCAAATTGCTGAACAAAGGTCTTGGCCTGTGCGGAAATGGCTGAGGAGTGCCCAATGTTGGTGTGGCAAGCTGAAGCTAGGTGGGTGGGCTGTGGGATATGTGATGAGGAAGTGGTTTCTAATGGCAGCCACCTGGTTTCGAATCCTGCTGTCACAGGGCCTCCTTGGGATGATGGTCTTAGTCACACAGGCTGGTGTGATGGGAAGCGAGCAGAAGGTAGATTGGTAAAGTACTTGTGTGGGAGCCAGGGGAGTTGAGTTGAGCGGAGGGTACCCGAGACGATAAATTGTAGATTTATCAATACCACTTTTACTCACATTTTGTACTTTTCCCACCTCCAATCCATGGAGCCTACCTTCATTTTACAGGTGTGATTAAAAACAGCTTCCAAAATGTAGCCATCTCCATGAAAATAAAAGAAGTTCAAAGACGCTCTCTTCCAGAATTGGCCGATAACTTCTAAACAGCAGCCTGTAGGATTTCTAAACAATGCCCTTTACCTCATCACTGATAATAGAAATGGGGGTGGACTTCTTGATCTATGCTCCAGCCACCATTTCTTTCACCCGCCTGATTCGGGACAGCTCGGCCAAAGACCGCAAGAAACTTCAGAGGATCGTGAACACCGCCCAGTCCATCACATGAACCTGCCTCCCATCCATTGACCCTATCTACTCCTCCCGCTGCCTTGAGCATAATCAAAAATCCCTCCCACCCGCTTACTCGCTCTTCCAACTTCTTCAATCGGCCAGGAGATACAAAAGTCTGAGAACACACACAAACAGACTCAAAAACAGCTTCTTCCCCACTGCTACCAAACTCCTAAATGACCTTCTTATGGACTGACCTGATTAATACTACACTCCTTTATGCTTCAGCCGACACTGGTGTCTATGTATTTACATTGTGTACCTTGTGTTGCGCTATTGTGTATTTTCTTTTTTAAAAATTTTATTTTCATGTGATCTATTTGGGCTGCTCGCAGAAATATACTTTTCAATGTACTCGGTACATGTGACAATAAACACATCCAAATCCAAAGTGTGACCCCAGAACTCCCTGCTCTTCTTCTGAGTTCTGAGATCTGACTGATAAAACTGACATTGGCCTTGATATATATGTGGTATGGTATGTGCGCTCTGTCTGGAGGGAGGTCTTTGGCGCCTTGTCTACTCATGAGCATTGCCTTCCATATTCACGGCAGAGCAAAGAGGCATATTTCAAATCTAGCTAGGCTAGAATGGGAATGCTACCTACCTTGGTGTTATTCTGAACTACTTCTTCTTCTTGGGCAGTCCCTCAGCATCAAGGATGACTTCCTTCCACTCCAGGGAGTTGGGTTCTATGGTGATTGAATCGTCCAATCCTGGATCCACAGATTCTGCCACAGGTTTTGCAGGTGGTGTTTGATGGTGGGTGGGTGGGGCGCTCTGGATTCTATGCTTTTCCTTCCACTGTTTACGTTTGGCCTCCGCGTGCTCCACCTGTGAAGGGGAAGAAGGAGGAGGCAGTCTGGTCCTCAAGGGAGGACCATCACTCTAAGAAAGCATCACCCACCCAAGAAAATACTCTAGCCTTGGAGGATCCGGCATAACAGATTGAAAGAGCAGCATAAAGTGTGGAGCAATGCTCCTATGAGCAGGAGCCCGAGCTGGAGGCAGAAACAGCAATGGAGAGTCACCTCCTGAGCCCTGAATCAACTGCAGAAAACAACATTTAAAAAAAATCATTCCTGGAATGTGGAGCTCACTAACTAGGCCAGCATCCAGCATTTATTATCCATCCCTAATTGCTTGAGTGAAAGTGGTGGTGAGCTTCTTTCTGTCTGGTAGGAATAAAATGTTTGCTTGCTATGCATTGCTCCAGTTTCTGTAATGCATGTTTGACGTTCTCAATTTCATAAGCAGGTTTAGAACATGCTTGTGTTCAATAACTTTGATGAACCATCTGCATAACTCATCCTTTACAGCAGCATTTTGCATTTAAATCAGATTCTCCTTCACCTGCAAGATCTTGTGTGAGCTGGTGGTACATCTACGATGCTTTAATTGGTATGTACTGGTGTAAGCATCCAGCTCTGCATAGCTAGACATTAATGCTGAGTCTCGGTGTCATACTTGTCAAACAACAAAGGGAAATGTACGTCATCTATCAGAATTCACACCGAGAGCATGATCCTGTGGTATTTTACCCACAAAGGTACAAACAAACACACACTTTATTGGAAAGTCATTGTCACACAAGTTGCTAGTGTAGACTGACTGCTAACCTGCCCAAGCTGTCGATGACATCATCAATGCGTCACATGATCAAAATCTGAAACTGATCCTGTTCCAACTAGGATCAATCATGAATACATAACACTTTTCTCCCCCTTTACTACAGGGGTTCCTGCAATGAAATACAGTTCTTAACAATCAAAATTTACAATATGAACAATCAACAAACACAGATGTTTCAAGGACATTGCTTCCTATGTGTTGTCGGCCAACCTCAGGCATCTGCTTTTTTGTGTTTGATTGCGGTTTGTACATTGTCCGTTGTTGCCACAATGGGGGGGGGGGGGGGGGGTCCTGTTTTTCACAGTTGTTTCTGGTATTGTCAGGTTCTCAGATATGTACAGGTCATCACTTGGCTCAGTTTGTTGTGGACTCTCAGTTGACTGTCTCTGGCAAACTAGTTCTAGCTGCTAAAAGTTGGTCAGCGTGTCTTCTCCACACTACATCATGCCGAGTTTGAACGGTGTAGGAGACTGATGCTGCATGTGCCAAGATGGCAGTATGGTGGCACAGTCGTTAGCACTGCTGGTGTCTGTGTGGAGTTTGCACGTTCTCCCGTGTCAGCATGGGTTTCCTCTAGGTCCTCCGGTTTCCTCCCCCAGTCCAAAGATGTGCAGGTATTAGGTGAATTGGCCATGCTAAATTGCCCCTTAATGTCCAAAGCTGTGCAGGGTAGGTGCGGTCCCAGCAGTCAGGTCGGTGAGTGGGCTTGGTAGGATGATTTTTCAGGGGGCCAGTGAAAGCTTGATGGGCCAAATGACCTCCTTCTACACTGTAGGGATTCTATGGTTCTATGATGACAGGTATTTACATCTCACCTATATTAACTGGGACTCACTCAGTGCTGGGGACTTGGATGGGGCAGAGTTCGTAAGGAACATCCAGGAAGGCTTCTTGAAACAATATGTAGATAGTCCAACTAGGGATGGGCCGTACTTGACCTGGTATTGGGGAATGAGCCCAGCCAGGTGGTCGAAGTTTCAGTCGGGGAGCATTTCGGGAAGAATGACCATAATTCAGCATATTTTAAGGTACTGTTGATAAAGATAAAAGTAGTCCTCGTGTGAAGGTGCTAAATTGGGGGAAGGTTAATGAAAGCAATATTAGGCAGGAACTGAAGAATCTAGATTGAGGGTGGATGTTTGAGGGTAAATCAACACCTGGCGCGTGGGAGGCTTTCAAATATCAGTTGCTAGGAATTCAGGACCAGCATGTTCCTATGAAGAAGGATAAGTATGGCAAGTTTCAGGAACCTTGGATAACGAGGGATATTTGAGCCTAGTCCAAATGAAAAAGGAAACATTCGTAAGGGCTAGAAGCCTGGGAACAGACAAAGCCCTTGAGGAATATAAGGAAAGTAGGAAGGAACTTAAGCAAGGAGTCAATAGGGCTAAAAGGAGTCACGAAAAATCATTGGCAAACAGGATTAAGGAAAATCTCAACGCTTTCTATACGTATATAAAGGGCAAGAGGGTAGCCAGGGAAAGGGTAGGCCCACTCAAGAACAGAGGAGGGAATCTATGGGTGGAGCCAGAGGAAATGGGCAAGGTACTAAATGGGTACTTTGCATCAGTATTCACCAGGAAGGACTTGGTGGATGATGAGTCTGGGGAAGGGTGTGTAGATAGTCTGGATCAGATGGAGATCAAAATGGAGGAGGTGTTGGCATCGTCAAAAATATTAAGGTAGATAAGTCCCCAGGGCCTGATGGGATCAGCCCCAGAATGCTGAGGAAGGCAAGGGAAGAAATTCCTGGGGCCTTGAAAGAAATATGTGTATCCTCACTGGCTACAGGTGAGGTCCTGGAGGACTGGAGAATAGCCAATGTTGTTCCTTTGTTTAAGAAGGGTCACAAGGATAATCCAGGAAATTACAGGTTGGTGAGCCTTTGTTGTTTGTAGTTTATATAAATGATTTGGAGGAAAATTTAATTGGACTGATTTGTAAGTTTGCAGACAACACAAAGTTTGGTGGAATTGCGGAAAGCGATGAGGACCGTCAGAGGATTCAGCAGGATATAAATCAGTTGGAGAGATGGCAGATGGAGTTTAATCCGGAAAAATGTGAGGTAATGCATTTTGGAATGTCTAATACAGGTGGGATATATACAGTGAATGGCAGAACCCTTAAGAGTATTGACAAGCAGAGAGATCTGGGTGTACAGGTCCACAGGTCACTGAAAGGGGCAACACAGGTGGAGAAGGTAGTCAAGAAGGCATGCGGCATGCTTGTCTTCATCGGCCAGGGCATTAAGTACAAAAATTGGCAAGTCATGTTACAGCTGTATAGAACCTTAGTTAGGCCACACTTGGAGTATAGTGTTCAATTCTGGTCGCCACACTACCAGAAGGATGTGAACGCTTTGGAGAGGGCACAGAAGAGGCTTACCAGGAGTTGCCTGGTATGGAGGGCATTAGCTATGAGTGGAGGTTGGATGAACTCAGTTTGTTCTCACTGAAACAACGGAGGTTGAAGGGCTACCTGGTAGAAGTTTACAAAATAATGAGGTGCATGGACAGTCGGAAGTGGAAGAGTCAATTACTAGGGGACATAGATTTAAGGCAAGGGGCAAAGTTTAGAGGAGATGTGCGAGGGAAGTTTTTTTACACAGAGGGTAGTGGGTGCCTGGAACTTGCTGCCGGAGGAGGTGGTGGATGCAGGTATGATAGTGGTGTTTAAATGGCATCTTGACAAAAACAAGAATAGGATGGGAATAGAAGGATATAGACTCTGGAAGTGTAAAAGTTTTTTGGTTAGATGGGCAGCATGGTCGGCGGTGGCTTGGAGGGCCGAAGGACCTGTTCATGTGCTATACTTTTGTTGTTCTTTGTTCTTTGGTGGTCTAGTTCCTTGTCAATACTTATTGACCTTTCTGAAAAACATGGCATTTAGCCCAGTTATCATGACGCAAAACCTGATTCAGCTGCTTTTTCAGAGCTTTCAGTTCAGAGGCTAATTCTTTAGTTCTTGCACCAGGCTGATGATCTGACTTTTAGTTGCAAACTGTTGCCCCTCCAGGCTGCGTAGCTGGACCTCCTTTACCAGAATCTTGTGGTACAGCCTCAGTGCTGTCCTCGCTAGATTGTAGTGTGCCTCCGTTAGACCCTGCGTCTCTCCCTTCGAGGTTTCATTCGCGTTGTATTCACCCTCACATTTTAGGTCTTGTTTCTGGAATGCAACCTCTAATCTCTACAGTTGAAGCTGATTCCCCTGAGGATTTCCAAAAGGGTTCTCACCCTTCAAGAACATATCAGATTCAGCCTTTAGGGTTGGGTTGTTAAGCAAAGTTAGGTTATGGTAATTCTTCTTGTTGTTGGTATGTTCTTTGGACTTGAGATGCTGCTGTACAGAGTGAATAGGAAAAGAATATCGGTGTTGCAGACTGCACTCTCGAGCAACTCCAACTCTTTTCATTTGGTAATCTGGAGCAACTCCCAACCAAACATTCTTCATGAGTTTCTGTGCTGGCTTTGTTTGCTCTTCTTGTTGCTGTTGTTTAGGATCAGCCATTTTTAAATTCTTGTTGACCATTGATGCAAGAAGCGTGTCAGCAGTTAGTTTTCCAAACTGAATGTTCTTTCCAATGAACTTAAGAGTTTCTTATGGTAAGGCATTTTGAGATGCGCCTCAATTTCTTGTTCCTCTGTGATTCGGAATTTACAAAGGGAGCATATAAATGGATTCTGGTCATCCTTGCCGAATTTTTCAGTGTACATTTGACCTTCATTTTTGCCAAAACATTCATATGTATCTTCCGCCAGCGCTTTGTTTCTCGATCCTGAACATTATTTGTTACAACACGTTGAGCCTTTTTTTCATCTTAGTCCCAGCATTGCTAGCCTCAGCCTTGACCACAGCTGCTTTTTAGAACATTTTCATCAGCTGTTATGTTCTGCTCCTTTAGGCTTTTGGTTGGGGATGCCTCGGCATCTGATATGAGATTCACCTTGGCCTAGTTTAGCTTGATTCTCTCCATCCAGGTTCTTTCCATTAGGGCTTGATTGTTACCTTTAACAGCATGTTGGGGTGAGTCTGTTGGATATAGCTTTGGTAGAACTGACCATCAAACAGTTCTTGCGAAGACACTGACCATTTTGCAGTCGGACACTAATAAGGTTGGAACTAAATGGAACAGGTTAAGAATAGATCCTGCAGTTCAAAACTGGACTGAATTGTTATGGGCAACATTACTTTTAAACTTTCTGATCATTGTCCTGATGTTTCTCCCTGCACAATCATCAATACTCCACCACCTGAATCCTGTTCTGTATTACCTCACTCTCCCCCATTCTCACTTACCTCCATTGGCAACTTCCAATTCCCTCCATTGTCCCAATCCTCCCTACCTCTGTAACCTTCGCAAGAAGTCTTACAACACCAGGTTAAAGTCCAACAGGTTTGTTTCAAGTCACTAGCTTTCGGAGAGCTGCTCCTTCCTCAGGTGAATCTCATCCGAGGAAGGAGCAGTGCTCCAAAAGCCAGTGACTTGAAACAAACCTGTTGGACTTTAACCTGGTGTTGTAAGACGTCTTACTGTGCTCACCCCAGTCCAACGCCAGCATCTCCACATCACTGTTACCTTCTCCAGACCTTCATTCCAGCCTGTGTGCTATAGTTATTTGCCACTGGATTCCTATGCATCCCTCCCCCTTACCCAGTCCCCCATAACCGGCCAGTTTAGCTCGCTTCGCTAGCCAGCTGGTTTGTGATGCAGAGTGAGGCCAGCAGCGCGGGTTCAATTCCCGTGCTAGCTGTAGTTTTTTATGAATACCTGCCATCTCAACCTTGCCTCTCACTTGAGGTGTGGTGATCCTCAGGTTAAATCACCACCAGTCAGCTCTCCCCCTCAAAGGGGAAAGCAGCCGATGGTCATCTGGGACTATGACGACTTTACCGTACCTCCATATTGTATGGCAGAATTTTCATCTGCCTGCGTTCTACTTCCGGAACCTCCTTCTCTGGCAAGTCCTACCTTCAATTGGTTCCTCAAAATCTACCTTTTCCACTGCACATTATGACTACAATGATTGGAATCTGTACTTGCAAATAATATATTTAATATTTCTACTATTTCCTGATCATCAGTAAGACTTTATTCAATTTATCCCTAAACAGACCTATTTTTCGAATGACCTACGAGTAATTGTAGTTCATCTATTAACATTGTTTGATCCATTTTATGACTCCTGCAATTTAAATTTCAGGGTTAAATTTCAGTGGGGGTTCTTCCATTCATCTGCTGTAACCTTGGCGGAAAGTATTTATGCTGGCTGGAATTCTCCGGCAGTTGGGATTCTCTGTTTCCCACTGGTAGCATACTCCCACATGCGGGTTTCTCGGCAGCGTGGGGTGGCTTCAATGGGAAATCACATTGACACGTGGTGGGAGTAGAGAATCCCGCTACCAATGAACGCTGTGCCATCGAGAAACATGCGGCTGGGGGACAGGAGAACATTATTTCCTTGGGTCTCAGCCGGTAAAGCTTTGCTTTGGTCACAATTTTCTGATAATGCCCAAAGCAAAACTCTATCTTTGCATGTTGACAACACATAAGGAAGTAATTTAGTCTGTCATGTTTAGCTGGTTCTATGGTAGAGCATCCAAAACTAGCCCTACTCACTCATGCTATGCCCATCATCTTATGTATCTTCTCTGCTTAAAATATGGTTTTGTTCTTTCCTGAAGAAAACTTCAACACACTGCTCCTCAATTATTCCCTGGGGCAGGCAACCTCCTGTGTAAAAAAAAATGTTTACTAAACACTCTTTGCACTCTCTCAGTGACAACATTAAGTTAACGACTATTCATATAAACAATGCCATTAGATGATGAGGACCTTGAGCAATTTGACATAGGAGGGGAGGAGGTATTGGAAATTTTGACGGGCTTAAAAATGGATAAATCTCCAAGCCCGGATGAATTGCATCCCAGGCTGCTGTGGGAAGCGAGGCAGGGAATTGCTAGGGCTCTGACACAAATTTTTCATTCCTCTCTGGTCACGGTGGAAGCACCAGAGGACTGGAGAACAGCTAATGTTGTTCCAATTTTCAAGAAAGGTGGTAGAGATAAACCAGGGAATTGCAGACCGGTGAGTCTCACGGCAGTGGTAGGGAAACTATTGGAGAAAATTCTGAAGGAGAGAATTATATTCCATTTGGAAGTCATGGGCTGATAAGGGATGATCAGCATGGCTTTGTCAGAGGGAGGTCATGCCTAACAAATCTGATAGAAATTTTTGATAAAAGTGACCGAGTGTGTGGATAAAGGAAGTGCAGTTAATGTAGTTTATATGGATTTTAGCAAAACCTTTGACAAGGGCCATGTGGGAGACTGATTGAGAAGGTTGACTCATATGGAATTCAAGGAAACTTGTCGAGATGGATCTGAAACTGGCTCAGTAATAGGACACAAAGGGTGGTGGCAGATGGTATTTAATCCCGATAAGTGCGAGGTGATGCACTTTGGAAGAAAAAACAGGACAAGGGGGTATGCAATGAATGGCAAAACACTAGGAAGCTCAGAGGAACAGATGGATGCTTGTTCACATGTTGCTAACTTTGGTTGGCTCTTAATTTGTTGCTCGGTGTGTCTTTACTTAATTTGCTCTGTTTCTATAACCTTTGCTCTAGAGTTGCCAGGTATCTTTATGATACCGCCACGAGGTTCAAGTTCAAGTGCTGATCAATAATTCAATACACCAATTAGTAAGATTCAAAACAAAACACATTTATTATACACAGTCAATCACTACTCATGCATAAAACTCTACTTACTAGACTATCTCTAACACTAAAAGGCCTATACTTAGCTTCGGAACTGGCCCACCAAGTCAGGGGGACAAATGGCCTTTTGTTCGATTCTGAGTCCGCAGGTTTCAAAGCTGGTATGGACTGGTAGCTAGGAGTGCCTGTCTCATAGCGTGCGTTGACTGGAGACTTACTTGGTTGATGCAGCAGCTAGGCAGGTCACTGTCAAGGGTTGTTTCGCGCTACTGAGTGACCCTGCCAAGAAGGAAGAATTGAACTTGGGGACTCTACTTTATAGTCCCCAGGGGCTTCGCGCCGTTCAGGGTGGACCCCGTATCTGGTTCCAAGTGATTGAACTACGTTCCGATCACTTGGATCGATTTCTCCAATACTGGAGCCGTTCCCTGATCGCTGGGCGGTTCCTGAGTGTCCGTTGGCCTTCCTTTGTCTTGGCTCCTGCTGGCACCGAGGAGTCTGGCTTGGCCTTATTCACCTTAAATGTTTCAATTGTTCCCGGGGCTCGCTCATTAATATGCGGATGGTTGCTAGTTTCAGTGCTGTCTGGGTTTCTGCAAGTTCTAATGCACAGGAAACTTTGCACCTGCTAGTTTTTCCTGGCTTGACTGAATTTCCCTGCATTCTTTGCGGACCTCCATTTTAAGTCGGGAGGTGGCCAACCCAGGTGGCTACACACCCTCCTTGTGATCCCTAACGCGAAGCGTGAAGGATCACATAACTGCGTCGTCTTCACTCCCTGACCCAGCGAGCACTCTTCCATGGCTTCTACACTGACCATAACTATGTATGGACATTTTTAACAAACAATTCTAAGTGGTGCTATGTCACAACAGGGGCATACGTTACAACATTAAAAAAAGGTACCTCTAACTATCTTCCATATACTACACTCACTTAAACATCCAATCATGCTAACTTCCTAACAATACAAAAATAATAGCAGCATTCACATTTTCCTCTGGCTTGGCAGTCAAGCTCAGAGTTGTACAATCTCTCAGTTGTCTTTATTCACAAAATGACGCCAAACGAATGTCCTTTATTGTAGATCAAGGGGTTCGGGGCCTGGTGAAAACTGAAAATAGGGGATCTCATCCTGTGCGAGAGAGGTAGGCTCTCCTTCGCCATTTTCTAATGTGGATAGTCTGCACGATGCTGCAGAATATCGGCAATGCTGGTGGTGTGTTGTTACTTGTCACTGGGCCCTGGGTGCTATGGGGAAGTGAAAGATTGATGGCCGGGGGGGGGGGGGGTTGGGGTCAGGGGGTTCGCATCCGCGCCTAACCGAAAACAAATTACAATGATGACAAAAAACACGTATGATGTCTTCATTGCTCTCTTCTTTCTTCTCTTCTCTTCCTTTTCGTCTCTTCTCTCTTCCTGGACGTTGTGGAATTCTGTGGATCAAGCATAGTTTCTGTTACTATCTTGTTTAATATCTTTGTGCGTTAGCATGTCTGTCTTTTAGTGCCAATTTCCCTTTATAATTGGTCACCATGTGTGACTCCCTCATTTTCTTTTTAAAAACCGAATATTCGGACAAGACATCTAAGAAAATACTGTGGTGCTGCGAGCCGTCTCGCAGCCTGTGTGATTTACCATCCCAGTGTTTGAGGATGTAAACAGCATAGGGAAGCAATCCTAAGGGTTGATAAACCAAACAAAAGAATTTTGAACGTAATCGAGCCAAAATGGGGTGCGGGTAAGATTTGGATGGAATCCCCGGGTAGGACGGTGATCAGTGCCGTATGTGCTCTACCTGAGCGTAGCTGACCAGAGGGGGGGTCCTCAGGCAGGGCGGAGACCAGTGCCGTTTCTCCACTGCCTGAGCAACCGGCAAGAACGGGTAAGAATGTGGTCGTCGTGGGGGCTGCCTCTCGTGATTACCTTCGAATCAGGAGAGTAGTTATGATTGTTGTCTGCCAACAGACTAGTTCCTCTGAACTATTGTCTGGGACAAATTTGTACCTTTACCAATTTTCTGTCAACAGACTAGTTCCTCTGAACTGTTGTCTGGGACAAACAACACTTAACGATAACATTAACGAACAAACATTGTATGAACATGCTGCAGGTTCCATCAGAAAGGACACCATTTCTCCCAAGCGGTTCCTTTTTAAAACATCATCTGGACACCTCAGTTATCAGTTGCGAACAGGGTCACAAAGGGGTTCTCGTTTTGGGAGTCAGACTCAATGTCATCATCTTCTCCCGGATGCCATACCCTTGAATGGATGAGGGTTGCTAAAGCTGCATGGTGTGACTTAAGGTCCATCTCGTCGTTTCGGACGAGCCTGTATGAATGGTCACGGTGCCAAATAGTGGTGTCTAATTCTGTGGGGACCGAGTCGGGGTCATCATCATAGGGCGGTGGTCTTTGGTGAGGTTTGTTGAGGAATGTGATCAGGAAGGGATCACTCGAATCGTGTCCAGATTCGCTGGGTGTGGGTCCTGATGCATGGGGATAGTAGGGAGGCGTGCTGTGGCTATTGTCTGTGTCACAGTCGCTGTCTCTCCTGCTGCTGTCTGTGGGCGTTCAGGGGCGGAGTTTAGAGTTTGGGGGTGGAGTCGAGGGCGAGTACATGGGTGGGGTGGACGTGTTGGGAGAGGGTAGGGATACGTTAGCTGTGGGTGGGGTGTGGTCTGCTGCGTCGAGCATGACGTGGTGTGAGTGGTTAGACTGCGAGCCATATGCCTTGAGCTGGTTAATATGAAACCACACGGTCTTCCGGTTGGGGTACGTAATTTTATAAACGGAGGGGCTTACTTTGTCCGCAACGGAGTACGGATCCGAATACTTGGGTGACAGGAACATGCTGGGATTGTAAATGGAGAGCATGACCTGCTGTCCTACTTCAAACTCAGTCGCATGCACTGTCTTGTCGAAACAGGCCTTGCTCTGTTTCTTCCTGGTGCCTAATTTGACTGCGGCTGCTAGCTGAGTCGTTTTTACATTCTCAACCAGTTGTTTCACTGCATTCTCGTGTGTGAGGACCATCATTTCGGGGCTGGTCAAGTCAAGTCCTAATAAAAATTCTGTGCCTTTCATGGGTCGTCCGGTCATGAGTGTGTGGGGTGTATCCTGTGGATGTCAAAACAGTGTTACATAAAAAGTGGCCTGGCAGTTTTAAGGAGATTTCTTCTCGGGTGCGTCCCTGCGCATCCTCAACATAGATGCCGCACCCTGTAATGCACTTCCCATCTAATACAGTGGAAGAACCATTCACATATCTCAAAGGTGCGCACGTGTCTGTGTGTTGGGGGCTCTGGGGTGAACTACCTATCTTTTTGGGGGGTGTTTTTGCGATAAAGGGGCCTGTGTTGTGGTGCGGTGAGATGATTTCACATTCGTGCCTGGGTACTGAAGGTTGTCGGCTAGGAAAGTGTGGGTCTTGGTCCTTTTAACAGTGATGTCCCGTCCCTGCAAAAGCAGGGTCCATCTGGCTGCTCTAATCTGGCTTACTGTAACGTCCTTAAGTCGTCCGTCTTGTAAAAGTTGGGTGGGGGTGTGTTCCGTGAGGATTGTGAGGGTGTTTAGTCCGGTGATGTATGAAAAGTATTGAACTGCCCAGAAAACTGCGAGCAGGTGCCTTTCACAGGCCGAAAATCCCTGCTCCACAGGATCTAAAACTCTGGAGGCGTAAGCCACGGGTCTTAACTGTTCGTGCCGTTCCTGGAGGAGCACGGCCGAAAGGGTACGCTCTGTGCTAGCTATCTCGATAGCATAGGGAGAAAGTGGGTCTGGAACCTGTAGTGCGGGGGCTGCAATGAGTGCGCGCTTTAAAGCATCTACAGCATCCGTGTGCTGCGGAAGCCATTCCCAAGGGGCTCCTTTTTTAGGAGTTCCGAGAGGGGTGCTGCTTTGGTGGCGAAACTGTCAATATGGTTTCGGCAGTAGCCAACCAATCCTAAAAACGACTGGAGGGCTGAAACATTCTGGGGAAGGGGCAATTTGACAATTGAGTCAATTCTTTTATGCTCGATCTCGCGTTTACCATGCGTGATAATCGTTCCTAAATATACCACTTTGTTTTCCAAAATTTGGGCCTTCTTGGGGTTCACTTTGCATCCGATTTTCTGCAGGAGTTCCAGGAGTTCGGACAGAAGCGCGATGTGCTCTGCCTTGGTGTCTGTCTGCAGTAATAGGTCGTCCATATACTGGACCAGACATTCGGGGCGAGAAATGTTTGATAAACCATTTACCAGCTGTCGGTGGAAAATGGAGGGGGAGATGTGGAATCCTTGTGGAAGGCAAATCCACGTGTACTGCTGACCTTTAAAAGTGAAGGCAAATTTGTATTGGCACGCTTTTGCCAATGGAATGGACCAGAATTCGTTACTCATGTCCAAAACTGTAAAATATCGTGAGTTGAGTCCCTGTTTGAGCATGGTCTCGGGACTTGTGGCTACCGTGGGGGCTGCTGCGGGGGTGACTTTGTTGAGTTCCCGGTAATCGATGGTCAGTCGCCATGATCCATCGGGCTTTCTCACTGGCCAAATCGGGGCATTATTAGTGGAGGCTACTGATCTAAGTATGCCCTGTTCTAATAGGCTATCAATAACCGTTGAGATTTCTCCCTCTGCCTCCTGGGAAAATCCATATTGCTTCTGGGGTCTAGGGTCAGGTCCTGTCATTTGAACCGAACCAACCATCCTGCCGCAGTCATGTTTATGACTTGCAAATGAGGACCTGTTCTTCTGAAGACTGCCCTAACCTGTTTGTCTGCACTCATCGTGGTCGGGTCAAACCAAAATTCGCCGACTGCGCTAATCTTATTAGCATACTCACCTACTGTGAGCGTTGCAGGGGCTCTTGCTGACTTTGTCATTTTCCAGACACATTGATTTACTGGGTCAAATGGTAGGTTGCGGGAGTTCATGAAATCGACGCCCAAAATGTGTTCTGCTGTGTGAGGCAGATCGACCAAAACTATGGGGTGTTTTGTTGTAATGTTGCCAATTTGAATGGGTACAGGGGCTGTGATGTGTCCCTGTTGCGAGTGGCCTGTGAAGCCGCTGAGGGTGATTATGGCTGTAGTGGGCCACGTGTCTTTTTGGAACATGGTGGAGGAATTAATTGTGGTGCGGGACCCTCCTGTGTCCCAGAGAAATTCGATGGACTGTCCCCGTATTTTCGCTGCAACGACTGGTCGGCCGGACCTATCCCAAAGGGTGTCACAGACCCAGGTGGGGAAGCCCGAACACCATCAGTCAGTTCCGTTCATGTCTGTCTGGTCTGAACGGGTGCTTACACTATGTATGTGCTTTGTCCTGTTTCCATTCAGAGTGCCTGCCTGCAGGGCTTTCTGTGGCTTTCGTGGGGCATTGCATTCTCGTGCAAAGTGACCTAATTGTCCACAGTTGTAACACTCCTGTGGTTTCTGTGAGAGGCTGTGCCTGCCTTCATTCACCCATGCGGGGTTCAGGTGCGATTTAACTGCTTGGATATCTGCCACTGCCTGCTGTTCTTCGGGTTTTCTAAGTGCGGGTTTGTTGTAGACAGATTGCTCCCTGGTGCGGGACAACCTCTTTAAAACCCATTTTTCGTTGTGCGCTTCTTCCGATTGGTCATAATTGGTACAGGCTTTTTGTCCTGCCTCAGTGGCATGGGAGATAAGGGTGCAGGTCCATTTGGCCATGTTGTCTGGGGACAAATGGGCGCGGTCTAAGTTCCCCAAAACGGCTGTAAAATGAATCCACAGGCGTCCAGCAAACGCTGTGGCGTGTTCGGTTTTCTTCTGCCTGCACTTATTCAGGCCTTCTACTGGGTCACCTCTGTTATAGCCGATCGCATCTAGGATCGCCGTGTGCATCTCTGCAAGGGTGCCTCCTCCTACATTCTGTGGGTCGGGAAGGGCTGCTACAACCGAGGGGTCTCAGCTTAAAACTGTGAGCTTCACTTGCTCACGCTCATCCAGGCCATAAATGGTCGCCTGCTGCTTCACTCTGGCAAAGAAGTGGTGGGGATCTGAGATGGGGAGGAACTGTCCCACGTGCGTCCCATAATTGGGTCACGGTTAAGGGGGTGGTGTAAAGAAATTCCGCGTCTCCTTCTGATGTGACTGTGCGGTGGGTAGTTACTGGATTCATGGGTGCCTGATCTATCTGCTCTGTGGGGGGTTGGGGTGCGTTTCTCCTTTGGGGCTTTCCTTGCGCACATGTTCCCTGTACATATCTATGCGCGGTTTTGTTTAGTTCTTGCCAATCAGGGCCGTCTTCCTCATCTAATTGGGAGCCAAAGGTGCTCTGAAACCCATTTTGCACTGAAAGCAAAGACTGCAGTCTGCTTCTTGCATTTTGAATGATCCACTGAGCTTTGTCTGAGCTCCGTGGTCGCAGCATGGAGTGCTCTTAACGCTGCTTTTAGATTGCTGCACTACCTTTGCAATGTCTCTCCCCATTTCTCTGTCTCTTCTCTTACCAGGACTGCACGTTGCGTGTCCTGATAGGCCTTTTCGTATTGAGTTTGGAAGCTGCTCAGATGCGCTAGACAAGACTGGTGTGCCCCCTTGGCATCATCCACCTCTCCGTCCTTTGCTGCCAATTTCCTTCTTAAATCTATATTCTCTCTCTCGATCTCACTAACATCGACCTTGCTCATTCGATGTCTCTCTTCTATCTCTTTGCGGAGCGTCCGAATGACCTCCTCTGTGCCTCGCAATTGTGCCAGACAGGACTCAATTACCATCGGCTTGCAAGCTTTCCCTAAGCTTTTCTTATGGATCTCTGACAGGTTCTCCCACCAAGTTTGTCCTATACTCCCGGGTCCTGTTTCCTCATTATCACAGAATTCACTCCAAAGGGGCCATCGTTTCCCTTTGAGATATTTTCTGATCTCTTCTTCCCAAACGGGACACTGTCCTACTCGATTGCCGGTCTCTGCGACCTCAAATTTCTGGGGGTTCATACGGCGTTCCATTGCCTTCATTGCCATTTTTTCTTTCTGAATGCTCTCTTTTAAAATTTGGAACGAGGGGTACTAAGGCTGTGCTGTAAACATGGGTATGGAGTTCGCTATTTTCCGGAATACAAACTCCCAACAGTTTTTTGCAACAAAAATCTATCAGTTTTACCTTATAGCCCTGTTAGTTACACATGCATTAACATGCTTCCAAATTATGAGGATTGATCAGAACTGCTTGAACACTTGTGGTTTTCCTGTTCCCAATTGGATTCTCAATTCAGATTTTGGGTTCTACAGAGTGGTTAGGCCACTTCTAAATCGGGTCCCACCAGAATATCGCCAGTAAATGTTGCTAACTTTGGTTGGCTCTTAATTTGTTGCTCGGTGTGTCTTTACTTAATTTGCTCTGTTTCTATAACCTTTACTCTAGAGTTGGCAGGTATCTTTATGATACCGTCACAAGGTTCAAGTTCAAGTGCTGATCAATAACTCAATACACCAATTAGTAAGATTCAAATCAAAACACATTTATTATACACAGTCAATCACTACTCATGCATAAAACTCTACTTACCAGACTATCTCTAACACTAAAAGGCCTATACTTAGCTTCGGAACTGGCCCACCAGGTCAGGGGGAACAAATGGCCTTTCATTCGATTCTGAGTCTGCAGGATTCAAAGCTGGTATGGACTGGTAGCTAGGAGCGTCTATCCTGTAGCGTGCGTTAACTGGAGACTTACTTGGTTGATGCGGCAGCTAGGCAGGCCACTGTCAAATGTTGTTTTGCACTGTTGAGTGACTGTGCCAAGAAGGACGAATTGAACTTGGGGCTCTACTTTATGGTCCCCAGGGGCTTCGCGCCGTTCGGGGCGGGCCCCGTATCTGGTTCCAAGTGATTGGACTACGTTCCAATCACTTGGATCGATTTCTCCAATACTGGAGCCATTCCCTGATTGCTGGGCGGTTCCTGAGTGTCCGTTGGCCTTCCTTTGTCTTGGCTCCTGCTGACGCCGAGGAGTCTGGCTTGGCCTTGTTTACCTTAACTGTTTCAATTGTTCCTGGCGCTCGCTCATTAATATGCGGATGGTTGCTAGTTTCAGTGCTGTCTGGGTTTCTGCAAGTTCTAATACACAGGAAACTTTGCACCTGCTAGTTTTTCCTGGCTTGATTGAACGTCCCTGCATTCTTTGCGGACCTTCATTTAAAGTTGGGAAGTGGCCAACCCAGGTGGCTACACACAGCGCCCTGAAGTTGAGAGAGTAGGTGAAGGCATTTGGGAGACTTGTCTTTATCAGTTGTGGCATAGAATATAAGAAAAAGGAGGTTATGATGGAGCTGTACAGAATGTTGGTTAGGCTACAGCTGGAGTACTGTGTGCAGTTCTGGTCACCTCAATATAGTAAGGCGGTTAGTGCATCACTGGAGAGGGTACAGAGGAGATTCACCAGGATGTTGCCTGGGATGGAGCATTTGAGATATGAGGAGAGACTAGATAGGCTCAAATTGATTTTTTTTAGAGCAGAGAAGGCTGAGGTGGGATATGATTGAAGTGTCATATAAGATTATGAAGGGTTTGAATAGGGTAAATAGGAAGCAGCTTTCCCCTAGTTGAGGGGTCAATCACAAGGGGGCAAAGATTTAGGGTGAGGGGCAGGAGATTCCGAGGGGATTTGAGAATCTGGAATGCAATAACTGAGAACGTAGTGGAGGATGGAAACCTCACAACCTTTAAAAAGCACCTGGATGAGTATTTGAAACACCATCACATTCAAGGATATGGGACAAGTGGTGGTAAGTGGGATTAGCATGAGATTAGGGGTAGTTATTTACGGTGCTGACTCGTTGGGCTGAAGGGCCTTTTCTGCGCTGTACTACTCTATGAGCTTGGCGATATTGCATAATGATAGTTTTGAGGTAAATATATTCTTCAGATATACTCATGAGTAATTCCACAATTGCCAATCGTCGGGCAGTGGAATTGTGCATGAGCTGAGAAGTTTAAGCTCAATAATGGGAATAGTAGCAAGTTAAAATGTAGTTATCTGCACCAGAGGAAAATAAAAAATATATAAGCTTTCCTACATATTTATTATGATCAGTTGTAATTATAAAAAAATCGTTGCAATAATGAAATATATTCATAGAATCATAGAATTTACAGTGCAGAAGGATGCCATTCGGCCCATTGTGTCTGCACCGGCCCTTGGAGACAGCACCCGACTCAAGCCCACGCCTCCACCCTATCCCTGTCACCCTGTAACCCCACCTAACCTTTTTGGACACTAAGAGCAATTTAGCGTGGCCAATCCACCTAACCTGCACATCTTTGGACTGTGGGAGGAAACCGGAGCACCCGGAGGAAACCCACGCAGACACGGGGAGAACATGTAGACTCCACACAGACAGTGCCCCAAACCTGGGAGCTGTGAAGCAACTGTGCAAACCACTGTGCTACCGTGCTGCCCCTATTCCTACATTAAACTCATACCATTTAGCCTTAAATTGGTTTATGCTGACAATGAATTGAAAAGATTAAAAAATAAGAGTTATCTGTAATAGTTTGACTGTGAACTGGTGGAAAGAAGAAATATCACACCAATGCAGTAAGTTCGAGGATTGCAATTAATATTGATTACCAAGACACCATAGAAAACGTATGTCCAATTACTTGGTGATTAAAATTGTAACACAGGTTATATAGGCCAGGATTCTCCATTCCCCACTGCTGTGATTGGGAATCCCGATCAGCTGGAGAATGGAGCATTGAGGAGCTAAGTTCTTTTTGCTGAAAAAAAGATGAAGTGAAAGCACTTAGCTCTTTTGATGTGGTGAGCAGCTGTCAATCATAGAAAGAGTGTTTATACACATTGTAGTTCATATAAATGGAGGGTACTTGAGATTTATGCAATCGTGAAGGGAAAGATAAATAAAGAAATCCCCTAAGTGGCTGTGTCTGAACCAGTAAAACAGTCAGTCATTGGCTAGTGAAATGTATTGTTCTGTGTAATTAAATGGAAGATTTGCATTTCAAAGGGATTTGAAACCCTCTGCAGTGTACTCGGCTTTCCAGGAAGCCTTTGACAATTCCTGCTTTAAGCTTTTTTTTCTGAGGCAGCTGTATTGGGGAAAAGTAAGTGAAAATGCAGTGATTTTTCACTCTACTGCCTGAACTGCCCTTAAGCTTTCAGGCAGGGGTGACTGATGGGGGTCTCTGTTGGGGGTTCTGATGGGGGACACTCTCTGATGGGGTGGTTGGTGGGGGGGGGGGCGGTATTTGGGGCTCTCTCATGCCTGTGTGCTGTGGGAGTGACCCATTTTTTCCATGGTGGGAGGTGGAAGATGTCCCCACTAGTCAGCAGGGGGTGAGGCAGGATTTGCATTATGGAAGAGTTAAAATGGCAGGCCAACACAGGTATTCCTATGGAATCAGGCAAGCTCTCACCCATGCATAATTTAGCATGGTAAAGGGGAGAGACTTGCATACCGGGCCCCGCTTCCAGCACCAGCAGAAAGCAATAGCGATTGTCAGATAACGGGGGCAATTAGACTCCCAAACGGAGAAACCCGACCATAAACTCTTCAATCAAAGAACAATCTACCTGCTGCTTCTATACCATTATCTAAAAGGATGAAACCAACTGTTATGGGCCAGGGGTTTAGTAAACTCCAAAGTATATCATGGAGTTCACCTGACCTACAACTGTTTATTGCTTTTGGTTACGATGAGCACAAGAGACTGCCTTTCAGAGCTCTTAGACATTTTAAATCAAAAAACAAGCTTTCTTCTACGAATTTAGTTAACATTTGGGTAAACACACACAGTAATAATTATTATCAACTACAAACATAAAGACATTACACAGCTACAGTAATCTATGTTTAACTCTTAATATGTACCCCCTTAAATGTTCCAATTCAATAACAAGATCCCATAAACCAAAAACACCATTTTACCAAAACAGCGGTAACTATAATAATTGGGTTACTTCCTTGGAATAACTCTTCAACATTGAAAATAGAGAGACAGGCCAAAACACTTCACTGTCGGAGCCTACAGCAGCCAAATGTGAAAATGAAAATAAAAACTCAGAGCCACAAACCAGCTCCAAACCCAAAGCAAAAGTAAAACCAACTCCCAGAGCCACAACCCAGCTCCACCTACACATCACTGAAGCCATGTGATAAGACAAAAACATTTCTTAAAGGAACACTCCCATGGAACACAACAAATAAGTTACAGCTGAATTCTCTGAGGAGTGCCAATCCCACCGGATTGCCACTCAGCTTCAAAATGTTTTTACACTTAGATAGAGCTCCTTGTTTCTGGCTCAGATTTCCGAACAACCTCTTCAGAAGTCTGGAGCATACCTGTTCTCGAGTGCTTCCTCATACTGCAGGATCGTTAGGGGAAGCCAAGAAATGCTCGAGCATTATGGCACGGGCTATTGTATTTTGGTGAGTCTTCATTCACTATTACGCTGAAAAGCTTTGGGATATTTAAATAACTTTTCACTGTGTTAATGAAGAAGTGTGCGGGAGGTAAATGAGTAGGGTGAAGAGTGAGTAGGGTGTCAAGCTGGTAGCTGACAGGGTGGGTGGAAGGATGGGTGGGGTGATGAGTTAGGATCAGGTTGGGTGTGGGGTAATTTGGAGGTTGTTTGGATTGTTAGGAGAACAGGGGATTGGCGAGTTGAGCGTCATGAGGAGTTGGGATCGAGGGGAGTCATGGGTGAGGGACACGGAAGCTGGAGGGTAGGGGGTCAGAGTGTTGGGTTGGGAGTGGGAGGGTGGAGTTGAGTAGGGATTCTAATGGGGAATCAGGTGTCGTGTTGGGTGCTCTGCTACACAGATGAACCAACACGGTTGCGGATGGTACAACTCAATTTTATTACTAACTATATTTACAATGTTAAACTGGTTGCTGTGGTTCGTTCATTACCCTTGAATCTGTGGACCTATCCCTAACACTATCTTGGAGTAGCACTCAGCACATGGTGGATGTCTGAGTGGCTTGTTGTGAGCTCTGTGCCCTGAGCTGTCTCCTGCTGGAATGCGCCGGAAGTGTCGTGTTCCCCGTTTTATAGTGTGTATGCTCTTGCCTGTGATTGGCTGTGGTGTTGTGCGTGTATTGATTGGCCCGTTGATCTGTCCATCAATATGTATGTATGTTTGCACCATGATGTTTACCTGAATATCATGACAACCCCCCCTTTTTACAAGAACTTGTGCCGATGTGGTTATAAATAGATATATGTACTGAGTGCAGCTGAATGTGTGTGTGTGCAATATCTACAGCATGTACATGGGGCTAAACTATATACAAGGGGCGATGTCAGGTGCGACATAGCAACGAGGTTGTACCATAAACAAAACACGTGGAAATGTTAAACGTCAAAACGAACTCCTGTAACGACAAGGAAAAAGAGAAACATATTAACACAGTGGTATGATACATCAGTGAGTTCAATGTTCAAACAGGCTCATAAATCCAGCCTAGTAGGTGGGCGACGCATTTGGGTTGACCGCCTCAAGGGTGGGTCAGGATTCACCGGCTGAGGAATGGGCCTGGCCACGGGCGACGACGGAATGGGCATGATGGCAGGAAGCTCCACGAAGTCGACATCAGAAACAACAGGAGGGCGTGGCACTGGTGTAAGTTCTCGTAGCGAGCGTGGAAGCAGGCGAAGAGCCTGGCGATTGCGCCTGCGAATGGAGCCATCAGCATGCGAACCAGGAACGAACGGGGAGCCACGCATCGGAGAACTTTGGCAGGTGCTGACCAGCCATCTTCTAGTAGGTGGATGCGGACGTCGTCCCCAGGCGCCAGGGCGGGAAGATCAGTTGCCCGTGTGTCATATGCCACCTTCTGGCGAATGCGCTGCTGTCGCATCCTGTGCACTACTGGAGCATGGTTGGTTGTGGGGACCAGAATGGATGGCATAGTGGTCCTCAGGGCGTGACCCATCAACAGCTGGGCTGGTGAGAGGCCAGTGGCTAGTGGGGCCGAGCGATAGGCTAGCAGAGCTAAGCAGAAATCCGATCCGTCAGCAGCAGCCTTGCAGAGGAGCCGCTTGACGATGTGAATGCCCTTCTCCGCCTTTCCATTGGACTGGGAATGCAGAGGGCTGGATGTCACGTGTGTGAAGCCATACGAAGCAGCAAAGGAAGACCATTCCTGGCTGGCAAAACAGGGCCCATTGTCCGACATGACAGTAATCGGAATGCCGTGGCGAGTGAAGGTGTCTTTGCAGGCCCTTATGACAGCGGACAATGTCAAATCGTGCAGGCGTATGACCTCTGGATAGTTTGAAAAGTAATCTATGATGATTACATAGTCCCTGCCGAGCGCGTGAAAAAGGTCCACACCCACCTTCACCCAGGGGGACGTCACCAGCTCATGGAGCTGAAACATCTCAGGAGGTTGCGCCGGCTGATACCTTTGGCAGGTGGGGCAGTTGAGCACCATATTGGCAATGTCGCCACTGATCCCGGCCAGTATACCGCCTCACGGGCCCTCCATCTGCACTTCTCGACACCCAGATGGCCTTCGTGTAGTTGGTCGGGGACCAGCTTGCGCATGCTGTGTGGAATCACAATCCGGTCCAGCTTTAGGAGGACACCATCAATGACGGCCAAGTCGTCCTGGACATTGTAGAACTGCGGGCACTGTCCTTTGAGCCACCCTCACGTCATGTGGCGCATCACACGTTGTAGAAGGGGGTCAGCCGTAGTCTCCCGGTGAATACGGGCCAGACTGGAGTCATCGACTGGCAGATTTGCCGACGTGAAGGCCACCTGCGCTTCGACCTGACAGACGAACCCCTCCGAATCGGGCGGTGTGCTCACTGCTCTGGATAGGGCATCCGCAATGATAAGGTCCTTTCCCGGGGTGTAGATCAGTTGGAAGTCGTACCTCCTGAGTTTGAGTAGGATGCGCTGGAGGCGGGTGGTCATCTCGTTCAGGTCCTTATGTATGATGCTGACCAGGGGGCGATGGTCAGTCTCAACGGTAAACTGGGGGAGACCATACAAGTTGTCATGGAACTTGTCTATTCCGGTTAGCAAACCCAGGCACTCCTTTTCGATCTGAGTGTAGCGCTGTTCTGTGGGGGTCATGGCCTGTGAGGCATAGGCGACCGGGGCCCATGACGCAGTGTCATCCCGCTGTAGGAGTACCGCCCCAATGCCGGACAGACTGGCATCAGTCGAAATTTTAGTGTCACGAGATGTGTTGAAAAACGCCAATACCGGGGCTGTGGTGAGCTTAATTTTGAACTCCTCCCATTCCTTCTGGTGTGCGGGCAGCCACTGGAACTCCGTGGACTTCTTGACTAGGTGGCGAAGAGCCGTCGTGTGGGAGGCAAGGTTGGGAATGAACGTCCCCAGGAAGTTGACCATGCCTAAGAAGCGTAGCACTGCTATCTTGTCTGCCGGCTGCGGCATGGCTGCAATGGCGCTCACCTTGTCTGCATCCGGACGGACCTCTGACCGGGAAATGTGGTCCCCCAGAAACTTCAGCTCGGTTTGGCCGAAAGAACACTTGGCTCGGTTGAGTTGCGGGCCGTTTTCCCATATCCGCGCAAAGACGCGCTGGAGATGATTGATGTGCTCCTGTGGTGTGGTGGACAAGATGTTGACGTCGCCAACGTAGACGCGCACCCCTTCGATGCCCTCCATCATCTGTTCCATGATCCTGTGAAAGACCTCGGATGCCGAGATGATGCCAAACGGCATTCTGTTATAGCAGAACCTGCCGAAAGGGGTGTTGAAGGTGCACAGCTTCCTGCTGGACTGGTCCAGTTGGATCTGCCAAAAACCCTTTGAGGCATCCAGCTTTGTAAAGATTTTAGCCCGGGCCATTTCGCTCGTGATCTCTTCCCGTTTGGGTATTGGGTAATGTTCCCTCATTATGTTGTTGTTCAGGTCTTTCGGGTCAATGCAGATCCGGAGTTCGCCAGAGGCCTTCTTAACACACACCATGGAGCTGACCCATGGCGTGGGCTCCGTGACCCGGGATAGCACCCCTTGGTCCTGGAGATCCTGCAGCTGCTGCTTGAGGCGGTCTTTGAGTGGCGCTGGGACCCTGCGAGGTGCGTGAATGACCGGGGTGGCGTCCGGTTTGAGTCGTATTCTGTAGGTATAGGGCAGTGTGCCCATGCCCTCAAATGCATCCTGGTTGTGGGCGAGGAGTGATTGAAGCTGTGCCCTAAATTCTGCATCCAGGAAGTCTGATGTGCCTTTTGGAGACAGAGCGTGTACCCGCTGAACGAGGTGGAGAACCTTGCACGCCTGTGCGCCTAGCAGGGAGTCCTTTGATGATCCGACTATTTCGAAGGACAGTGTGGCCGTGTATGTGTTGTGTGTCACCTGGAGCTGGCAGGATTCCATGGCCGGGATAACGTTTCCATTCTAGTCGACCATCTTGCAACGGGATGGCCGAATTAGTGGTCTGACCTTCAAGGCGTAGAAGGCTGACCATGCTATTAGGTTGGCGGAGGCCCCAGTATCCAGACGGAATGTTATCGGTGATCGGTTGACCGTTAGGGTGGCACACCATTCATCACCCGGATTGCCGCTGTTCACTGGCATCAGCTGGTGGGTCCTGGCTGGAGACATCCAGTTCCTATCAATGACCGCAACATGGAAGGCGTCCCGGTCGTCTGTGTCACTGGTTTGGATGTCGTCTGGGCACGACTCGTAGTACGGAGGCTGAATGGTCCGCACGTCCCTGCAAGGTTGTCCGAATTGGGGAGCATTGGCAGGTTGAGCTGCTCGACAGCAGGCAGCGTAGTCGCCCATCTTGCCACAGCGGAGGCATTGTCGTTTTTTTGCCAGACATTGCCACTTTAAATGTGCGGCTCCGCAGTTGCCGCACGTCGTGACGTCATGGCGTTCGTTGCGCCACCGTGCATGCGCAGTTCAGTCTTGCGTCGAGCGCGCCTGCGCATCACGTCGAGGTCTTTTTTGGCGCGCACAAACGCGGGAGGCCGCAGAAAGCGCACAAAATGGCCGCCCTCGTCCGGGCCGGGGGCAGGGAAGAACTCGATCGCCTGGACCCGTTCGGCCTCGTAGGACGCCTGCCTTGCCGATTCGGACGCGTAGGACCCCTGCCGCGCCGATTCAGCCGCTTGAAACAGGGAGTAGAGGCTGGTCGCGTTTTCATGAAGGACTCAGGCTTCGATTGCGGAGGCTAGGGTGAGGCCTTTAATTTTGAGGAGCTGCTGGCGTAGGGCGCCCGAGGTGACCCCAAAAACAATCTGGTCCCGAATCATTGAATCGGAGGTGGTGTTGTAACCGTAGGATTGCGCAAGGATACGGAGGTGTGTAAGGAAAGATTGAAAATCTCATCCTTACCCTGCAGGCGCTGCTGGTAGAGATACCTCTCGAAACTCTCATTTACCTCGACGCTGAAGTGTTGCTCGAGTTTGAGAAGGACCGTCTTGTACTTGGTCTTGACCTCACCTTCCACGAACACCAGGGAGTTGTAGACATGGATGGCGTGTTGCCCTGCCATGGAGAGGAGGAGGGCGATTTTTCTGGTGTCTGAAACGCTCTCCCTTTCGGTGGCTTCCAGGAAGAATTGGAAGCGCTGTTTGAACAGCTTCCAATTGACGCCAAGGTTTCCAGTGATTTGTAACGGCTGCGGCGTGCTGACGGTGTCCATGGCGCAGGATGGCGGATTCGTAGGTACGTCTCACAGTTACCGGGTTCCAATCCTGGTACTATGTCGTGTTGGGTGCTCTGCTACACATACGAACAAACACGGTTGCGGATGGTACAACTCAATTTTATTACCAGCTATATTTACAATGTTAAACTGGTTGCTGTGGGTCGTTCATTACCCTTGAATCTGTGGACCTATCCCTAACACTATCTTGGAGTAGCACTCAGCACATGGTGGATGTCTGAGTGGCTTGCTGTGAGCTCTGTGCCCTGAGCTGTCTCCTGCTGGAATGCACCGGAAGTGTCGCGTTCCCTGTTTTATAGTGTGTATGCTCTTGCCTGTGATTGGCTGTGGTGTTGTGCGTGTATTGATTGATCCGTTGATCTGTCCATCAGTATGTATGTATGTTTGCACCATGATGTTTACCTGAATATCATGAGTGGTGGGCGTGGTGGGGGAGGTATCAGTTGTGGTTACCCAGAAATTTGATATGTTGCTTGTCTGTCGAACATTTCCAGAGTAATTATCCAGGCAAGTAAGCTAAAACCGTTTGAAGTTTGAGGCTTTTTCAGAGGATCCCGGGAAGCTGCCATTGAAAGTTGAAACTTTCAAAGCAATTACCGCACAATCTTTGTGAAGAGACTTCTGAGGGGGACTAATAAAGCACCTTTCAGGGTACATCCAGCCTCCGAACATCCAGAGACCAGGAGACCTGGTTCATAGGCTTGTAGGTGGAGAAATCATAAACTGATCCCACTACTTTGCCAATTCCTCATAGCCATGTACCTCTCTTGCTTCAAATGTTCATCCATATTTCCCTTAAAAGGTGTAATTATCCCGGCCTCAACAATTCCCTGTGGCAAAAACAATCCATGTGCAAGCAACCCTTGGCATAAACACATTTATCCTAACCTCTCTCATCAGTGTCCTTGCAAACATTTTGAACATCACTGATTCCCCAGCTGAAGGAAACAATCTTTCCCTGTCCACTCTATCAGAATTTCGAACATTGTAAACAAAATTTAAAAGCAAGCTCTCAAGATCAAGGAAAGAAATTAGTTTGACAAACAAAATGTTTGTAAAATCTCAAGAGAATGACTATTTTATGACATAGAAAGATACAAAGTTAAGAGAGACTATGAGAGAAATTGGGCTCCTTACATTCATTTTGTAGGTGCTAATTAACCTCCAAATGCACAAAAAGAGCATATGCACATGCACACTCACACACACTCACACACCACAAAGACACTCTCGCAGGCAAAGGCCCACACACTCACACACGCAGACACACACGCGCACTGTCGCATGCAAAGTCACACACACACATACACACCCTCGCACGCAAAGTCACACACACAAACGCAGGCACACACGCACACCCACTCACAAAGACACATGCGCACACTTTCACATGCAAAGTCAAACACACCCTCGTACGCAAAGTCACATACACAAACGCAGGCACACTCTCACACACAAAGACACACACACACACTCTTGCATGCAAAGTCACACACACGCAATCCCTCGCACGCAAAGTTACACACAGAAATGCAGAAATACACGCACACTCACACGCAAAGACACACACGCACACTCTCACATGTAAAGTCACACACACACACACGCACACCCTCGTATGCAAAGTTACATACACAAATGCAGGCACACTCTCACACACAAAGACATACACGCACATTCTCTCACGCAAAGTCACACACACACGCAGACACACATGCACACTTTTGCATGCAAAGTCGCACACACACACTCTCGCATGCAAAGTCACAGACACACACCCTCGCACGCAAAGTCACACACACAAACGCAGACGACACGCACACTTTCGCACGCAAAGTCACGCACACCCTCGGATGCAAAGTCAAATACACAAATGCAGGCACTCTCTCACACACAAAGACACACATGCACACTCTCTCACACAAAGTCACATACATACACAGACACACATGCACACTCTCGCATGCAAAGTCACACACACAAACACACTCTCACATGCAAAGTCACACACAGACACACCCTCGCACATAAAGTTACACACACAAATGCAGACATACAAGCACACGCACACACAAAGACACACACGCATACTCTCACATGTAAAGTCACACACACACCCTCGTATGCAAAGTCACATACAGAAACGCACACTCTCACACACAAAGACACACATGCCCACTCTCTCACGCAAAGTCACATACGCACTTTCGTATTCAAAGTCACACACACGCACCCATACTCTGGCATGCAAAGTCACACACCCACCCTCGCCTGCAAAGTCACACACATGCACACTCTCGCATGCAAAGTCACATACATTCTCGCATGCAAAGTCACACACACATACCCTCGCCTGCAAAATCACACACACACAAACGCAGACACACACGTACACTTTTGCACGCAAGGTTACGCACACCCTCGGACGCAAAGTCAAATACACAAATGCAGGCACACTCTCACACACAAAGGCACACACGCACACTCTCTCACACAAAGTCACACACATATGCAGACACACATGCACACTCTCGCATGCAAAGTCACACACACAAACACACTCTCACATGCAGACATACACGCACACACACACAAAGACACACATGCACACTCTCACACACAAAGTCACACGCACACACGCACACCTTCGCAAAGTCACACACACAAACGCAGGCACACTCACAAAGACGTACTCCACACTCTCTCTCGCAGTGGAGTGCACTGGATGCCATCTTAATAAAATGGTTGCAACTAATTATGACATCAGTCAGTGTGCAATGCTGATTTGATGCCAGCATTGCCATTTTGGAATGTCATAACTCAACTCACCCCTTTGCTTAACCACAGCAGGAAACAATATTAAACAACATGAAGGATAACCTGTCAGTATTACTTGAAGGGATCATGAAACACTTACATAAAAACAGAAGATGCTGGAAATATTCAGTATGTCTAATATTCTTCATAATCTTTATTGTCACAGTAGGCTTACTTATATTAACACTGCAATGAAGTTACTGTGAAAATTCTCCAGTCGCCACATTCCGGCGCCTGTTCGGGTATTCTGAGGGAGAATTCAGAATGTGCAAATTACCTAACAGCACGTCTTTCGGGAGTTGTGAGAGGAAACCGGAGCACCTGGAGGAAACCCATGCAGACACGGGGAGAACGTGCAGACTCCGCATAGACAGTGAACCAAACCTGGGACCATGGCGCTGTGAAGCAACAATGCTAACCACTGTGCTACCGTGCCGCCCAGTGTGCTGCTGTGCCTGCAGCATCTGTACAGAGGAGAGAGAGTTCTCATTTTGTGTCAGTGAAGTTGCACCAAAGGCTTAAAATGTTAACATTGCTTCTCTCTGCATTGATGATGCCTGACTTCCTGAGCTTTTCCATCATTTTCTGTTTTTGTTTCCAATTTCTCGTATCTACAGCATTTTGCTTTTGTGTTAACTAATTACACATTAGTTGCTGGATTGTTTTTTTTGGCTGCTGCACATAGATGTGAAGCTTTCCTATTTTTGTTTATAGATTGAATCATGTGCAGGGAGCAATTTGGATAGTGCTGACGTACGCTTTGGTGATTTAGAAACTCATGCTGGGAGAAGAGCTTTTAGCAGGAATTTAGCAGCCTGAATGAAACAGGAGTCAATGAGAATCAGCAGGAAATCTCTACACTGGTTGGAGTCATACCTGGTGCAAAAGAAGATGGCTGTGGTTGTTGGAGATCAATCACCTCATTCCCGGAACATCATTGCAGGAGTTCCTCAGAGTGGTGTCCTCGGCCAAACTACCTTCAGTTGCTTCATCAACGACCTTCCTTCCATCATAAGGACAGAGGGCGGGTTGTTCGTTGATGACTACACAATGTTCAGCACCATTCGCGACTCCTTAGATACTGAAGCAGTCCATGTCCATACATAACAAGACCAAGAAAATATCAGGCTTGGGCTCTAAAGTGACAAGTATGATTTGCACCACACAAGTGGCAGACAACGGTCACCTCCAACAAGAGCGAATCCAACAATCTCCACCTGGCAATACCATTGCTGAATCCCCCACTATCAACATCTTGGGAGTTACTACCGACCAGAAATTGAACTGCTCCAGCCATGTAAATGGTGTAGCTCAAGAGCAGGTCAGAGACTGGGAATTCTACAGTGAGTAACTCTCTCCTGCCTTCCCCAAAGTCTTTCCACCTTCTACAATGCACAAGTCATGAGTGTGATTAAATATTTTCCACCTACATGGATGATTGCGGCTCCAACAAACTCAAGAAGCTGCACACCCTTCAAGCCAAAGCAGCTTGATTGGCACCCCATCCACCAACTTCAACATTCACTCCCTCCACCACCAGCGCGCAGTGACAGCCGTGTGTACCATCTGCACAATGCACTGCAGCAACCAATAAGGCTCCGATGAGAGTACTTTCCAAACCCACAGCCTCTACCACCTTGAAGAATAAGGGCAGCAGATGCATGGGAACACCAGCATCTGCAAATTCTCCTCCAAGCCACATAGGATTCTGATTTGAAAATATATCGTCGTTCCTTGACTGTCGCCAGGTCAAAAGTCCTGGAACTCCCTTTCTAACAGCACTGTGGGTGTACCTACACCACATGGGCTGCAGTAGCTCAAGAAGGTGGCCCACCATCACCAGTTCTAGGGCAATTAGGCGTGGGCAAGATTTTCTGGCCTCACCAGCAAAACACAACCGGTGGAAGACTAAATAATTTTTTTAATGTCTTTTGCTTTACTAAAAATGTCATGAAACTTACCAACTGCTGCAGCCAGAACTGCAACATCAAAGCAGGTTCTATAACCTGTCGCTGGGATTTTCCGGCTCGCCTGCAGCGGGTTTCCTCACAGCGGATGTAGCAAGCCACCAGCAGGATCTCCCTGGTGAAAAAGGCAGGAAAGTCCCACCTTATGGCTGTGAAGTTGGTGTATATGGGGTATATAGGCGATATTTGTGAGGGCTAATACTCTTAATCCCCTGCCAAGTCACATCCACATCAAAAGGGGCATGGATAGGGAACCCAATGTCCCACAACTCTCCAGATCTCTTACTTATGACTCCAAGTAGCTGTTTGTGCTCACAAGCGGGCAGAAATGGAAAGCAATTGAAAAAACATGGAAGAGTGAATACATGCTGCAAAGTAAATATTTCTAAAATATACGGGCCAGGATTTTAGAGCCTCTGTTGCCCGGCAGAATATTAAGATCCCGCCAAAATGAATGGAGATTTAAGTGTCTTGCCACATCCGCCAAGGGAAGACACGCTCCCTGCAGGGCCATAACATCCTAGCCAAGGAGTAAACAACCAATAAGACATTAGCAATTATGATAAAAGGGGGAAAGACATCACAGTGTGATGAAATTGAAAAGAAAAGAAAGAATGCATGTTGGCAGGCTCAAGGAAAATGACTGATGAAGTATTAGAGCAGGGAACAAATCACAAAATGAAAGTTTTGCAACAGATGGTGATATCGCTGACAGATAGAAGGAAATAACAACAGATAAATGGTGCAGAAAGGATAAAATAATGTTTGAAAGGGTTGAACTAGCAAAAAGATGGACAGAATATATAAGTCAATTTTATCCAAATTGAATGAGTCCTCAAGATGTAGAGGCAATCACCAAACATTATGATATTGGAGGTAAAGAATGCTTTGAAATTGATGAGTAAGAAAAAGCTCCTGGCATAGATGAAGTAACAACAGGATATATTAAAGCCCTTGGACAAACAGAATTAGAAGTAATAGCATAAATGTCTGATCAACTAACATTCCAAGCAACTCGAGATATTCATCATTTGTGACGTTACCGGAGAAACCTACAGCAATGGAGTGCAAACAATTTAGAACTACAAGCTTAATGAGTCATCTCATTAAGCTAATCTCGAAAATCATAATAGAAATAAATAATAATATGTTTGATGCAGAAATTAGTGAAAAGCTGTCTAGAGTTACACCTGAAGAGTTACACCTGAACAAGTGAGGGAAGAGTTAACCTAAGAACAAACTTTGAGAATTATCTCGAAATTAGAACATGTATACTTCATATATCATGAAGAAGCATTCAATTGTGTTTATCACCAAAAGCTAATAGACATGTTGCTGGAGTGTAACATTGATAATAAGGATGCAAGCTTCTCCAGCGCCAATATCAGGACCAAATAGCGAGCTTCAGGTTAGAAGATAGACAATCAGATATGTTTTAAGTGATGAGAGGTATTGTCATCAAAATAATTCAATCTGTACATAGGACAAATATTCAGAAAATTAGATGTACATCCAGGAATAAAAATTGCAGGCAAGTACATAAACGTCCAGTACACTGCTGGCACAGTGCTACTTACAGAATCATAAGAGGTTCTCCAAAATATCGTGTTTCTGGTAAAATCTAGAATTTTAGAATATGGATTGAATGTGAACACCATAAAGACCGAAGCATTGGTAGTTAGAAGGATTACACAAGAACAAACTGGAATAAAGATTGAAATGGGTGGTGAAAGGTGGTCTCAACAGAATAATGACCACCAATCAGATGCAAATAAAACAAGAATAAAAGTCCATCTCCTAACTCTGGAAGAAGGCACATTGCTAGACTTTGATTTAGCTCCTGCCTTTATATTGCAAACAAGGGGAACTTTCAGGAGAAAGAAACAATTTGCAAGCCCCTGAAGTAGTTGCAGGCAAAGGCTAACCTTGCTCATGCCAGTAAATAACTACCTGATATGGGTCATACTCACATTGAAGAGACCCCAAATCTATTGCAGACCCAACTATTAAAACAGTTGCTGCATCTTTTACCTTTGAATGACTATGAGATACTATACTCTCCAACTCTGACAATTAATCATCAGATATGGCTGTTTCCTTAACTATACCAGCTGCATTGTTACCCTGTATGCTGAGAACCATTTCCCCCTGCGTGTTGTGACTTTACCTATGTAGTACATTGTCAATGTCTCGTTCAAAATCTGCCAAAATGAAGATAATGGTCCAGGAACCAAATATTCACCATCTGAAGAATAATAAGAATGATTATTATCAAGAGGAAGAGTCAGCATAGCATTAATAACATAGGCACTAACAGACCATATGTTCTGGAATAGCCAGCAGTTTCTTTACCTGCAATGAATAAAACAATTAATGAAGATACTTGAACTTGAGGGTGCATTCATGCAATACCACTGCAAATCCTGTGTAAGGAACTCCCTTGACTTGGTATGATAACATTTCGAGTTTCTTCAATAGAATCTGAAGAAATAGATGCTGCTCAGAATCCATTAATAGTAAAGGACACTTGAGAAGATGGCCTTCATGTGCCATCATTATTGTAAGAAGAGTAATACCATGTGGGTTCAACTGTGAGACCATGTTATGAACAGGCCTTCCTTGGTCATCAAGTCCTGGGGTGGGACTTGAACCCAGAGCTTCTGCCGCAGAGGCAGAGCTGCTACTCAATGCACCACAAGTCCCTCCTCTGTGGGAGCTTCTTCCAAATGAAACAGCTGCTTTGGATCTTGTGCTACTAAACTGGTTAGCTGCATAACTGATACTTCTAACTTCTCTGCCACAGTAATGTGCTCTGTCAAGACAATGCCTGGGACGCGATCAACTGGAAAGGTTTCTAAGTGTCATTTGTGGCAGATTTGCTTGGGGTTTCCCGTCGGCTGTCGGCGAGTTCCCCACCGCTATCTAACAACACTTAAGTCACTTTTTTGGGCCCTGGAAAGTTTCTCCCTGGCCCACACATCACTGGGGAGCTGAACTCACTGGCCAGACCGGCTCCTCAGAGATCATTTTGAAAGTGGCCCGATCTCTAAGAGGGCTTGTGGGATCCCCACCCCGCACCCATGGGCAATACCCCACAACCCTACAAGTGATGACATCCCGCTATGGAGTCGCTGAGGGGCCCCTCTTTGCAGGCCTTCCCACGACTCCACTCAGCCCCTCCCCAATCTTCCAGAGGTCCATTCATACCCGCCCTGGATTCCCCTCCCCACACCCTTCATATCTCCCCTGCACCTTCTTTTCATGGACATGGCTCCCCGAGGCACTGACCCTTGGCAGTGCCACTCTGGCACTGCCACTCTGACACCTTGGCAGTGTTCCTGCCAGCTTTGGAGTGCTACCGGGGACCTTGGCAGCGACAGGGTGGCAGTGCCAGGGTGCCAGCCTGGAAGTGCCAAAGTGCCCACATTCCAGGGGGAGGGCCAGGAAGCCACTCTGTCCTGGCCCAGACCATCCAGGGGCCTCTGATGGCCCAGGAGATCCCCAGGTGACGTTCTGCCTGGTCCATGTTTGTGTGGACCAGTACTGAACGGTGTCCGGCTGGGGACTCCCTGGGGAGGCCGGTAGATGCCGGGAGCCCAGTAGATCGCGGGTAAGCATGCCCAAGTAGGTTTAAAACCGACTTAGGTGCGCGAGGCTGGGTCATGCCTGTTGTGGCCTGGATAGATCTTGGAATGTGTATTGGCTGGTAGGAAGCCTGTGAGAGGCTTATCCCAGCAGCGACGTGCTCCTATTTGGGTAGATCATGCCCCTGGTCTTCCTTGCCTTTAAGACATCTATTGAGCCCACGCTACAAAATCAGGATTAAAGCCGCACTGGTGACTGACCAAACCCTAAAAATGAATGAAGTGTGGACTTGGATATTGGGAAAGGTAATCACTGAATGATGTTTACCTTATGCCAGTTTGGACTCAGACTATGTGAGAATATCGATGCTCCAAGGAAAACAACCTTTCCTGCAACAGCTGAAGCCTCTTTATTTATTATTTATTTATTAAGTTTTACGGGATGTGGGCTTCGTTGGCTGGACCTATATTTGTTACCCATCCCTAATTGCCCTTGAGAAGGTGGGGGTGAGTTACCTACACCATATGAACCTCTGCAGTTCATATGGTGTAGGTACACCAACTGCTATTTGGGAGGGAGCTCCAGGATGTTGCCCCAGTGACAGTGAAAGAACGGTGATATATTTCCAAGTCAGAGTGATGAGCGACTTGGGGGGAACCTCCAGGTGGTGGTGTTCCCAGATACTTGCTGCCCTGGGGTCTGGAAAATCCTGCCATCTGTTGAAAGGACCTTGGTCAAATCCTGCTGCCAGTGTGGGAGGAGACTGTCCCTGCGATAAAACATAAAACCCATAGAACTACCAGGCAAATGCACTCAGATGCTCTTCTTTTTTTAAAAAATAATTTTTATTGAAGGTTTTCATAAAATATCAATAACAAAATGAGAAAGAAAAAATAACCCAACATGGTTGAGTACAAAACACAATCTAAAAAAGCAACCCCCCAAACCCCTCTCCCCTGTACATAAATAATAAATTAACATTAACACCCCGACTTAACACAACAGGTATATATAACCCCCTCAGACCCTCCAGTGTAAATAACAAAAACAAAAATAAAGTAAACCAACCCCCCCGCCCGAGCTGCTGCTGCCATTGACCAATGTCTATCGTTCTGCCAGAAAGTCTAAGCGGTTGCCACCGCCTAAAGAACCCTTGTACCGACCCTCTCAAGGCGAATTTCACCCTCTCCAATTTAATGAACCCTGCCATATCGCTGATCCAGGATTCCACGCTTGGGGGACTCGCATCTTTCCACTGAAGGAGAACCCTTTGCCGGGCTACCAGGGACGAAAAGGCCAGAATTCCGGCCTCTTTCGCCTCCTGCACACCCGGCTCCTCTGCCACCCCAAATATTGCGAGCCCCCAGCCCGGTTTGACCCTGGATCCTACCACCCTCGACACTGTCCTCGCTACGCCCTTCCAAAACTCCTCCAGCGCTGGGCATGCCCAGAACATATGGGTGTGATTTGCTGGGCTCCCTGAGCACCTAACAGATGCTCTTCTGCTTACACAATTAATATCCATTTCTTCAATATATAACCCATTAAAAACTTAATCTATTATTTAATTTGTTTTTCTTTGATAAATATCAGGATGAAGGCCCATTTTATACCCTGAGTCACAAGCTACAAAAATTAATCTCTTTCAATCCTCTTCTTCCAGCTCTGGTTGCCCCAGCCTGAAATACTGATACTGCATATATAATGTTATCAAGTCCTCGCTTAATAGTCACTAGCTCCTGAACTAGCCAGCAATACATTAGGTGTCAAATTGTTCAAAGTCATCCTGGACTCCATTATTCCTCTGTAAATATTAATCTCATGGTGTGCCTGTACTTTCGCTACTGGAGCCAAAGCCATTGAAGAAGAAATGTTCACCTTCATTCTATCTTCACTATCTCCCTTATATTCCAAATCACTTGTCTCAACAACTGAACCCTGGGACCCAGTCGACACTGCTGAAACTACTGCCAGCTACCTCCCTAATTGCCTTTCCAATTGCTCAATCTCTACTTTGCCTGTGCTTTGATCTGTCTCCCTTTGTGGATTGTGCATTGTGGATAGCACAATTGCTTCACAGCTCCACGGTCCCAGGTTCGATTCCAGCTTGGGTCACTGTCTGTGCGGAGTCTGCACATCCTCCCCGTGTCTGCGTGGGTTTCCTTCGGGTGCTCCGGTTTCCTCCCACAGTCCAAAGATGTGCAGGTTAGGTGGATTGGCCATGCTAAATTTCCCTTAGTGTCCAAAATTGCCCATAGTGTTGGGTGGGGTTGCTGGGTTATGGGGATAGGGTGGAGGTGTGGACCTTGTGTAGGTTGCTCTTTCCACGAGCCGGTGCAGACTCGATGGGCCGAATGGCCTCCTTCTGCACTGTAAAGTCTATGAAATTCTATGAAATCTATGAAATCACCGAACCAATCCCTGGGCTGCCCCGCATGTCTGAGACCTGTGTTTTACCTTCTGACACATGATTGCTTTACTTCCTGCAACTCATTCATAACGTTCCCTGCTTGTAAAGCTAGCATGTTCTGATGCTGCAATATTGGTGATAATTCGGCTATGTCTCTTTCTAAATTCTGAATTGGTTTTTTTTGAGCTGTTCACTCTTCTCTTCCACCCCTCAATGTACATTCCATTCCTTTCTGCACAATAAAGAGCTGTGTATATAATCAGTTTTGGAGCTTTATATTATCTAATTTTCCCTTGGTCAATTCATTCCTAAATGATCCTGGTAACTTCCTCTAAGGATACTCTACTCCCCGTACTTAAAACATTCCATTATTCCATCCAAGTCCACTCTGATAATTTTTCTATTTCTATTTACTCAAGATATCTGGTATCACTGCTCCCATTAAACCTCCTATTACCATGTGGGCTAAGAAATCTTAGTGAAGTCGAGCTCCATGAAAAACCCAAATGACTCCGCTTCCGAATTACCTTTGTGCCAAAATTGTTTAAACTCCTTCTTTCCTTGTCTCGTCTCCTGGAGAATGCTAATGATCAGGCAAAGCAACTCAAAGTATGAGAACTTGGGGAAGCTGTCCTTAATATTCCTTAACATGTCAAAGAACAAAGAACAAAGAAATGTACAGCACAGGAACAGGCCCTTCGGCCCTTCAAGCCCGTGCCGAACATGCTGCCCGACGAAACTACAATCTTCTACATTTCCTGGGTACGTATCCCTCTATTCCCATCCTATTCATGTATTTGTCAAGATGCCCCTTAAATGTCACTATCGTCCCTGCTTCCACCACCTCCTCCGGTAGCGTGTTCCAGGCACCCACTACCCTCTGCGTAAAAAACTTGCCTCGTACATCTACTCTAAACCTTGCCCCTCTCACCTTAAACCTATGCCCCCTAGTAATTGACCCTTCTACCTCGGGGAAAAGCCTCTGACTATCCACTCTGTCTAAGCCCCTCATTATTTTGTAGGCCTCTATCAGGTCACCCCTCAACATCTTTCGTTCCAGTGAAAACAAACCGAGTTTATTCAACCGCTCCTCATAGCTAATGCCCTCCATACCAGGCAACATTCTGGTAAATCTCTTCTGCACCCTCTCTAAAGCCTCCACATCCTTCTGGTAGTGTGGCGACCAGAATTGAACACTAAACTCCAAGTGTGGCCTAACTAAGGTTCTATACAGCTGCAACATGACTTGCCAATTCTTATACTCAATGCCCCGGCCAATGAAGGCAAGCATGCCGTATGCCTTCTTGACTACCTTCTCCACCTGTGTTGCCCCTTTCAGTGACCTGTGGACCTGTACTCCTAGATCTCTTTGACTTTCAATACTCTTGAGGGTTCTCCCATTCACTGTATATTCCCTACCTGCATTAGACCTTCCAAAATGCATCACCTCACATTTGTCCGGATTAAACTCCATCTGCCATCTCTCCGCCCAAGTCTCCAAACAATCTAAATCCTGCTGTATCCTCTGACAGTCCTCATCGCTATCCGCAATTCCACCAACCTTTGTGTTGTCTGCAAACTTACTAATCAGACCAGTTACATTTTCCTCCAAATTATTTATATATACTACAAACAGCAAAGGTCCCAGCACTGATCCCTGTGGAACACCACTGGTCACAGTCCTCGAATTAGAAAAGCATCCTTCCATTGCTACTCTCTGACTTCTATGACCTAGCCAGTTCTGTATCCACCTTGCCAGCTCACCCCTGATCCCGTGTGACTTCACCTTTTGTACTAGTCTACCATGAGGGACCTTGTCAAAGGCCTTACTGAAGTCCATACAGACAACATCCACTTCCCTACCTGCATCAATCATCTTAGTGACCTCCTCGAAAAACTCTATCAAGTTAGTGAGACACGACCTCCCCTTCACAAAACCATCCTGCCTCTCACTAATACGTCCATTTGCTTCCAAATGGGAGTAGATCCTGTCTCGAAGAATTCTCTCCAGTAATTTCCCTACCACTGAAGTAAGGCTCACCGGCCTGTAGTTCCCTGGATTATCCTTCTTAAACAGAGGAACAACATTGGCTATTCTCCAGTCCTCCGGGACATCCCCTGAAGACAGTGAGGATCCAAAGATTTCTGTCAAGGCCTCAGCAATTTCCTCTCTAGCCTCCTTCAGTATTTTGGGGTAGATCCCATCAGGCCCTGGGGACTTATCTACCTTAATATTTTTTAAGACACCCAACACCTCGTCTTTATGGATCTCAATGTGACCCAGGCTATCTACACACCCTTCTCCAGACTCAACATCTACCAATTTCTTCTCTTTGGTGAATACTGATGCAAAGTATTCATTTAGTACCTCACCCATTTCCTCTGGCTCCACATATAGATTCCCTTGCCTATCCTTCAGTGGGCCAACCCTTTCCCTGGCTACCCTCTTGCTTTTTATGTACGTGTAAAAAGCCTTGGGATTTTCCTTAACCCTATTTGCCAATGACTTTTCATGACCCCTTCTAGCCCTCCTGACTCCTTGCTTAAGTTCCTTCCTACTTTCCTTATATTCCACGCAGGCTTCATCTGTTCCCAGCCTTTTAGCCCTGACAAATGTCTCCTTTTTCTTTTTGACGAGGCCTACAATATCTCTCGTTATCCAAGGTTCCCGAAAATTGCCGTATTTATCCTTCTTCCTCACAGGAACATGCCGGTCCTGAATTCCTTTCAACAGACACTTGAAAGCCTTCCACATGTCAGATGTTGATTTGCCCTCAAACATCCGCCCCCAATCTAGGTTCTTCAGTTCCCGCCTAATATTGTTATAATTAGCCTTCCCCCAATTTAGCACATTCACCCTAGGACCACTCGTATCCTTGTCCACCAGTACTTTAAAACTTACTGAATTGTGGTCACTGTTACCGAAATGCTCCCCTACTGAAACATCTACCACCTGGCCTGGCTCATTCCCCAATACCAGGTCCAGAACCGCCCCTTCCCTAGTTGGACTGTCTACATATTGTTTTAAGAAGCCCTCCTGGATGCTCCTTACAAACTCCGCCCCGTCTAAGCCCCTGGCTCTAAGTGAGTCCCAGTCAATATTGGGGAAGTTGAAGTCTCCCATCACCACAACCCTGTTGTTTTTACTCTTTTCCAAAATCTGTCTACCTATCTGCTCCTCTATCTCCCGCTGGCTGTTGGGAGGCCTGTAGTAAACCCCCAACATTGTGACTGCATCCTTCTTATTCCTGATCTCTACCCATATAGCCTCACTGCCCTCTGAGGTGTCCTCCTGCAGTACAGCTGTGATATTCTCCCTAACCAGTAGCGCAACTCCGCCTCCCCTTTTACATCCCCCTCTATCCCACCTGAAACATCTAAATCTTGGAACGTTTAGCTGCCAATCCTGCCCTTCCCTCAACCAGGTCTCTGTAATGGCAACAACATCATAGTTCCAAGTACTAATCCAAGCTCTAAGTTCATCTGCCTTACCCGTAATACTTCTTGCATTAAAACATATGCACTTCAGGCCACCAGACCCGCTGTGTTCAGCAACTTCTCCCTGTCTGCTCTGCCTCAGAGCCCCACTGTCCCTATTCCCGAGTTCTCCCTCAATGCTCTCACCTTCTGACCTATTGCTCCCGTGGCCACCCCCCTGCCATACTAGTTTAAACTCTCCCGTGTGACACTAGCAAACCCCGCGGCCAGGATATTTATGCCTCTCCGGTTTAGATGCAACACGTCCTTCTTACATAGGTCACACCTGCCCCGGAAGAGCTCCCAGTGGTTCAGATAACGGAAACCCTCCCTCCTACACCAGCTGTTTAGCCACGTGTTTAGCTGCTCTGTCTTCCTATTTCTAGCCTCACTGGCCCGTGGCACAGGGAGTAATCCCGAGATTACAACCCGGGAGGTCCTGTCTTTTAACTTTCTGCCTAGCTCCCTGAACTTGTGCTGCAGGACCTCATGCCCCTTCCTGCCTATGTCGTTAGTACCAATATGTACAACGATCTCTGCCTGTTTGCCCTCCCCCTTCAGGATGCCCTCTACCCGTTCGGCGACATCCTGGACCCTGGCACCAGGGAGGCAACATACCATCCTGGAGTCTCTTTCACATCCACAGAAGCGCCTATCTGTGCCCCTGACTATAGAGTCCCCTATTACTATTGCTCTTCTGTGCTTTGACCCGCCCTTCTGAACATCAGAGCCAGCCGTGGTGCCACTGCTCTGGCTGCTGCTGTTTTCCCCTGATAGGCTATCCCCCCCGACAGTATCCAAAGGGGTATACCTGTTCGAGAAGGGGACAACCACAGGGGATTCCTGCACTGACTGCCTGCCCTTTCTGGTGGTCACCCATTTCACTGCCTGCACCTTGGGTGTGACCACATTTATGTAACTGCGATCTATGATGCTTTCCGCCACCTGCATGCTCCTACGTGCATCCAATTGCTGCTCCAACCGAACCATGCGGTCTGTGAGGAGCTCCAGTTGGGTGCACTTTCTGCAGATGAAGCCATCCGGGACGCTGGAAGCCTCCCGGACCTGCCACATCTCACAGTCAGAGCACTGCACCCCTCTAACTGACATTGCGTCAATTAATTAAAATTAAACGTTTTTTTTAAAATTTATATATTTTTAAATTTTTTTCAAAGTTACTGTTAACTATCTGTTTCCTAGCACTAGATTTCTAATATAAATGCGAAAGCTAAATATAGTACTCTCTGATCTCTGGCTTAGATACCCCTCTAAATTATAATTAAGTAATTCTGTTTAATTAGTTACCAATGCTTAATTTTTAAAATTTAGTGTACATTCCCAACCAGCCACTCAGGTCACAGCTTTTCTGTGATGTCACTTCAGTTTCCCCCCGACACACACAATTTGAAAAATGTATAAAAGTAAAAATGAGTAAAAATCACTGACTTACCTTCTTACCTTCTGAGTGTCTTAGATGTTCTCAGGTTCTCTCCCTGACAGAGACTGCTCCTCCTCCTCCGAATGGCTCCCGAAACTAGGCCGCGATCTTTTAAAATCCCTTGGAAAAAGATTTTAAAATGTCCTTGGAAAAAGATTGTCCCCTTTTTCCTCATCCTGCTGTGGTCACCGCAAACTGTTGGAACTCTTTACTAAATCCCAGAATAAGAAAATACTTGTTGAGGAATAACCATATTGGCAAAAAGGACAATCTCTAATTTAGAATGTGTCACAAATTGCAGGTTGCCTTTAAGTTGCAATAGCCACTAATGACATGGGCCTCCGATGAGGGTGCGTGATATGAATGAACAATGTGCGGAGCATGACTGCACAAAGGTATCTTTTAAAAGAGCAGGCATCAGTGACTTAACATGATGCCTTTAATATAACAGATGGGCGCGGGTTAATCTCAAATGGTAATAGCAAAGTGTTTTCCACATTTTCCCCCAATGTTTTTCATTGCATATGTTGAACTGAATAAACAAAGGAGAAACTGTAATCGGTTAGTTATGCTGGAGATTATGATTGACAAATAATACTGGAAACCATTTTGCACTAAATAATTATGAATAGTTAATATTGCATGCCACTTTTAGATTACTTCTATACTTAAAAAAACAAAATTGGACGACCCCAAAAAGGCTGACGCTGTATCTGTACAAAAGGTTACTCCAATATTCTCCAAGGCCAGCTGGCATGTATTTACATTTATATTCACTTTATGACCTTGCAATTGGAGACTCAGTTCTCTTTTCAGGCCATTCTGATAGGGATTAGCACTGAAAGTGGGTAAAGGGTTATGAAATATAGATGGCTTAAGAGTATTGCAATGAGAAATAGGAAAAATGGGATAAAATTAGAGCCTTAAGTTGGAGATAAAGTAGGGAAACATCTCAGAGGATTGAATCTACCCAATAGTAATGTGTGGACAGCAAATGGTCCTTCTAATCTTGGGGCACGATTTAACAGAAATGAAAGAGATTTCCCGTCGGACGCTTTTAGCCAACCCCGCTATTAACCATGACTCTGCTTCATTTCTGGGCCCCGGTACGGAATGCTGTACCAAGGCTGCACTTAGTCCTCTTTCCTGCACTAACGAGCTCCACAATCCAGTGCAGGAAGAGATCGAGCATAATTTCTAAATGGCGCCCCGATCTTCTGACCCCCTCATCCCGCAATGCCCCAACTCACCAATTAGGGGGTTATTGAGCCCCCAGCAACCCACTTCATAAGGGCAGATCACCCTTCCCTGCCTGATCCCTGGCATGGGCAAAGTGCCACCTGGGCACTTTAGCACTGCGGGCCTGACATCCTATCAGTGCCCCTGCCAGCGTCAACATGGCTATGCTAGTATGTCACCAGGGGTGCCAGGGTACCACCCTGCCCAGTGCCCAACCACCCAGGGGCCCCGATCGCCTGGCAGACCCCCCCCCCCCAAGTGCCGGTATGCCTGGTCCAAGTTTGTGGAAACATTGCTAAATGGTGCCCACCCGGGGTCTCCGAGGTGAGGCCGTTCCATCCCGAGCACTGGGTAGATCTAGCGTAGACATATTCAAGTGAGACTAACTACTCACCTGAATATGTGAATCTGGGTCCTGACCTCAGCGCTACACCTTGCGAGATCAAAATAGATCTCACGAGGCCAGTAAATCATGTGCCTGGCCCCTCACGAGATTTACCAGCCTTGTCACATCCTGAGTCAGGCACGGCGAGGTAGATATAACCAGCATCTAGGGCGCGATCCATGTAACATCTAATTTTTAAAGAACAGCGCGGCAGGGGAGCACAGTTGGTTAGCACTGGTTTAGCACAGTGGGCTAAACAGCTGGCTTGCAATGCAGAACAAGGCCAGCAACGCGGGTTCAATTCCCGTACCGGCCTCCCGAACAGGTGCCGGAATGTGGCGACGAGGGGCTTTTCACAGTAACTTCACTGAAGCCTCCTTGTGACAACAAGCGATTATTACTATTATTACTATTACTATTACACTGTTGCTTCACAGCGCCAGAGACCCGGGTTTGATCCTGGCTTGGGTCACTGTCTGTGCGGAGTCTGTTCGTTCTCCCTGTGTTTGCGTGGGTTTCCTCCTGGTGCTCCGGTTTCCTCTCGCAAGTCCTGAAAGCCGTGTTTATTAGGGGAATTGGAAATTCTGAATTCTCCCTCTGTGTACCCGAACAGAGTGCGGCGACGAGGGGATTTTCACAGTAACTTCATTGCAGCGTTAATGTAAACCTACTTTTGACACTAATAAAGATTATTATTATTTTTATTACTCCATAACCAAGAACCAATTTTGGGCTTTAGGCAAAGGACTGATAGCACTGCTGCCTCACAGCGCCAGGGACCCGGGTTCAATTCCAGCCTTGGGTGACTGTGTGGAGTTTGCACCTTCTCTCTGTGTCTGCGTGGGTTTCCTCTGGGTGCTCCGGTTTCCTACCACAGCCCAAATATGTGCAGATGAGGTTGATTGACCATGCTAGGTTGATTGACCATGCTAAATTGTCCCTTGGTGTGCCAAGGTTAAGGGGGTTATGGGACTGCAGGGGGATGTGCATAGGTGGGAGTGTTCTTTCAGAGTTTGGCGCAGACTCGATGGGCCAAATTGCCTCCTTCTGCACTGTAGGGATTCTATGATTCTATGACTGCAGCCGTTGTCTACATTATTACAAAATGTGAATTCCTAACAGTTCATTTGGTGCTATTTGTCAGTCCTGAACTAGTAGATTTGGAACGTTTGAGCACTTACATTGATTTGAAAAGTATTTCTTTTAATTCTGATGTATAGCTGGTTGGAAGCAAACAGGCTGAAGTATGTGTACTCTGCACATTATCTTTGTATCTCTGAGAAAGTGCGGCATAGGAGAAACCTCTGTCTGTCATGTTGCAACATTTTTTAGCGTTTCCCAGGTCAAACTGCATTCTAGAATAATTCAAAGTGCATCTCTCGCCCCTTTAATGCATTTCCAACCCCTTTAAGAGTTCAGTACAGCTTCAGTTCATGCTAGTTTTTCACAATTTCTAACTTCTCAGACGTGTAGCCACTTAGCTGCACGTTTAGCAATGGCTGCACTCAGCAATCGTGCAAGTCAGCAGGCAGCACAACATTTGCCTGCTGCCTGCATCAGGAGAAGTGGGCAGATGTTAACTGTGCATCTTAATCCTCACAGCTCACGTCAAGCCTTATCAAATTTTGTATTACAGGGAATTTGTGTTTTTATATCCCACCCTGCCTTCAGAAACGACCTAAAAACATTTCCCTTTGGCTGAGCCTTTGCTCCATTCTTAAACCGTTCCTTCATTCTGGAACCTTTTGCTCCCTTGTCAAGCTATTTGAGAGTTTCCTTTGGTCGAGGAACACTGTAGAACAACTGTAAAACTGTAAGCTGCTCGGATAGCATTTTAGAGGAGTTGGAGAACCAATTTATGGAAACTGGTCTCATTACTTAGGCAGCAACAGGCAATTGTGTTCCAGGATAGCCAGGCAGCAAATTTACACCAAAACATTAATCTCATCTTTTATTCAATTAGTAGTTTGCCTGTGTATGACTGTGTCGTGTTGGGTGTTCCTATATACAAACGAACAAACACGGTTGTAGATGGTACAACTCTGTTTTATTGTTCTGTATAATAACAACTGTTAACTTCTGGCTGTGGTTCGTACTTCACCATTTAACCTGTGGACTCAGCCCTAGCACGATCTTAGAGAGGCACTCAGCACATGGTGTATGTCTGAGTGGCACGCTGTGAGCTCTGTGCTCTGAGCTATCTCCTGGAGGAATCACCGGGAACTGTGGTGTTCCCTGTTTTATAGTGCGTGTGCTCTCACTGGTGATTGACTGTGATGTTGTGTGTGTGTTGGTTGGTCTGTCTACCTGTCCATAAGTGTGTGTGTGTGATTGCACCATGATATGTTAATATGGATATCATGACATCCCCCCTTTTCACAAGAATATGTGCCTACATGGTAATAAATATTGGTGTGTACTGAGTGCGGCTGAGTATGTGTGTGCAATATTTACAACATGTACATGAGGCTAAACTATATACATAGGAAGGTGTCAGGTGCAACATAGCAATGAGTTGTACCACAAACAAAACAAGTGCAATCATCAAATATCGGAAGAGAACTCCTGGAACGATAAAAAGACAAAACATGTTAACATTGTTGCACAACAATGCAGTGAGTCCAATGTGCAAACAGGCTCATAAGTCCAGCCTAGTAGGTGGGCGACGAATTCAGGTTGACCGCTGTAGCCAGTTAAAATGGCTAACTCCCGATTAGAATGGCCAATCCCCGATTTAAAATGGCGAATGGAGGAGGCTGAAGGGAAAATCAGCCAACAGGGCTCAAACAGGCAGCTGCAGGTAAAACTGTGTATTCGCCTCTGGGGAGGCCAGAGAGAATCGATACCTGCAGCCATCAACATAACAACACACCAGCAATCTGAATATAAATAAGCAATCCCCAGGAACAATGTGCAACAAATTAGACACACAAAGCCAACCCAGACTTTTCGGTGCCAGCAGGAGCCTACACAATGAAAGGTGAATGACCACCCCAAAACCGCCCATCGATCAAGGAATCGCTCCAGCATTGGAGAATATCGAACCAAGTGATTGGGACGAAGTCCAATCACTTGGAACCAGGTACAGGGTCCACCCCGAAAGGCGGGAAGCCCCTGGGGACTATAAGAATAGAGTCCAAGGTCAAATCGAGCTCTCTCTCTCCATCCTCCCGCACCCTTCGAGACCCTTCGGCTGACATTCTACAACAGCTGCGAGAACCGTAAGTCTTACTCCAATGCTCGCTACGAGATAGGCACTCCTGACCATCGACCTGTACCCGCTTTGAATCCTGCAGGCTCAGAACCCATACGAAAGGCCATTCGTTTCCCTGACCTGGTGGGCCATTTCCAAAGTTAAGTATTGGCCTGTTAGTTGTAGGAAGTAGCTTAGAAGTAGAATTAATGTATAAGTATTGATTACTGTATATAATAAATGTGTGTTGATTTAACTCTTACTAAGCAGTGTGTTGGATTATTGATCATTACTCAGACTTGAACCACGTGGCGGTATCAGAAAGATACCTGGCGACTCAAGAGCAAAGGTGATAGAACAAGAGCAATTAAACTAAGGCTAAAACGAGCAACATTTTGGCGACATCCTGACGGGACCCGATCTAGAAGTGGAAAACCACTCCGGGAGAACCCAAGAAATTTGAATTAGAAACCCAATTGGAAACAGAAAACCACAAGTGTTCAAGCAGTTCTGATCAATACTCATAATTCGGAAGTGTGTGTATGCATGCGTAACCAACAGGCGTATAAGGTAAAACTGATAGATTTTTGTTGCGTCAAAACTGTTGGAAGTTTGTATTTTCGGAAAGTAGCGAAAGCTGTACCCGTATCGACAACACCGCCTTAGCCCCCTGTTCCAAATTTAGAAGAAGCAGTCGGATAGGAAAGATGGCAATGCAGGCAATGCAGCGCCTCATGAACCCTGAGGAATTTGCGGTCGCAGCGACCAGCAGCAGTAGATTGGAATAGTGTCCCATTTGGGAGGAGGAAATCCGGAAATATCTCAAGGGGAAAGGATGGCCCCTGTGGAATGATTTCTGCGATAATGAGGAATCAGGTCCTGGAAGTATCGGGCATACTTGGTGGGAGAACCTGAGCGAGGTACACAAAAAGAGCTTGGGAAAAGCTCGCAAGCCGATGGCAATCGTGTCCTGTTTGGCACAATTGCGAGGCACAGAGGAGGTCGTCAAGACGCTCCGCAAAGAAGTTGAGCGCATACATCGGATGAGTAAAGTCGATGTAAGCGAAGTTGAAAAAGAGAATTTAGAATTAAGGAGGAAATTGGCAGCAAAAGATGGGGAGGTGGCTGATGCCAAACGGGCTCACAAGTCTTGTCTGGTGCATTTAAGCAGTTTCCAGTCGCAATATGAAAAGGCCTATCAGGACACGCAACGTGCAGTCCTGGTAAGAGAAGAAACAGAAAAACAGGTAGAGACATTACAGAAACAGTGTAGTGATCTCAAGGCAGGATTAAGAGCACTCCATGCTGCCACCACAGAACAAAGACAGAGCACCTTAGATCACGCAATGTGCCGGAAGCAGATTGCAGAGCTGCAATCACTGCTTTCTGTTCAGAAAGGTTTTCAGGACACCTTTGGGGAAAAGTTAGACCAGGAAGACGGCCCTGATTGGGAAGAGTTACACGAAACAGCGCAGAGATAGGTTCAGGGAACATGTGCGCAGGGAAAGCCCCAAAAGAGAAAAGCACCCCAACCCCCCACACAGCAGATAGTTCAAGCTCCAATGAACCCTGTAACCACCCACCGCACAGCCACATCGGACGATGCGGAATTTCTATATTCCACCCCCTTAACAGTGACCCAATTACGGGACGCGTGCGAGAAGATCACACCGTTCCTCCCCGCCTCAGACCCCCACCATTTCTTTGCCACAGTTAGACACCAGGTGAACATGTACGGCCTGGACGAGAGAGAGCATGTAAAGCTCATGGTTTTAAGTTTAGATCCGTCGGTAGCAGCAGCCCTTCCCGACCCACAGAACGTAGGAGGAGGCACCCTTGCAGAAATGCATACCGCGATCCTGGATGCGATCGGGTATAACTGGGGTGACCCCGTAGATGGCCTCAACAAATGTAGGCAGAAGAAATCTGAGCACCCCACAGCGTTTGCTGGACGCCTGTGGATTCACTTCGCAGCAGTCTTTGGAGACGTGACCGTGCCCATTTGTCCCCAGACAACATGGCAAAATGGACCCGTACCCTTATCTCCCATGCCACAGAAACAGGACAGAAAGCCTGTACGAGTTATGATCCCTCAGAGGAGGCCCATAACGAGACGTGGGTGGTGAAAAGATTGTCTCGCGTTTGGGAACAATCTGTTCAAAGTAAACCCACCGTTAAAAATAGCGAGGAAAAGCAGGCCGGCGCAGATATGCAGGCAGTAAAAACAACACACCAGAACCCCGCATGGGTGAATGAGGGAAAGAACAGCCCCCCACCCAAGTCACAGGAGCTTTACAACTGCGGACATTTGGGACATTTCGCAAAAGAGTGCAATGCCCCTAAAAAGCCACAGAGAGCCCAACAGACAGGCACTCTGATAAAGAAAAAGACAGAGCCCATCCATAGCGTTAGCGCCCGTTCGGATCAGACGGACTTGACCGGAACGGACTGACGGTGTACGGGCTCCCCCAGTTGGGTCTGCGACATCCTTTGGGATAGATCCGGACGACCCGTAGTTGCAGTGAAAATTCGGGGACAGCCTATCGAATTTCTTTGGGACACAGGAGGGTCCCGCACCACAATAAATTCCTCCACCCTATTTCAAAAGGACACGTGGCCCACTACAGCCACTATCACCCTCAGAGGCTTTACAGGCCACTCACAGCAGGGACACATCACAGCCCCTGTACCCATTCAAATCGGCACCGTCACCACAAAGCACCCCGTGGTTTTAGTTGACCTGCCCCACATAGCAGAACACATTCTGGGAATCGATTTCATGAATTCCCACAATCTTTCATTCGATCCAGTCAACCAGTGTGTCTGGAAGATGGCGAAATCCACTGGAGCCCCCGCAACGCTCAACATAGGCGAATATATGAACAAAATTAGTGCCGTAGGCGAATTTTGGTTCAACCCAACCACGCTTAGTATGGACAAGCAGGTTAGGGCAGTACTGCAAAAGAACAGGGCAGCATTCGCGACCCACAAGCACGCCTGTGGACGGATGACTGGCTCCGTACAAGTAACAGGACCTGACCCTAGACCCCAAAAACAGTACGGATTTCCCCAAGAGGCAAGAGGGAAAAATCTCAAAAGTAATAGAGAGCTTATTAGAGCAGGGCGTACTTAGATCAGTAGCCTCCACTAATAATGTCCCGATTTGGCCAGTGAGAAAGCCCGATGGATCATGGCGACTGACCATTGATTATCGGGAACTCAACAAAGTCACCCCCGCAGCAGCGCCCCCCGTAGCAACAAGTCCCGAGACCATGCTCAAGCAGGGACTCAATTCCCGCTACTTCACGGTTTTGCACATCAGTAATGGATTCTGGTCCATTCCATTGGCAAAGGCGTGCCAGTACAAATTTGCCTTCACCTTTAAAGCACAGCAGTATACGTGGACATGCCTTCCACAAGGATTCCACAACTCCCCCTCCATTTTCCACCGACAGCTGGCAAATGGATTAGCAAAATTCTCTCACCCTGAATGCCTGGTACAGTATGTAGACGACCTACTTCTGTCCGAACTCCTGGAACTATTACATTCAATTGGTTGTAAAGTCAACCCCAAAAAGGCCCAGTTTTGGAAGAAAAAGTGGTATATTTGGGAACAATTATCATGCATGGTAAACGCGAGATCGAGCAAAACAGGATTGACTCGATTGCTAAATTGCCCCTTCCCCAGAACGTTTCAGCCCTCCGGTCGTTTTTAGGACTTGTTGGCTACTGCCGAAACCACATTGACGGTTTCGCCAGCAAGGCAGCGCCCCTCTCAGACCTCCTAAAGAAAGGAGCCCCCTGGGAATGGCTTCCGCAGCATACGGATGCTGTGGACTTTTTAAAACAGGCACTCATAGCAGCCCCCGCACGACAAGTTCCAGACCCGCTTTCCCCTTACGCCAGAGAGGTAGCGACCACAGACCGCACCCTTTCGACCGTGCTCCTCCAGGAACGGCACGACCAGTTAAGGCCCGTAGCTTACGCCTCCCGACTTTTAGATGCTGTGGAGCAGGGATTTTCAGCCAGTGAGAGGCACCTGCTCGCAGTATTCTGGGCAGTCCAGTATTTTTTGTACATTACCGGACTGAACCCCATTACAATTCTGACCGAACACATCCCCACCCAACTTTTACTGGACGGACAACTCAAGGACGGTACAGTAAGCCAAATAAGAGCAGCCAGATGGACCCTTCTCTTGCAGGGACAGGACATCACTGTGAAAAGGACAAAGACACACACCTATTTAGCCGACAATTTACAGCACCCCGGAACCCCCCATGAATGTGAGATTATCTCTCCACACCACAACACAGGCCCCTTTATCGCGAAAACACCCCCCAGAAAGATAGGAAATTCAACTCAGAGCCCCCCGCACATGGACACATGTGAGCCCATAAAGATTTATGTGGATAGATCTTCCGCAGTCTTGGATGGGAAGCGCATAATAGGTTGCGGGATCTATGTCGAGGACGCGCTGGGACTCGCCCTCGAGGAAATATCGTTGAAACTACCCGGACACTTAGGCGCCCAGGCAGCAGAGATTGTGGCCATTGCATATATAATTGAGCACCCAGATTCCTTCCCCAGCCCAGCAGACATATACTCGGACAGCCTCTATGTCTGTAACAGCCTCACGGAATTTCTGCCCCTGTGGGAAGCAAGAGGATTTGTTTCCGCAGACGGAAAACCCCTCCCCTCAGCCCCATTGCTCCGTCATATTCTAGGAAAAGCCCAGAACAGGACTTTTGGGATCATCAAAGTCCGCAGCCACCATCGTTCCTCCCCCGCTGGAAATCTAAAAGCCGACGCACTGGCTAAGGCATGTTCCAGACATGGGTATTTTTGGAAACCCCCCGAAAGCGCGCCAGTCAGTGCGCCAGTGAGTGCAGTTCAGGTCACACAGACTAGGATCGAGGATCTAGTAGAGGCCCAGAAGCAGGACACCAATCTCAAGGAGATTGTAAAGGGCAAGTATCCCGCCTCCTACGAGAGTTTTAGAAATACACTGACCACACATGACGGTGTGGTGTTAAAGGTCACCCTTTATGTGGTTCCTGAACAGGACAGGAACCAATTGATTTGTTTGTTCCATGATGGTCATGGACATCAGGGAATCGATCCCACTACAGCCCATCTCAAACAGCTTTCTTGGTGGCCAAATTTAAAGGAAGATGTAAGCCATTACATAGAAAATTGTCTTATCTGTGCGCAGAATAACCCCGACAGATATGCCAAAAAGGCCCAACTCAGCCACACCCGATCCGTTAATGGCCCCTGGACTAACCTCCAGATTGATTTTATAGGTTCATTGCCCCCTTGCAGGAATGGCTATAAATATGTACTTGTGGTCATAGACACATTTACAAAATGGGTGGAAGCATTTCCAGCCCGCACAAACACTGCAAAAACCACAGCCAAGATTCTAACCCACCACATCTTTACAAGATGGGGACTCCCCCGCAGCATTGAATCTGACCAAGGCTCCCATTTTACGGGACGTGTCATGCAGAACGTCCTCACGATATTTGGCATCACCCAAAAATTCCACATAGCATACCACCCACAGCCGAGTGGTATCGTGGAGCGCATGAATCGGACCCTAAAAATCACCCTCAGAAAAATGGTCCAGCAGAACAACACCTCTTGGGACTCAGTCCTCCCTTTTGCACTGATATTTTTGCGTAACACTATTTCTACATCCACAGGTTACACCCCACACACTCTCATGACCGGACGCCCCATGAAAGGCACAGAATATCTGTTAGGTTTAGACCTGACCAACCCCGAAGTAACGGCCCTCACACACGAGAAAGCCGTGGAGCAACTAGTTGCAAATGTTAAAACGGCTCAGTTAGCAGCCGCAGTAAAATTGGGCACCAGAAAGAAACAGAGCAAGGCTTGTTTCGACAAGACAGTGCATGCGACTGAGTATGATATCGGACAGCAAGTGATGCTTTCTGTATATAACCCCAGCACATTCCTGTCACCTAAATACTCGGGTCCGTATTCCATTGCGGATAAAGTAAGCCCTTCCGTTTACAAAATAAAGTACCCCAATGGTAAGAGTGCCTGGTTTCATATAAACCAGCTGAAGGTTTATGGAACACAGTCGAACCATGCACACCACGTCATGCTCGACGCAGCACACCACACCCTACCCACAGCCAACGTTACCCTACCAACCCCCACCATGTCCAGCCCAGCCATGGACTCGACCTCGACTCCACACCCGAAATATACACTCCGCCCCGGAACGCCCACAGGCTGCAGCAGCAGAGACAGCGACTGTGACTCGGACGATAGCCACAGCACTCCTCCCTACTATCCCCATGCAACCGGACCCACACCCAGCGACTCCGACTACGATCCAAGTGATCCCTTCCTGATCACTTTTCTGAACAAATCCAACCGCCGACCACCGAACCACACGCCTATACGGCCGAAACCTCTGAGGACTTGTTGCCAGACACTAGTTCAGAGGAACTAGCTTTTCGGCTGATACCTGTTCGGGTACCAGGCCCCCACTCGTAACTACCCTTCTGGTTCGAAGGATAGAACCACTATGGCAGCCCCACCACGATGACTACATTTTTGCCCGCTATTGTCGGTTGCTCAGGCAGTGGAGAAACGGCTTGAGACTTGCTCTGCCTGGGAACCCCCCGCTGGTCAACTATGCTCGGGTAGGAGAGATACGGCATTGGTAGCCGACCTACCCGGGGACCCCATCCAAATCTGACCCATCGCGGCCCATACACACCTCATTTGGCATTTTCATTTCAAAAAGTTTTGTTTGTTTAGGTAACCCTTAGGTTGCTGGCCATCTGCTATTTACATCCTGGAACATTTGGATGGTAAATCAGCACTGGTTTATTATTGGGAAGTGTACCGTGTCCTAAAATTTGTTTTTGAAAAAAAAAATGAGGGAGTCACACATAGTGACCAATTATAAAGGGAATAATTGGCACCAAAGGACAGACACACTAGTGCACCAGATATTAAACAAAGATAGTTACAGACACTATGCTTGTTTCTACAGAACTCCAGAAGCTCCAGGGCCAGAGAAAACAAAGAAAGAAAAGGAAGAGATAGCCATGAGGACTTCCGTCATATGGATCAACATACTGTTTATGAACGTTTGGTTGCGCGTGACCGTGAACCCCATGACTTCAAACCCCCCAGCCGTTAATGTTTCACTGCCCCGCAGTACCCAGAGCCCAGTCACCAGCGACACTACATCTTCTTGGTGTGCCAGGTTCATAGCCTGGTACTCCATGTCCTACGTGATCGAAACACTATTAGCGTTGGCGATACTCTGCTGTGTAGTGCAGACTATGCGTCTACGAAAATGGAGAAGGAGAGCCTACCGCGCTCAAACCCCAGTATATAGGATCAGATCCCCTATGTTTGGTTACGACCAGACCCCCAGCCCCCGCGATCTATTATCTTCACTTGCATTTATTATTGTTGTAAATAAAGAGATGTAAAAAAACTTTTTCATGAGCAAAAATTGTATGATCCTGAGCTTGACTGCCAAACCAGGAAAGACTGTATGAAATGCTATGATTCTGTTGTATGATTGAGGAAGGTAGGATAATGGAATGTTTAAGCGAGTGTAGCATATTAAGGATAAGTTAGAGGTTCCAAGTTTGTTGTTTTGTAATGCATGTCCCTGTCTGACATAACGCCCTTGGAATTGTTAGTTTAAAAATGTTGTGCATAGCTATGGTCAGTGCAGAGGCCATGTAGGAGGTGTCCCCCCCCCCCACCCCCACCAGGTCAGTGAATGGAAAGTAACATAATTGTGTGATCCTTCATGCTTCGCGTTAGCATCACAAGGAGGGCATGTAGCCAGTTAAAATGGCTAACTCCCGATTAGAATGGCCAAACCCCGATTTAAAATGGCGAACGGAAGAGGCTGATGGGAAAATCAGCCAACAGGACTCAAACAGGCAGCTGCAGGCAAAACTGTGTATTCGTCTCTGGGGAATCGATACCTGCAGCCATCAACATAACAACACACCGGCCATCTGAATATAAATTAGCAATCCCTGGGAACAATGTGCAACAAATTAGAAACACAAAGCCAACCCAGACTTTTCGGCACCAGCAGGAGCCTACACAATGAGAGGTGAATGACCACCCCAAAACCGCCCATCGATCAAGGAATCGCTCCAGCATTGGAGAATATCGAACCAAGTGATTGGGACCAAGTCCAATCACTTGGAACCAGGTACAAGGTCCACCCCGAAAGGTGGGAAGCCCCTGGGGGCTATAAGAATAGAGTCCAAGGTCAAATCAAGCTCTCTCTCTCCATCCTCCCGCACCCTTCGATACCCTTCGGCTGACCTTCTACAACAGCTGCGAGAACCGTAAGTCTTACTCCAATGCTCGCTACGAGATAGGCACTCCTATCTATCGACTTGTACCCACTTTGAATCCCACAGGCTCGAACCCATACGAAAGGCCATTCGTTTCCCTGACCTGGTGGGCCATTTCCAAAGTTAAGTATTGGCCTGTTAGTTGTAGGAAGTAGCTTAGAAGTAGAATTAATGCATAAGTATTGATTACTGTATATAATAAATGTGTGTTGATTTAACTCTTACTAAGCGGTGTGTTGGATTATTGATCATTACTCGGACTTGAACCACGTGGCAGTATCAGGAAGATACCTGGCGACTCAAGAGCAAAGGTGATAGAACAAGAGCAATTAAACTAAGGCTAAAACGAGCAACACCGCCTCAAGGGTGGGTCAGGATCCACCGGCTGAGGAATGGGCCTAGCCACTGGTGATAGAGGAATAGGCAGAGTGGCAGGAAGCTCCACGAAGTCGACATCAGGGACAACAAGAGGGCGTGGCACCGGTGAATGATCACGTAGCGAGCGCGGAAGCAGCCGAAGGGCCCGCCGATTACGCCGGCGAATGGAGCCATCAGACATGCGAACCAGGAACAAGCGGGGAGCTACGCAGCGGAGAACCTCGGCAGATGCCGACCAGCCACCCTCTGGTAGGTGTATGCGGACGTTGTCTCCAGGCGCCAGGGCAGGAAGATCAGTTTCCCGAGTGCCATGTGCCACCTTCTGCTGATCACGCTGCTGTCGCATCCTTTGCAGTACTGGAGCATGGTCGGGTTTAGGAACATGAATGGACGGCACAGTGGTCCTGAGGGCATGACCCATCAATAGCTGGGCTGGTGAGAGGCCTGTGGACAGTGGGGCCGAGCGATAGGCCAGCAGGGCTAAACAGAAGTCAGATCCAGCATCGGCAGCCTTGCAGAGGAGCCGCTTCACGATATGGACGCCCTTTTCCGCCTTGCCATTGGACTGGGGATGCAGAGGGCTGGACGTCACGTGTGTGAAGCCATATGAAGCGGCAAAAGGAGACCATTCTTGGCTCGCAAAACAGGGCCAATTGTCCGACATGACGGGAAGCGGAATGCCATGGCGAGCGAAGGTTTCTTTCCATGCTCTGATTACAGCTGATGATGTCAAGTCGTGCAGGCATATGACCTTCGGATAATTGGAAAAATAGTCAGTTATGATGACATAGTCCCTGCCGAGTGATGCACAATCAATTACTCTCAAGACAAGGTGAATCATAACTAATAGGCTTTGATCTGCTAGAACTGTTCCCCAGCAGCTTCGATACAGAAAGTGAAGGCTGCTGGGACGGCATTGGTTCTTATACTCCGCCTCTCAGGGCGGAGCTATGTACATCGGCCAATGGTAGACTCCTGGGTCTTGCCAATGGTCATCCACCTCTCAGGTACCGCAATACCTGGTATTACCACATTCACCCCCTGTTAAAAAGAAGCCGGCGGGGTGATGGCCAGCGTTAATGTCGCCTTTCGCATGGTAGGACCAGGTATTGAGGTGCCGTGATGTCGAGGGTAATAGCAAAGTGTTCATGGTGCAGCAATCAGTCGATCGGGTGGCCTGGTCGTCCTTCTGGAGCGTCTGGGCTTCGGTGGTGATCCTGATGAGGGTACCGGTGGTTGCGATTCCGGGACATGGTGTCGTCCTCCCAGGCACCTTTGTCACCCCTGGGCGACGCTGTTAGTGCGAAAAGTGGGCAGGACGGGGGGGGGGGCGCCTGTAGGGGGCGTCGGTGATGTTTCGGGTCGAGGCAGGGGTGCCGGGAGTACTGACCCTCTGGTCAGGTGATGCGGGGAGGGTGGGGGTGGGGGCACTGGTGCGGGGGCGCGTTGGGCTCCTGCGGGCACCAGGTCCCGAAGGGAGACCGTGTCATGGCGGCCGTCCGGGAACGCTACATAGGCGTACTGGGGAATGGCGTGCAGCAGGTGGACACTCTCGACCAACGGGTCCGACTTGTGCGCCCTCACATGTTTCCAAAGCAGGATGGGTCCAGGTGTCGCTAGCCAGGTTGGGAGTGAGGTCCCAGAGGAGGACTTCCTGGGGAAAACAAGGAGTCGTTCATGAGGTGTCTGATTTGTGGCAGTACAGAGCAGCGACCGGATGGAATGCAGGGCGACAGGGAGGACTTCCTGCCAGTGGGAGACTGTGAGATTCCTGGACCGTAGGGCCAGCAGGACGGTCTTCCAGACCGTGCCGTTCTCCCTCTCAACCTGCCCGTTTCCCCGGGGGTTGTAACTGGTCGTCCTGCTCGAGGCGATGCCTTTGCTGAGCAGGAATTGACGCAGTTCGTCACTCATGAAGGAGGACCCCCTATCACTGTGAATGTATGCGGGGAAACCGAACAGTGTAAAGATACCCTGGAGGGCCTTGATGACGGTGGTTGTGGTCATGTCGGGGTAGCGGATGACGAATGGGAACCGGGATTACTCATCAATCACCTTCAGGAAGTACGTGTTGCGGTCGGTGGAGGGGAGGGGGCCTTTGAAGTCCATGCTGAGGCGTTCAAAGGGAAGCCTTTATCAGATGCGCTCTCTCTGGCCGGTAGACGTGCGGTTTGCACTCCACGCAGATTTGGCAGTCCCTGGTGACGGACCTGACCTCCTCAATGGAGTAGGGCAATTTGCGGGTCTTGATAAAATGACAGAGACGAGTGACCCCCGGGTGGAAGAGGTCCTCATGGAGGGATCGGAGGCGGTCCACTCGTGCGGTGGCACAAGTGCCGCGGGACAGGGCATCCGGAGGCTCGTTCAGTTTCCCGGGACGGTACAAGATCTCGTAATTGTAGGTGGAGAGTTCGATCCTCCACCGCAAGATCTTGTCGTTCTTAATCTTGCCCCGCTGCGCAGAATCGAACATGAAGGCAACCGACCGTTGGTCCGTGAGGAGAGTGAATCTCCTGCCGGCCAGGTAATGCCTCCAGTGTCGCACAGCTTCTACTATGGCCTGGGCCTCCTTTTCGACCGAGGAGTGACGAATGTCGGAAGCATGGAGAGTGCGGGAGAAGAAAGCCACGGGCCTGCCAGCTTGGTTGAGGGTGGCCGTCAGAGCTACGTCGGACACATCGCTCTCGACCTGGAAGGGGAGGGACTCTTCGATGGCGCGCATCGTGGCTTTAGCAATGTCTGCCTTGATGCGGCAGAAGGCCTGGCGGGCCTCCGTCGACAGGGGGAAGGTTGTGGACTGGATCAGGGGTCGAGCCTTGTCGGCGTAATTGGGGACCCACTGTGCATAATCGCTGAAGAACCCGAGGCAGCGCTTTAGGGCCTTGGGCTGGTGAGGGAGGGGGAACTCCATGAGCGGGCGCATGCGCTCAGGCCTATGACTCCACTTCGCACCACGTAGCCCAGAATGGCTGGTCGGTCGGTGCTAAACGCGCATTTATCCTTATTGTAAATCAGATTAAGGATATTCGCTGTCTGGAGAAATTTTCGGAGGTTGGTGTCGTGGTCCTGTTGGTCATGGCTGCAGATGGTGACGTTATCAAGATACGGGAACATTGCGCGTAAGCCGTACCGGTCGACCATTCGGTCCATCTCTTGTTGGCAGACTGAGACCCCGTTCGTGACACAGAAGGGAACCCTTAAAAAGTGATAGAGCCGCCCATCTGCTTCAAAGGCAGTGTACTGGTGGTCCCCATGACGGAGGGGTAACTGATGGTAGGCAGACTTGAGATCCACCGTGGAGAAAACCTTGTATTGCGCGATCCTGTTCACCAGGTCGGCTATACGGGGGAGAGGGTACGCATCCAGCTGCGTAAACCTGTTGATGGTCTGGCTGTAGTCAATGACCATCCTGTGTTTCTCCCCGGTCTTTACACCACTACTTGAGCCCTCCAGGGGCTGTTGCTTGCTTCGATGATCCCTTCCCTCAGCAGCCTTTGGACCTCTGTCCTAATGAAGGTCCAGTCCTGGGCACTGTACCGTCTGCTCCTGGTGGCGACGGGGTTTGCAATCCGGGGTGAGGTTCGCAAACAGGGAAGGCGGGTCGACATGGACATAGCTTTAAATTGAGGGGAGATAGATATAAGACAGATGTCAGAGGTAGGTTCTTTACTCAGAGAGTAGTAAGGGTGTGGAATGCCCTGCCTGCAAAAGTAGTGGACTCGCCATCACTAAGGGCATTCAAATGGTCATTGGATAGACATATGGACGATAAGGGAATAGTGTAGATGGGCTTTAGAGTGGTTTCACAGGTCGGCGCAACATCGAGGGCCAAAGGGCCTGTACTGCGCTGTAATGTTCTATGATGACCATAAGGGTCGCGAGGCCGTAGACAGTAAGGGGGGGTATAGGGCCGCCAAATTTAAAGGTCAGGCTTTGCAAATGGCACTGGAAATCCAGCCCAAGGAGGGTGGCTGCGCAGAGGTGCGGCAGGACGTACAGGCGGAAATTGTGGAATTCCCTGCCTTGGACAGTGAGGTTCGCTAGGCAGAACCCCTTTATCTCCACCGCGTGTGACCCGGAGGCCAGGGAGATCCTTTGGTTAACGGGATTGTTGACAAGAGAACAGCGCCTCACCGTGTCGCGGTGAACAAAGCTCTCTGTACTCCCGGAGTCGATCAAGCACGACGTCACGTGGCCGTTGATGGAGATCGTCGTTGAGCTTTCGCAAGTGTCCGGGGCCGACTCTGGTCCAGAGTCACCGAGGCCAGCTGAAGTAATTGAGAGTTCGAGTTCTTGTCGGGCAGCGTGTAGTCGGCTGTGCTGGGGGCCTGAGGCCCCATCCAAGATGGCGTCAGCCATGGGTCGCACATGGAGTCCGGGGACAAAGAAGATGGCGGCGGCGAAGGACAAAATGGTGGCGCCCACGTATCCTGCGTGGTGGCCAGGGGGCAAAATGGCCACGGCCGCAGATCGCACGCGGCCTGAGGATAGGGGGTGGCGGTGGGCTTAGGAGGGCCGGGGCCTGAAAAGGGGACTGCCGATAGTCGCTGGAGACCGCGGCCAAGGCGCGGGCCTGGCAGACTCCGACATAGCGGCCCTTCTTGCCGCACCCTTTGCAGGTGGCGGTGCGGGCCGGGCAGCGCGGGCGGGGATGATTCGCCTGCCCGCAGAAGAAACAGTGTTGTCCGGCGGCGGTAGCGGGCCGTCTCGCCGTGCAGGCTTGCGGGGTCAGGGGAAAGGTCTGAGGGGTTGCCGCAGAGGGGTGCCACGCAGCCCAGGGGGCCGCCGCGCGTCCGGGAGCAAAAGCCAGCGTGTTTTTATACGGAACGTCCATGGACCCCGCCAGGGCCTGTGCATCAGTCAGTCCAAGAGTGTCCATTTCTAGGAGCCTGCGGCGGATGTCGGGGGAAGTCATACCTGCCACGAAAGCATCCCTGATCAAAAGTTCCGTGTGCTCGTTCCCCGAAACTGGCGGGCAGCCACAGTTTCAGCCCAGCACCAGCAGCGCCCGGTAGAAGTCTTCCAATGTTTCCTCGGGGCTTTGCCTCCTAGTCGCCAGCAGGTGACGAGCGTAGACCTGGTTCACAGGGCGGATATAGTGTCCTTCTAGCAGTTCGATCGCCGCAGCATAATTCTCCGCCTCCTCGATCAGAGGGTAAATCCCAGGGCTGACCCGCGAGCGTAGAAGGTGCATTTTTTGTCTTTCCGTGGGGGTGTCGGCGGCCGTGTCGAGGTAGCCCTTAAAGCACGCCAGCCAATGTTTAAAGATAGCAGCAGAGTTGTCCGCATGGGGGCTGAGCTGAAGGCACTCCAGTTTCATACGGAGATCCATCCTTTCACTGAAGTTGTAGCAGATTAAATTGATGCGCAATCAATTACTCTCAAGACAAGGTGAGGCATAACTAATAGGCTTTAATCTGCTAGAACTGTTCCCCAGCAGCTTCGATACAGAAAGTGAAGGCTGCTGGGACGGCATTGGTTCTTATACTCCGCCTCTCAGGGCGGAGCTATGTACAACAGCCAATGGTAGACTCCTGGGTCTAGCCAATGGTCATCCACCTCTCAGGTACCGCAATACCTGGTATTACCACACCGAGCGATTGATAAAGGTCCACACCCACCTTTGCCCAGGGGGGCGTTACCAACTCATGGGGCTGAAGCGTCTCAGGGGGTTGCGCCAGCTGAAACCTTTGGCAGGTGGGGAAGTTGAGCACCATGTTGGTGATGTCGTCGCTGATGCCCGGCCAGTACACAGCTTCTCGGGCCCTCCGCCTGTACATTTCAACCCCGAGATGGCCTTCGTGCAATTGTTCGAGGACATGCCTGTGCATGCTGTGTGGGATCACAATCCGGTCCAACTTTAGGAGGACACCATCAGTGACGGCCAAGTCATCCCGGACATTGTAAAATTGTGGGCACTGCCCCTTGAGCCGCCCTTCCATCATGTGGCGCATCACACGTTGTAGAAGGGGGTCAGCCGCAGATTGGCCGATGTGAAGGCTATATGGGCGTCGACCTGACAGACAAGCCCCCCCAATTCGGGCGGTGTGCTCACTGCTCTGGATAGGGGATCCGCGATTATGAGGTCCTTTCCCGGGGTGTAGACCAGTTGGAAGTCGTACCTCCGGAGCTTGAGCAGAAGGCGCTGGAGGCGAGGGGTCATCTCATTGAGGTCCTTCTGTATGATGCCGACCAGGGTGCGATGGTCGGTCTCCAGGGTGAACCGAGGAAGACCATACACACAGTCGTGGAATTTATCTATGCCGGTTAACAAACCCAGGCACTCCTTCTCAATCTGCGCATAGCGCTGTTCTGTGGGGCTCATGGCAGTGTCGTCCCGTTGCAGGAGTACCGCCCCAATGCCGGACTGGCTGGCATCAGTCGAGATCTTTGTGTCCCGAGTGGTGTCGAAGAACGCCAATACCGGGGCAGCGGTGAGCTTGAGCTTGAGCTCCTCCCATTCCCTCTGGTGTGCGGGCAGCCACTGGAATTCCGTTGTCTCCTTCACTAGGTGGCGAAGAGCTGTTGTGTGGGAGACAAGGTTGGGAATAAACTTCCCCAGGAAGTTCACCATCCCAAGAAAGCGTAACACTGCCTTCTTGTCTGCTGGCTGCGGTATGGCTGCAATAGCTGCCACTTTGTCTGCTTCCGGACGCACCCCTGACCGGGATATGTGGTCCCCCAGGAACTTTAGCTCAGTTTGGCCAAAAGAATACTTGGCTCGGTTGAGGCGCAGGCCGTGTTCTCGTATCTGAGCAAAGACGTGCTGGAGACGACTGATGTGCCCCTGTGGTGTGGTGGACCAGAAGATGACGTCGTCAACATAGACGCGCACCCCTTCGATGCCCTCCATCATTTGTTCCATGATTCGATGAAACACCTCGGATGCCGAGATGATGCCAAACGGCATCCTATTATAGCAGTATATGCCAAAGGGAGTGTTGAAAGTACACAGCTTCCTGCTGGACTGATCCAGCTGAATCTGCCAAAAGCCCTTTGAGGCATCAAGCTTGGTAAAAAATTTAGCCCCGGCCATTTCGCTCGTGATTTCTTCCTGTTTGGATATGGGGTAGTGTTCCCTCATGATGTTATTGTTCAGGTCTTTCGGGTCGATGCAGATCCAGAGTTCGCCAGAGGGCTTTTTTACGTACACCATGGAGCTGACCCATGGCGTAGGCTCCGTGACCTGGGAAAGCACTCCTTGGTTCTGCAGATCCTACAGCTGCTGCTTGAGGCGGTCCTTGAGTGGTGCTGGAACTCTACGAGGTGCGTGAATGACCGGGGTGGCGTCCGGTTTGAGCCGTATTCTGTAAGTGTAGGGCAGTGTGCCCATGCCCTCGAAAACCTCCTGGTTGTGGGCGAGAAGCGAGTGGAGCTGCGCCCTAAAGTCTGCATCCGGGAAATCGGATGTGCCTTTTGGAGACAGAGTGTGTACCCGCTGAACGAGGTGGAGGATCTTGCACGCCTGTGCGTCTAGCAGAGAGTCCTTCGAGGATCCAACTATCTCAAAAGACAGTGTGGCTGTGTATGAATTGTGTGCAACCTCGAGCTGGCAGGACCCCATGGCCGGGATAACATTGCCGTTGTAATCGACCAACTGAGAGCGGGATGGCCGAATCGATGGTTTGACCTTCAAGGTGTAGAAGGCTGACCATGCAATGAGATTGGCGGAGGCACCAGTGTCTAAAAGGAATGTGATTGGTGATCGGTTGACCGTTAGGGTGGCACACCATTCATCGCCCGGATTAACGCTGTGCACTGGCATCGCATCGGCTGGTGGGTCCTACTTAGGGACATCCGATTTCTGTTTATTAACGCAACGCGGAAGGCTTCCCGGTCGTCGGTATCACCGGTCTGTACGTCGTCAGGGTATGACTCGGTGTATGGAGGCTGAATGGGCCACACGTCCCTGCGAGGCTGGCAGAATTGCGGAGCGTTGGCAGGTTGAGCTACTCGACAGCAGGCAGCGTAGTAGCCCATCTTGCCACAGCAACATTGTTGAGTTTTGGCTGGACATTGCTGCTTTAAGTGTGCGGATCCACAGTTGCCGCACGTCGTGACGTCATTGCGTTCGTTGCGCCACCACGCATGCGCAGTTCGGTCCTGCATAGAGCGCACCTGCGCGTCACGTCCCTCTGCGTCGACTTCTCCTCTTTTGGCGCGTACAAGCGCGGGAGGCCTCAGAAAGCGTGCAAAATGTCTGCCCTCGTCCGGGCCACGGGACGGGAGGAACTCGATCGACTGGACCCACTCGGCCTCGTAGGACCCCTGCCATGCCGATTCGGCCTCCTGAAATTGGGAGTACCGGCTGGTCGCATTTTCGTGGAGGACGCAGGTTTCGATGGCGGTGGCTAGGGTGAGGCTCTTTATTTTGAGGAGCTGCTGGCGTAGGGTGTCCGAGGTGACCCTAAAAACTATCTGGTCCCGAATCATGGAATCGGAGGTGGCCCCATAACCGCAGGACTGCGCGAGGATATGGAGCTGTGTCAAAAAAGATTGAAAAGGCTCATCCTTACCCTGCAGGTGCTGCTGGAAGAGGTACCTCTCGAAACTCTCATTCACTTCGACGCTGAAATGTTGCTCAAGTTTTAGAAGGACCGTCTTGTACTTCATCTTGTCCTCGCCTTCCGCGAATGCCAGGGAGTTATAGATGTGGATGGCGTGTTGCCCTGCTGTGGAGAGGAGGAGGGTGATCTTCCTGGTGTCCGATGCATTCTCCCTGTCTGTGACTTCTAGGAAGAGCTGGAAGCGCTGTTTAAACAGCGTCCAGTTGACCCCGAGATTTCCAGCGATTTGGAGCAGCTGCGGCAGGCTGATGGTGTCCATGGTGCAGGATGGTAAATCTCTGAAGATGTGCAGGTAGGTCTCACAGTTGCTGGCGAGTTTCCAGGCCTGGTATCATGTCGTGTTGGGTGTTCCGATATACAAACGAACCAACACGGTTGTAGATGGTACAACTCTGTTTTATTATTCTGTATAATAACTACTGTTAACTTCTGGCTGTGGTTCGTACTTCACCAGCTAACCTGTGGACTCAGCCCTAGCACGATCTTAGAGAGGCACTCAGCACATGGTGTATGTCTGAGTGGCACGCTGTGAGCTCTGTGCTCTGAGCTATCTCCTGGTGGAACCACCGGGAACTGTGGTGTTCCCTGTTTTAAAGTGCGTGTGCTCTCACTGGTGATTGGCTGTGATGTTGCATGCGTGTTGATTGGTCCGTCGACCTGTCCATCAGTGTGTGTGTGATTGCACCATGAGATGTTAATATGGATATCATGACAGTCTGCACAGGAGATACTAGTTGTAACACTTTGCTTTGACTCTTGATCATCGGACTGCAATTTTTTCAGTTTGAAGCCATACAGCACCACAAAATGTAATATCAAACTAAATGCTACTTTAAGTACTGTGAGCATACACAGGAAATCATATCGAGATGGTTTCTCATATATGATCTGCTCACAAAGCCTGCGGTCTGCAGGTAGACAATGAGTCCATTAGCCTTTTACTGCTTGAATGCTTTGTTGCTTGTGATACTCTGGTATGCTTACCATCTGTTTAAACAGGCAAAGTGTGGTGAACCACTGTAATAGGAGATGTAAGGTAGGACCTGCACTACAGGTTCGCCGGTAGCTCCTGCCGGCTGGCTCCGCCCATGGAGAACTGTATAAATATGCATGACCTCCAGTGCCCTGCCATTTTGCCAGCTGCAGCAGAAGGCCACACATCTGACTGTAATAAAGCCACAGTTGTACCCAACTTTAGTCTTTGTGCAATTGATCGTGCATCAATTTATTACAGTCAGATTTTCCACAGAATGGATATCAGAATTAAGCCCGATCGCCTGCAGCTGGATACGCAGTCGCCCAACGCCAGAAAAGACTTTACTCACTGGCTAGCATGTTTTGAGGCCTACATCAAGGCTGCGGACCTCGAGCCAACGGAGGCTCAGAAGATAAACGTCCTGTACTCCAGACTGAGCTCCAGAGTGTTCCGTTGATCCAAGACGCCACGAATTACACAAAAGCAATGGAACTCCTTAAGGAACACAACGTGCAGAAGGCGAACACGCTCTTCGCCAGGCATGTACTCGCCGCCCGCTTGCAGCTACCTGGTGAGTCCATCGAAGACTTCTGACGGGCCCTAATTCCACTCGTCCGGGGCTGTGACTGTCTGGCCGTTACGGCCGCCGAACACGCGAATCTCCTCATGCGCGATGCCTTCGTGACGGGGATTGCGTCGGACCGCATCAGAGAACGATAACTGGAAGGGGCCACGCTCGAACTGGCGGAGACAAAAACCTTGGCACTCTCCATGACGGTCGCATCCCATAACGTACAATCGTACCCCTCCCGCCGCGCTTCCCACCCTTCTACTCCTTCCTACCCTTCCTGGACCCCGCCGATGACCTCCTTAGCCGGGACCCTGCCTTCTCAATACGCCTGCGCCGCACGCCGATCCGCGCATCCCGGGAGTCCCTGCTGCTACTTCTGCGGTCAGCAGAAGCACCCCCGCCAACACTGCCTGGCCTGCACTGCAGTTTGTAAAGCCTGCAGTAAAAAGGGCCACTTCGCGGCGGTGTGCCAGGCCCGCGCAGTCGCTGCGATCGCGCCCGCTATCGCCCCCTCCCCCATGTCAGACGCACAATGGGAGCGGCCATCTTCTCCTCCCAGGACCATGTGCGACCAATGGGGCCGAAATCTTGTCCCCCTTCAGCCACATGGGCGCCGCCATCTTGTCCCGACCCCGCAATATGCGTACCATGGGCACCGCCATCTTGTCCCCCACAGGGTCTCCGGACATCCCGACATCGGAACCGCACACGCTCGCCACCCGAAGCATCCGATGGCTACCCGCAGCTCGCTTCGATGACGCTGGACCAATCTCGCCCGGACAACCTGGCCACCGCGTTGACGACAGTTAAAATCAATGGCCATGCGACCTCATGCCTGCTGGACTCCAAGAGCACCGAAAGCTTCGTTCACCCAGATACGGTAAGGCGCTGCTCCCTCGTGGTTCACCCTGCCAATCAAAGGATCTCCTGAGCCTCTGGGTCCCACTCCATCCCGATCCGAGGCTTTTGTACAGTCACCTTCACGGTCCAGGACGTAGAATTTAGTAACTTCCGCCTCTATGTCCTTCCTAATCTCTGCGCTGCACTCCTATTGGGCCTAGACTTCCAGTGCAACCTCCAGAGCCTCACCCTCAAATTCGGCGGGCCCTTACCCACCCTTACTGTTTGCAGTCTCGTGACCCTCAAGGTCGATCCCCCTCCCTTTTTGCCAATCTAACTGCGGATTGCAAACCCGTTGCAACTAGAAGCAGACGGTACAGCACCCAGGACAAGAACTTCATCAGGTTCGAAGTCCAGCGGCTGCTTAAGGAGGGTATTATCGAGGCCAGCAACAGCCCCTGGAGAACCCAAGTGGCAGTGGTTAAAACTGGGGAGAAACACAGGATGGTCGTGGACTACAGCCAGACCATCAATCGGTAGACGCAACTCGACGTGTACCCCCTCCCATGCATATCTGATATGGTCAATCAGATTGCGCAGTACCGGGTCTTCTCAATAATTGACCTCAAATCTGTCTACCACCAGCTCCCCATCCGGAAGTCGGACCGGCCATACACTGCCTTCGAGGCGGACGGTCGCCTCTACCACTTCCTTAGGGTCCCTTTCGGTGTCACAAATGAGGTCTCGGTCTTCCAAAGAGAGATGGACCGAATGATTGACCAGTACGGTTTGCGGGCCACCTTTCCGTACTTAGATAATGTCACCATCTGCGGACATGACCAGCAGGACCACGATGCCAACCTCGATAAATTCCTCCGCACTGCCACCTTTCTCAACCTGACCTACAACAAAGAGAAGTGTGTGTTCAGTACGACCCGGTTAGCCATTTTCGGTTATATAGTCCAAAATGGATTTCTCGGGCCCGACCCCGACCGCATGCGCCCCCTCATGGAACCTCCCCTCCCCCACTGCCCCAAGGCCCTCAAATGCTGCCTGGGGTTCTTTTCCTATTACGCTCAGTGGGTCCCAAACTATGCGGACAAGGCCCGCCCACTCATTCAGTCCACCCAATTCCCCCTTGCGGCCGAGGCACAACATGCTTTCGCCTGCATCAGAGCAGACATCGCCAAGGCCGGGATGCGCGCAGTGGATGAGTTACTGCCTTTCCAATTAGAAAGCGACGCTTCAGACGTCGCCCTTGCCGCCACTCTAAACCAGGCAGGCAGACGCGTGGCAATCTTTTCCCGTGCCTTTCATGCCTCGGAAATTCGACACTCATCCGTCGAAAAGGAGGCCCAAGCTATCGTTGAAGCCGTGCGGCGTTGGAGGCATTACCTGGCCGGTAAGAGATTCACTCTCCTTACGGACCAACAGTCGGTGGCCTTCATGTTCGATAACACACAGCGGGGCAAGATCAAAAATGATAAAATCTTGCGGTGGAGAATCGAGCTCTCCACCTATAATTACGAGATCTTGTATCGCCCCGGTAAACTCAACGAGCCCCCAGACGCCCTCTCCCGAGGAACATGTGCCAGCGCACAAGTGGACCAACTCCGGGCCCTACACGACAGCCTTTGTCACCCGGGGGTCACTCAATTGTACCATCTGGTCAAAGCTCGCAATATGCCCTACTCCGTCGAGGAAGTAAGGACAGTCACCAGTGACTGCCAGGTCTGTGCGGAGTGCAAGCCGCACTTCTACCGTCCCGACCGTGCGCGCCTGGTGAAGGCTTCCCACCCCTTTGAACGCCTCAGCGTGTATTTCAAAGGGCCCCTCCCCTCCACCGACCGTAACACGTACATTCTCAGTGTGGTCGATGAGTACTCCAGATTCCCCTTCGCCATCCCATGCCCCAATATGACGTCTGCCACCGTCATCAAGGCCCTCAGCACCATCTTCGCTCTGTCTGGTTTCCCCGCCTACATCCGCAGTGACAGGGGATCCTCATTCATTAGCGATGAGCTGCATCAGTTCCTGCTCAGCAGGGGTATAGCCTCCAGAAGGACGACCAGCTACAACCCCCGGGGAAACGGGCAAGTACAACGGGAGAATGGGACAGTTTGGAGGGCCGTCCAGCTGGCCCTATGGTCCAGGAACCTCCCAGGCTCTCGCTGGCAGGTGGTCCTCCCTGACGCTCTGCACTCCATTCGGTCACTATTGTGCACCGCCACTAATAACACACCCTATGAACGTGTTTTTACCTTCCCCAGGAAGTCCACATCCGGGGTGTCGCTCCCAACTTGGCTCGCTGCTGCAGGACCGGTCCTTCTCCGTAGGCACGTCCGACTCCACAAGGCGGACCCTTTGGTGGACAGGGTCAGCACCGTCACCACCGCCATCGGTGCCACCTCCACCACCGCCAGCACCGACTTCGCCGCCACCATTACGCCGCTCCCAACGAAGCACCAAAGCACCGGACCGGCTGAACCTTTGACGGACTCCGGACCGTCAACATGGACTTTTCTTTCCCTACCACTGTACATAATTGCACTAATTGTATATAGTTTCACGTCACCCCCACCGAACTCATTTTTAACAGTGGGTGAATGTGATGAAACACTGTAATAGGAGATGTAAGGTAGGACCTGCACTACAGGTTCGCCGGTAGCTCCTGCCAGCTGGCTCCGCCCACGGTGAACTGTATAAATATGCATGACCTCCAGTGCCCTGCCATTGCGCCAGCTGCAGTAGGAGGCCACGCATCTGACTGTAATAAAGCCACAGTTGTACCCAACTTTAGTCTTTGTGCAATTGATCGTGCATCACAAAGCTTTACACAACAGTTCATTGCTAAATAACAGCTGAGCAGTCTTGCGATTCTGAAATAGTTGGGAGATAAGTAGTAATTTTAAAAAGCCATGCAAAACTGGCAGAAAGGACTCAGTTGTAATACTCTTACACTGGTCTTGGGTCACTGAACATAACCGACCCTTCCATCCAGACAAGCAAGGTCACCCATTTGTTTGTGTTGAATCAGCTGATCTCAATTGGAGTAGTGGTGAAAAACCATTGCAGACCTTGACGTGACCGAGCAAGGGCCAGGGGAAATCATCCAAATGTTCTTGATTTTTGGAGAAGTGAGAATTCAAGGTGAAAGGCCAAAGTTCATAGTACAGGAGATCACCTAAATGGATACAGGTAATGGCGAAGATAACGCAAATCAGGAGGTAGTAAGTAATGAGTCAATGAGTTATAGGACTTTATAATTTTAACCATTGTATTTAACAAACATGAAATATGTTGGCCCATAATATACCATATGGCTTGTTTCTTCCATTCTGTCTCAGTGTATATGACGTTTCAGTACCAAATTCACTCACCAAAATTATAGCTTGGCTTATTTTGAAATATAGGGCAGGATTGTTCGGACTGGCGGGAAATTCCAGTCCCACAGCGGCGCACGGGTTTCCAGGCGAAGAGGGCTGCTGTCAACTGAAAATCTCGTTGACAACAGCGGGACCGGTAGATCCCGTTGGCGGGCCCCCTCCCCCACCAAAAAACGCAGCACGGGATGGTCGGCAAATCACATCCATAATAGCCTTTGAGCAGACACACTTCTGTGTCAAGTTTCCAAGGGGGGGTTTTAAGCTCAACAACAATTATCTTGTGAGTTTGTTTAAGTAGGATTAGCAACTTTTTTTCTGAGTTTAAGATTCAAATTTTCTTAGTACTGGTCAAATTTCAAGTATGGCCCCAAAATTATTTGTTGGACCTTTTAAGCCTGACCAGGGTGAAGTGGAGCATATGCAGGCTTAAATCAACCTTTTCCCACTTTCAAGGGGCAGGGGCATTTGCATGGATACGGCGGGTGCTCATATCTTTAACAGCGTACCTGTAAGATCAACACAGGGCATGGTTGCAAGGTGACAGTGCCAGCTCAAAGAAATTGCAAGGCTAAAAAGTTCTCATTTGTTTGAGAAGCATATTTTGTACATCAGTCTGGAGGATATATCTAGCCTGTATGAAGCAATCTCGACTTTTTGCTTTTGGAACTCACCGGTTCTGTAGTAAGGTGTCTTACATATTCTGGACTAAACAATTCATTACATTGAGATTAATGGCTAGACTGGGAATACATTGTTTCAGTGCTGCAGAGAGAAAAAGCTGGAGGTTTTAGATAATGGATGCAACTTGCTTACGGAAACTGAAACTGTTGACACGACAAAGTATTGCTGAATAAGTTTGACCCCAATAGTTGGTATGTTTTTAGCTTCAATTAGACCAAATTAATAATCCTATTTCTTCAATTGACAGTGAGAAGTAGATTTCATAGATAGTGATATAGAGCATAACGATTTACATGATTAATATCTATAGTTTCTATTGCAAAGTTCAATTACTATGTCATGGAATTCAGTGATTTTCACTAAAATTGCAGTTTTTTTCCATAAAACAAGCACTCTATCAGCGAATCTGATCTGTTCACTTGTATGTCTTGGTTGCTTTGATCAGAAGCTGGTGTCAGTAACTCATTATAGATATCACAGTAATTTGATCCCCAGGCTCCGTTGAGTTCTCTGATCTTCTGTCTCGTTTTCACTTGTAAATGGCTGGTGATGCTTTTCTGAGGCAGGTTATTAATGTGAGCCACCTGCTTCTCATTAAACTGAAGCGTTTCATGCTAATATCACTGGTTTTCTTTTAATCCTCATCTGTTTTACATTTTGAAGCATTTGGGCCAATTTCAAACCTATCAACTCAGTACCTTATACAAACAAGCTGTTCCTTCATATACATCATTCATAACTATGAACAAATAACAGTACTGGAGAAGGAAAAATTCCCATTTTGCATTTAGTTAAAGCACCAAGGACTCTCAGATAAAATATAGCCCAGATAAGAGGCAATAGAAAATATTCTGCTAAATATGCCAAAATCTGAGTCTCAAGCGATTATCCATAACATCTATCTGACACTTTCATTTTCCAAATTGTCTACTTTTGTGGGACTTTGCTAAATGATATTACTGTAATTGTGCCACATTTCAGGACATTTTGTGTTGCGGATTTATGTCCATTTGGAAATGGGCTCACGATAGTCAAAATTATCTTGTCATCGGAAAGATCAGAGAGACAAGGCTGTTCTCCAGTTCCGGGGTTGATTTCAAAGTTGGACTGTTTAAATGCAATACTCCTGCGATTTCATGCACAAAGTAATTTTCCACTGAAGTGTTTTAGTTAAGTCCAACAAGTATCAGAGAATATTAAGCAGCATGAAAATAATTTCATGTTAATCAATGTAATAATACCATGAAATCTGATTAATAGTTACTTTCTGACAGGAAAAAAAAAACAAGGACGCGATTCAATGGAAAGATTTCCAAATGTCATTTCGGATGTGTTTGGTGGGGTGTTTCGCGACAGCTCTGTTGGCGAGATTGCAGCCAGTATTTAATGGCACTATATGCCGGAAATTAGCCCCCACAAGCTTCTTGGCTGTTTCGCCATTTGATTTGCACCTCAGCTTCTCACCATTAACAAGGGAGGGTTGCATTTAAACTCTCCCTCACCAATCACTCCAGTCAATACACAAGCATGGCAGCGTGCAGACCTGCTCCTCACTTTGGGGATGCTGCCCTGGACAGGCTTCTCAATGCGGTGAATAGAGGCAGGGAATCCTGTTCCTCTGAGGCCAGCCACAGGGTCACCAATACCGCCTGGGGGGCAGTGCCAGCAGCTGTCAGTGCGGTCAGTATGGCAAAGAGGACCTGTGATGAACGGTTACTGCCTTGTCATCATGTAAGGTGATGTCCCCTTTAAGACCGGGCTTGGAACCCTGGGGACTCCCACTCTGGCTCCGCCCATCTGTGAGCCATATATAAGGGGCTGACTTGTGGGCTGTGCAGCAGTTAGCACATGTCTCAGCTCGAGCATAGTTCTTAGTCTATTAAAGCCTTCTTTACCGTTTACCTCAGGACCACCGTCCAATGTCAGAGGAAGAAGAATGATCGCCATCAAGCTGCAAGGGTAAGTTACAACCTCACTCCTGGCATCAGTTTCGCCTGCCACCCCTCAAATTCCCAAACCAGCCCCCCACAAATCACTGACTGACACCTCGCACCCTCCCCACATTCGATCTTCGTGCATGTTCCTCAGCACCTTTGGCACCCACCAGCACAACCCCTTAATGTCCACTATACACACCACCCCGATCCATCCAGTGCACAGCTCACAAAGCCCTCTCTTTGTCCCCGCAGGAGAAAGCCCATAAAAAGCAGGAAAGTGCCAAGATGGGGGCGGAGTACGAGAGATCCGAGTGGTCATCCCTTATGAGGAACGAGCCCTGGAGACGCAGGGTTGACCGAGGAGAGAGCAGTCACCGACAGCGAGATTGGCTTGTTTCACAGAGGTGAGGATCCACTACCCCTTCACCCAGGTGGCATGTCTCAAGTGAGTAGTTCATGTCAGACAAAATGAACATTCCTTCTCACTGACCACATGTTAATTCTCGCGCAAGATCTCCATCTGATGGGGCCGGACCATTTGGAGCCGCCAACCCAAGAGACCACGTCGGAGGAGAGCTCAGACGGGGCCACTATCGATGCACCCCCACCTTCCAAAGGTATAGAGATAAGCACCTCTGTGGGCGACATTAGTGGCAGGTTCTGGAACACAATTTAGCGAGCACCACACAGTTGCTGATGAACATCAGGTAGAGGAAGGAACATCTAAGGGAGTCAGCAGTAGGAGGTCTGGTGGATCCCATGGCTCAGCTGGGCCCCAGTCAGGTGCCGAGCCTCCAGACAAGGTTATCCCAGAGCTGATGCAGATGCTAGGACACGGCCGCAAGATTCAGGAGGGGATGTCAGTGATATTCCAGCAAGTGTAAAGCTGATTGGAGGAGTACCAAAGGCTATGGCCACAGGAGATGATGTCGACAACATGTGGCACCTGGGCCAACACTGCCAGTTGTGGAAAGCCTGCAGCATGAGGGCAGCGTCTTGAGTGTCCCAGGTATGGCTCAGCCTGAGATGGCCATAGCTGAGGACCTTGACATCATGTCCCAGTCACTGAGAGACATGTTCCATATACAGGTGGACATTGCCAGGGCACTGCGGAACGTGGCCCAGTCACAGAGTAGCATCGCTGAAGGCATCTACACCATGATGCAGACAATGGAGATTTGCCAGGACTGGCTGAGCCAGATGACGCAGAGCCCACTGGAGCTCACTCCAGCTGCCCCTCCATTCCATGGAGCATCCCAGGGCCCTTCGGGCACCGTCGGGAAGGAGGGTGCGCTGGAGGTCTGTCACCAAGGAGACGATGGCGGTCTCCTTACGAATCCCCTGCTCCTGAAACTGCCGCATCTCAAGGGCAGTGGTTGCAACAGGGTGGCACGGCAAAGCCAGTGACACTGGTAAGTCGACCGGGGCCCTCTGCCAAGAGCATCAAAGGCCACTGGGCATGAAAAGCAGCAGGCTGCCTCCACCTCTGATGTACATCCTGGTGACACACCTAGATGTAGCACTAGACCACGAAAGATCAAGAATAGTGAGGAGCACTGAGTGGGCACTGGTGTGGGGGGGGGGGGGGGGGGGGGGGGGGGAGGAGGGGGGGTCAGTATCTGTAGCTAGGTAAAACGGAAATGTCCAATGTTCACTATTAAAACATGTCACACACAATACATGTGAAGTCTCATCTGGGGTGGTGTGTGAATTTTTCTGGCAGCACGGTAGCATTGTGGATAGCACAATTGCTTCACAGCTCCAGGGTCCCAAGTTCGATAGGGTGCTCTTTCCAAGAGCCGATGCAGTCTCGATGGGCCGAATGGCCTCCTTCCGCACTGTAAATTCTCTATGTTAATCTCTGTCACGTTAATCATCACAGCTGGTCTGCCCGCACCCCCACTCTGTTACTGTTACCTGGAACCCCCCCTCCCCGAGCACTGGGGCAACATGTCCTTGAGCTGCATGGCCTAAAATGGCAGTGCCTGCTCACCTCCTCAGTTCCCCTCAGCAGCCAATGCGCCAGCTTCACATTTTTAAAAAGGTGTACTGAACACCGCCCACATGATTTTTCACTGGGGAGCCAGTTAATTCCCGGGAGGGCGGTGTATTTGTCGTCAATCTCGCGAATCATATTGAAGTGAATGCAAATGAGGGTGAATGATAGGCTTGACTTGGGTCTTTCTCGCTATTTAACCGCCATGCTCAGATCGTGCTAGGTGCTATGTGGCGGCTAAATTGCGCCCCAAATTTCAACATTCCCATAGCAGAAAGAGATGGCACTAACTGTGACAGCCTTTGACACAGAAGCATTAACAGTATAGAAAATTTGCAACTACATTGAACTGTTTTGTGGAATCTGTAATTGCTTAAAAAAAATTTGAAAAGGACTCAATACTGCCACCCACCCGTTACATCTTTTTTAAAAAATTATTTTCAGAGTAAGGTGAATTTAAGAGTTTCAGATATATTGTATATATGTATTTGGTTCAGTACGGGTTAAAATCCTGGGTTAGTGTGTGTATAACTCTGCAGTGGTGTTTATAAAAATCCTGGTTCACAAGACAGCTAGGCTTTTGGAATCCAGAGATGCAATTAAAGCAAGGTAAAAGCTTGGGCTCATGGATTTTTGTTTGGATTTAGAGCGTTTCCTAGGAAGCAGATAGTTGTAAACATTGTGCACAATTCAACCACCGCACTGGGCCTGGCGAGGAGCCGGCCGGCATGGATGAATTCCGGGGGAACCCTAAATTGGGCGATACGCCTGTCCGATCACGAGTCATCCAACTCGCTATGCCCGGCACGATCTGGATCACATTCTCACTGGGTTCACCATTAGGCTCGTTTAAATATTCTGATGCCGCATTTATAGGAACAGGAGTAGGCCATTCAGAACCTCAAGCCTGTCCCACCATTTAATGAGATCATGGTTGATCTGTGGCCTAACTCCATATATCTGCCTTTGGTTCATATCCCTTCATTCACCTGGTGTGTGGGGGAGTCAATGGCTGTGCCTGCGAGGCCTCAACCGGGAACCGATTAGCGCTGATTTCCACAGACTTGTTGGCACTTCGCGAGTCCCAGAGCCCATTATATCCCTCGGGTGGCTGGGGACAGGGCATGATAGTATTCTGGCATTCCCCTGGCACTCAGGCATTCTGAAAGTGCCAGCTGTGCACACTGGCAGTGCCAGCTGGCAAGGATGCCAGGTTGGCACTGATAGGGTGCCTGGTGCCAGGTTGGCACTGCCAAGAGTCGGGGCCTGGGAGGGGGCTTTGCCCATAAAATGTGGATGGGAGGGCAGTACGGTGGCGCAGTGGGTTAGCCCCGCTGCCTCACGGCGCCGAGGTCCCAGGTTCGATCCCGGCTCCGGGTCACTGTCCGTGCAGAGTTTACACATTCTTCCCTTATTTGCGTAGATTTCGCCCACACAACCCAAAGATGTGCAGGCTAGGTGGATTGGTCACGCTAAATTGGAAAAAAAATAATTGGGTATTCTAAATTTAAAAAAATAAGTAAACAAAATAAATAAATAAACAAAATGTGGATGGGAGGGTCGGTTGGAGCCACAGCAAGGTTATGGAGTGAAGGGGGTTCCTGAAAGTGGAGAGTCCTGAAAGGGGGGCTGTAGTGATCAATGCAGCCTTTCAAAATGGTGCCCCAATCTGTGAGGAGCCAGTCCTGCTGACGGGTTCAGCTCCCAGCGCCGGAAAAAGTTCAAAGTATGGCCTCAAGGGGGAGAAGCTCCCTGAGACCTAAAGAAACAGCAAAGTGTCATTGAATAGCGATCACAATCTTGGCATTGCAGCAATCGTGAAATACCCCTCTAAACGCACTCGAAACTGGATGAAATTCCTCTGGTGAATCGCGCCCATTGTGTTTCAGCTTGCTAAGATGACATAGCTGATGGGATGAGCTCGAGTACCAGACATTTTGCAGAAAATCAGGCAGTGTAGTTGGTTCTTGGAAGTGAAACTATGAAGACAGTTTCTGAAGACTTCAGCTAGAGACACTGCATTGTTCTGACAGGATTCAGATCCATCTCTTAAAAAATGTCAAAGAACAACTCTTAAGCAAGTTTGCTTAGGTCTGCTAACTATATTTACAAGTGGATGTTGACCTGACATGGGCTTGTTTAAGTCAAAATAGAGATAGCAGTTAAGGGCTATTGTGTAGCTAATACTATATTGATTAGCATTGTTTAAGGAGTAATTAGAAGCTATTTAGCGGTGTGATATTAAAGATATTTTAATACTGTGTTAGTAATAAAATGTGGTTTAATATACCATATCGCTATATTTGCATGATGTCACTTCTGGGGCGATGTATTTGTGGTGATATGCATGTGCACATCAATGTATATAGTTATCTATCAATGTAGAAAGTTATCGGTATAACCTCCATCCATCAGGTGGTGATGGAGATCCACCATGTGACTCTCGAGATTCAGCAGTTGGTAGTGAGTCATACTAGAGGACAGTCACACTAGGAGTGGCTCCAGAATTCATTTATTTTGTTCCCGTTTATATCATAGTTCATTTTGTTAATAAAACTTTCTTACTAGTCAAAGACCTAGATGTTCTGTGTGCATCTGGTCCAAAAATGGACAAAAGTGCTGAGGTGACAGGTGAAGTGAGAGTGACTGTCCTTGACACCAAGGCAGCATTTGTCTGAGTTTGGCATCAAGGAGCCCTAGCTAAACTGAAGTTAATGGGAAATTTCTACCGGTTGGAGCTATATCTGGCACACAGGACGATAGTTATGGTTGTTGTAGGTCAGCCATCTCAGCCCTGGCACATCGCTGCAGGAGTTCCTCAGCTTAGTGTCCTAGGCCCATCTTCAGCTCCTTCACAAATGGCTTTCCTTCTATCATAGGTCAGAAGTCTGAATATAGGCAGGTGATTGTGCAATGCTTAACACCATTCTCAAATCCTCAGAAACTGAAGCAGCCTCTGTCCATATGCAGCAAATCCTGGACAATATTCAGTCTTAAAAAATCATTTATGGGATGTGGGTGTCACTGGTTGGGCCAGCATTTATTGCCCATCGGTAGTTGCCCTTCAGAAGGTGGTAGGGTGTGGCCTTCTTGAACCACTGCAGTTGATGGGGTGTAGGTACACCCACACTGCTATTAGGTAGAGAGTTCCAGGATTTTGACCCAGCGACAGTGAAGAAACGACGATATATTTGCAAGCTGGTTTGCTGACTTGGAGGGGAAGCTCAAGGTGGTGGGATTCCCAGGTATCTGCTGCTCTTATCCATCTAGATGGTAGTGATTGTGGGTTTGGAAGGTGCTGCCTAGGGAACCTTGGCGAGTTACTGAAGTGGATATTGAAGGGGGTACACACGGCTGCCACTGTTCATCAGTGGTGGAGGGATTGAATATTTGTAGAAGGGGCAGCTATCAAGCAGGCTGCTTTGTCCTGACTGGTACCGAACTTCTTGAGAGTTGTCAGAGCTGCACTCATTCAGACAAGTGGAGAGTATTCCATTACACTTCTGACCTGTGCCTTGTAGATGGTAGGCAGGCTTTGGGGGGTCAGGAGGTGAGGACTCCTAGCCTTTGACCTGCTCTGGTAGCCACAGCATTAATATGGCTAGTCCAGTTCCGTTTCTGATCAATGGTAACCCAGGACGTTGATTGTGGGGAATTCAGCGATCGCAATGCAATTGAATGTCAAGGGACTGATAATTGGCAAGTAACATTCACGCCACACAGGCTCCGGGCAATGATCATCACCAAAAGAGAATCTAACCATCTCCCCTTAACATTCAATGGGGTTACCATTGTCGAGAAACTAAACTTAACCAGCCATATAAACACTGTCTACAAAAGCAGGTCAAAGGCAGGGAATTCTGTGGCAAGTAACTCACCTCCTGACTCCCCATAGCCCGCCCACTATTTTAAATGAACAAGTCAGGAATGTACTGCAATACTCTCCCTTTGCGTGGATGAGTGCATCTCCAACAACACTCAAGATGCTCAATACCATCAAGAATAAAGCAGCCCGCTTGATTGGCACCCCATCCACAAACATGGGCCGCAATTTAGTAGCCGTGATAACAGTGGGAGCAAACCATAATTGCCGCTAAATCTCGTGAGAGGCCAAAAACAGGATTTGCGCCAACAAGATTATGGAACATGATCTTCCCGGCCCACCTCCAATGACGCGATCAGGTTCACACCCAGGAAGAGCGCAATCCTGATTAGCATGCATCAGTATATCATTAGCGGGCATCATGACGCAACCTCCGGGCCCAATATATCTTCCCACCCATCAGCCGTAATGTCACGCTGGCACAAATTACTGGTGCTTTTTAAGGGAACCTGGTGCCTTGACCTTGAGAGGGGGGTTGGAGGTGAGTGTGAATGTGACCGCTATCCACTGGGAAGTTAGCTCGGGGGTAGGGGGTCGAGGGGGGGTGGTGATCCGTAGGAGGGTAGCTGTCAGGGGGCTATGGCCAATCTCGTGGTTATCTTAAAGACCATTTGCGGAGGTCTTAAAGTCCATTCACAGGGGTTCATGAGAGCATGGAGTGCTCTGGGATTGGGGGGCGGTATTTGTTCAGTGCCAGTTGGGCTGGGTGGCTGGAAGCCAATGCTAATTGAAACCCCCTTCCTGGGGTGTGGGAGGGGGTTCCGGCTGCAGCCTCAGATTAACTTTGCAGTGATTTTAAGTTTGGAGGGTTTTGTAAGGGCCACGAAGAATCCAGCACGAGTTTTAAGGATACAAAGTAATGACATTTATTTACAATAACATAACAGCAGCAGCAACTTCCCTTGCTGCACACTCCTCCCTCCCGGTTCCAAACTGGCCAGCTTTATTTATACTTGGCGTTTACTAATGGTTTCTCTGCCCCCCTCATTGGGGAAGCTCATACTCCCACAGGATTGTGGGATTGTCATTAGTCCCCAGCCAATGTTAAGCAGACAGTTTATAACAGAGGGCTTGCAGCAATGAGCTCTCTGATGGCTGCTGCTTGAGTAAATAGGGTGCCTATTAGTATGGTTTAGGCCTGAAGGAAGAGCAATTGTGCCCAGTTAGTATACTGAGATTAATGACACTGATTGGCCCTCCGGAGTTAACCCTTAGCAGCATTAGTTCCCCGCAGTGCCAGATCCAAGGCTGAGATTCAGCATTCAATGTCAGGCCTGGCAGTACCTTGGAAACAAGTGCCAAGGTGCTCACGTCTCCCAGGACCCCCAACATACTGCACGTTTGGTCCCTTCGCACCCCCACTGCTAATGCCCACGTCACCGTCCAAATGTCCACGTCGAGGTGCGATGGTAAAAGAAAAATCCTTCCTGAAAGATTGTCCAGTGGTCCCATGCAGTGGAAAGCAGCCCTAGGCTGATGGCCAGCTGCAAGTCTGTGTGGGCAAGGGCTAGTTCCAGGAACAGTCCTGTTTTGGAGATGGGATGGGAATTGATGTCAGTGAGTGCACGAGTGCTGCAGTCAATGTTCCTCGGCTGACTATTCCCAGGTCAGTGGGTCAGGACATGGTAATTACCAATTAGTGAAAAACTAAACTCTGTCTGTCTATTCCCTCGCAGATTCATTTTAGATATTGTGACGGAGCCAGTGGAGCTTGCTATCATTCTCATCACTACAACGGAGGAGAAAAGGCTCCAGCATCAATGTGCAGCTGCACATGATTAGCAGCCGGAGGTCACAGCAGCCGATGAGGGAGTTTGAAGGCGATGAAGGCAGCCGAGAGTGTACCCTCATTGGCTCTCCTTTATCGAGTTCTCTGAGACCATGTGCCAGTGGAGACCTCGGCTTACAAGCGAGATGGTAAGGCACCTTTGCCATGTCCTCGTGGACTTGGCGCCACGTGAGTTAGGAGGACACCAGGTGCCTGTGGCCGTGAAAGTTTACACAGCACTGAATATCTATGCCACCGATTCCTTCTAGGGCTCCACCAGGGACCTTTGTGGAATCTCACAGCATCTGTACATAAGTGCGGATGCGTTGTTTGCAAGGGCATGGGACAACATACACTTTGACCCGAACCAGGAGAACCAGGATGAACGATCCATGGGGTTTGGATAGATTGCTGTTTTAGCCATAGAATTTACAGTGCAGAAGGAGGCCATTTGGCCCATCGAGTCTGCACCAGCTCTTGGAAAGAGCACCCTACCCAAGCCCACACCCCCACCCTATCCCCGTAACCCAGTAACCCCACCCAACACGAAGGGCAATTTTGGACACTAAGGGCAATTTATCATGGCCAATCCACCTAACCTGCACATCTTTGGACTGTGGGAGGAAACCGGAGCACCCGGAGGAAACCCATGCACACACGGGGAGAACGTGCGGACTCCGCACAGACAGTGACCCAAGCCGGGAATCGAACCTGGGTCCCTGGAGCTGTGAAGCAATTGTGCTAACCACTGTTCCACCACAGGTGCAAGGGGAAATTGATTTCCCCCATATGCCTCTTCATTCTCCATGGCACAAGGGTGTCCCCTTTCTCAATCGTAAGGGATTCCACTCCCTGGATGTGCAGTTGGAGGTCTGAGTCCACACCAGGTGCATACCCGTTTCGCAGGGAGCTTCCATGGCAGCATTATCCTCAGCCAGTCCCAGATCCTGAACATTTTTGATGGACACTCTAAGCTACAGGGATGGTACCTCAAGGACAAGAATTATCCCCTCAGGGCATGGCTGACGATCATCTCTCCTGATTCAGGCTCGGGGGCTATGGATTTGAGGATTCCCTGCATCATTACTGAGTCATTGCAAGTGAAACACTTGCCCTGAGATCACATCATAGAGAAGATGGAGGCTCTGAAATTCCGAATGCATCCCTAAAATGAGAAGTGCCATTGCATTCAGCAAACAGTAGAGATTAGGCAGCCTAAAAGAGGTGCACAAAAGTGAGATTTAATACAGAGAGAGGTAATAGATAAAGAAACGGCAGTGCTCAACAGATCTAAGTGCTGAACATCATCCTCTGCCGACTTCTCCTCAGAACTGTACTCCTGGTTTATCGCAGGATCCCTGCTGGTGGAGGGGACATGCTGCTGGGTTGATTTTCCTGCAAGGGAAGGAACATGGTATCAGTGCATGGCAAGGGTAAGGTTTGGGAGAGGCAGAATTCACAGAGGCTCATCACCTTTTTCTCCCAGGCCTACCTCGCTCCTGCTCCTCCTCTCCGAATTTCAGTGCACTCTCCTCATATGGAGTGAGGATCCGAAGCTCCGCCATGCCACCGCCTGTCTCCACTTGCTTGCAGAGGTTATGAGTGAGTTCATCCTGCAAGGAGACTGGTGGTGAGGTTATAAGCAGGTCTCATGTTAGGTCAGATGGCAATTATGTCCAGCTTGTGTGGACGCTGCATATCAGCAGGGATGAATGATGAGAAGAGGAGTCTCAGGGGAGCTGAGGAAGTGTGTGGGAGGTGGGTGATGGAGCACAGCAAGGTGTCATAAAGTGGGGTCCGTATGGCTTGGTAAGGGGTGTCTGAGAGGGAGAATGGTGAGAGGAGTCAAGAAGCACTTACCCTGGCAGAACGGAGGAGTCATTCCTTTTCTATCAGCACTGAACTCCTGTCCTCTTGTGGAGGGTACTGGCACTCACCAGGATGGCCTCAGTCTCCCATGCGGGGTTGGTGACCACACTGGAGAGTGTCCTGCCCACCTACTGGTAGATGGTAGCCCTTCTTTCCTCCATGGCATCCAACAATCGTGTAAGGACACCCTCCGTAAACCATTGAGCTGGTTTCTTGGTTGCTAATCTCTTGGTTTGACTGTGAGCAAGTGCTGTGGACCCATTTAAATGCAGAGCTTACTTGGTTGAACTGCTTAGTTGACTGAAGGGGCGGGCACATCAGACACATAGTGCCGCAGGCACAGTGTTTTTCACATCGGGAAAACATTATTTCCAAGTGTCTAAAAATTGTGGTCCGGATCGCACTGATGGGACTGACTGGGGGGGCGATTCTCCGATATTGAGGCCAAGTGTTCGCACCGTCGTGAACGCTATCACGTTTCACGACAGCGCGAAAAGGGCCCGGGCACGACCTATTCTGCCCCCCCCACAGGAGGCCAGCACGGCGCTGGAGCGGTTCACGCCGCCCCAGCGTCCTTACGCGGCGCCAAATGGGCGCCACACCAACCCACGCATGCGCAGTTGGGGCAGCCCAATCCTGCGCGAGCGCAGTTGGGCTGCGCCATCCTGCGCATGAGCGGGGAACGTCTTACGCACGCCGGCCCCTCACCAACATGGAGCCGGTGTTCTGGGGTTGCGCGCGGAAGGAGGTAGGCCCCGGGGGGGGGGAGAGGCCGGACCGCCGATCGGTGAGTCCCGATCGCGGGCCAGACCCCATCGGAGGCCACCCCGGTGAAGGAGCCCCCCTCCCCCCCCCCCCCCCCCCCACAGGCCACCCCCCCAGCGTTCCGCAGAGTTCCCGCCGGCAGCGACCAGGGATGGACGGCGCCGGCGGGAACCTGTTGTGTCGTAACGGCCAATCGGTCCATCCGGGCCGGAGAATTGCCACTCGCCACTGGTTTCTGGGGGGTGGGAGGATAACGTGCGGGGGCCCGTGCGGAGTGGCGCGATTCGCGCGGCGCCCCGGCGATTCCTCCACCCGGCGTGGGGGCAGGGGGGGTGGTGGTGAGAATCGCGCCCCAGGTTTGCAAAGGTTTTTGCACTGGAAAAGACACTTAGACTGATCCTGGGAAAATCCCACCCATGGATTCCCTTCACCACCAGCGCACAGTTACAACATGAGTGTACGATCTACAAGATGCACTGCAGGAACCCAGCAAGGCTCAATCGATAGCACTTTCAAATTGCAACCTCTAACACATAAAAGGACAAGAGCAGCAGATAGATGAACACAGCACCACCTCTAAATTCCCTCCAAGTTACACAACATCCTGACTTGGAAATATATTGCTGCAGTTCCTTCACTTTCACTGGAACAAAATCCTGGAACTCCCTTCCTAACAGCACTGTGGGTGTTCCTACAACACCTGCACTGCAGTGGTTCAAGAAGGTAGCTCACCATCACCTTCTCTCGGGCAATTTGGGATGTGCAATAAATGCTGGTCTAACCAGTGACGCCTACATACCATGACCTGAATAAAAAATAATAAAATGAAATATTGGATATGAACATGTTCCACACAAAAAGGCTGTTTTCATTGCATTGGCCAGCAGGATGTCTATTCCAGCCATTGACATGGACATGCAAAAGTCCGGGAAAAGTCCGGGAACTTGATTTTTAACATGGTTTTATGAACAAAGGAGAACAATAGGCACAGGAACAGGCCCTTCGGCCCTCTAAGCCTATGCCTGTCGTGATACGTTTGAAAATTTTCATCCCATTGGCTATGTAGCCTAGTACTGCCATGAATGTGGCTTTCTCAACAAGTGTTTTTGAACCTTTACACTCCACAGTTCGGCCGCTGGGCGTATCAAAACTTATGGGCGATTCATCCATGTTGCCAATGTAATGTAATGAGTCCTCGTCATTTTTCCACTGATGATGTTGAATCACTGCAAACTGGTAGTCTCACCACGATCTTCATCTTCTGCTGCAACATTAAACATTTTTGATCCATGAAGTGGCTACACCAACCAGCTGTTCACTGGAATTTTTGCTGCACTCAGGGTTTGATTTGGCCCACTTAAATGCATACACCTGCATTGCATTTCTGGTGACGATGCAACCATTTTGACGGTTTTCGAGGACCCTTTCTGATACATGCTTCAGAAGATCAGGCCAGTGGTTGGTCCTTGTTTTCAAGGAGCATTCGAGTCTTGGGCATCTTCTTCAGGGTCAATTCCTTGTTATTCCATTCTCGAACCATGTTTTTCACGAATACCGAATTGCCTCGCAGCAGTACAATTATTTGACGGGTTAGCAAATGAAACCAGCTTCACATTTCATTCTAATTACCAGCGAACCCATTTCTGTTCATTATTCATCATACACAGTCTACTCTGCATGGGCATGTCTTCACCTTCTGGGCATCTTCTTGGCAAAACAACTCATATCTCCTGCTTGATCCCATGTACCAACTTGTACGATGAGTAAAACACGTAGTTCTGAGGTGAAAATTTGAGGTTAACTCCCAATGTGGCTATAGCATTTCTTAGCAGACAAAGGGGGTTGACTAACATGCTGAGTATAGGTCTAAAGGTAATTTTTGGTCGCAAGAAAATAGGGTCACCTTATACATCGGGTCGAATTGTACGTCGCAATCTATGGTAATTGATTAACCACGAGCCCATGTAACACCACAATTTCTTTCACAGCTATATAAAATAAAAGTATAAAATTATGTAAGAGATTCTAGAGATTCATTGTTATTTATTGCGGCTATGATCATTCCCGCAAAATCAAAAACATTAAGTAAAGCTACAAGCGCGCTATTCTTACAGCAAATTAAATCCAGATGTTCACCACAAGGAACTGTAAATGGGCTACAGTTGCATTCGGTGGTGACAAATCATGTAAATCTCTTAAATTCCAATCCCAGTTGGCTAGATTCAACAAACATGAACATTGAGCCAAGCCATTCACAAAGTAGGTGACAATAAATAATAGAAAATCTAGATAGTATTAAAACTTGGACAGAATAAAACAATGGAATTCACAGAATGCTATGAAATGGTGTGTAAAACAAACACGTCCTTGCCAAAATATAATTTGTTATAAACTGGAACATACAAGATTCACAATGGGGAAATAAGCAATGTTCAGGTTTTGTTATTGATGAAAGGCTGACTTTTAAACACAATGGCATTAAAAAGAAAGCTTCCAAAGCTTTGCCTACTGAATGCAGTCATTGTCGTGTTGGGTGTTCTGATGCACAAATGATCCAACACGGCTGTAGACGGTACAACTCTGTTTTATTGTCTAATCAACGGTAACAACTAACTGCTGGCTTGGGTACGTGCTTCACCAGCTTTCCTGTGGATCCAGCCCTATCACTATCTTAGTGAGGCACTCAGCACATGGTCTATGTCTGAGTGGCGCACTGTGAGCTCTGTGCTCTGAGCTATCGCCTGTTGAATGAGCGGGAACTGTGGTGTTCCCTGTTTTATAGTGCGTGTGCTCTCACTGGTGATTGGCTGTGATGTTATGTGTGTGTTGGTTGGTCCAACTGCCTGTCCATCAGTGTGTGTGTGATTGCACCATGATATGCTGATGTGGATATCATGACGGTCATGTGGCTGAAACCCTTATCCAGCTTGCCTACAGAATAGTATATGTTAGATATAATTAAACCGCAGTGCGGTACAGGTTCCACTTTGCACACAACTAGCGGTTCATGTTCAAGTTCTACCCCAAATTATATCCATTTCAAAAATTGCTTGGCTGCTAAGTGGCAAATAACATTCTTGTCACACAAGTGTTGGGGACAATGACCATTTCCCTTTGACCGGCAATTGTATTACCATCTCTGAATCCCCCAACCTCTTGCGGCTACAAGCGCAGGTCAGAGGCTGGCTTATAGGCAGGTTTAGTGAGTGGGTACAAATTTGGCAGGAAGAATTGAAAAGCAGTATATTATTTAAATGGAGAAATATTGCAGAACTCGGTGGTACAGAAGGTTTAGGTGTCCTGGAATCACATAAATTTAATATGCAGGTACAATAAGTGATAGGAAGACAAATGGATTGCTGACATTTATTGCAGAAGAAATGGCATATAAAGTGGGATGGTTTTACTGCAGCTGTGCAGGGCCTTAGTAAGACCACATCTGAAATACTGTGTCCAGTTTTACTCTCCTTATTTGATAAAAGATGCAGGGCGTGATTTAATCAAAAGGTTTCTAAGTGTGGTAGCGAGCAGGAACTGCCGCGAACTTCCCGACACTTGACCCGGCGAGACTGTCACTGCGATAAAATGTTAATTGGCCCACTTATCGAGGCCCCACAGGCTTCTCACCGCAAATTATGGTTCCACAGCTGATTCACCGGAATCGTGCTCACCAGCCCCCTGCTAACAAGGGAGAGCAACACTTAAACCGGACAGCCAACCTCACTGATCTCCCAGCCCCGCCACCGAGGTGACCAGCCCTTTAATTCAGTGATGCAGACCTGGGCAGACTACATGAAGCGGTCAAGGCGAGGTGGGATGTCAGTTCCCCCGACGGTCCTGAAGGGTCAGCACAGGGCAGCAAATGCAGCCTGGAAGGAAGTGTCAGTGGAAGTCAGTTTGGGGAGTGTGACCAGGAGGACCAGCACCCAGTGCCATAAGAAGGTCAACAACCTCCACATGGTGAGTTTGCTCTGGACCCCCGACACCTCCCCCCTTACGCTCCCCCCCCCAAGAGAATGCGTTTGGCACCGCCCCCGCCCTGCACCGTTCCGTGTCACGGTCAAACCACGTCCAGCAGTGCAGCCCACACTGATGCATTTCCCGCCACTCAAACCCCCCGATATTCCCCGTACCCCCATATGGGTGATCTCCCCAAGCCTCTTCCTCCAACCCTGCTTGATTAGGCAAAGTCAGCATGGATTTGTGAGGGGTAGGTCTTGCCTTACAAGTCTTATTGAATTCTTTGAGGAGGTGACCAAGCATGTGGATGAAGGTAAAGCAGTGGATGTAGTGTACATGGATTTTAGTAAGGCATTTGATAAGGTTCCCCATGGTAGGCTTCTGCAGAAAGTAAGGAGGCATGGGATAGTGGGAAATTTGGCCAGTTGGATAACAAACTGGCTAACCGAAAGAAGTCAGAGAGTGGTGGTGGATGGCAAATATTCAGCCTGGATCCCAGTTACCAGTGGCGTACCGCAGGGATCAGTTCTGGGTCCTCTGCTGTTTGTGATTTTCATTAATGACTTGGATGAGGAAGTTGAAGGGAGGGTCAGTAAATTTGCAGACGATACGAAGATTGGTGGAGTTGTGGATAGTGAGGAGGGCTGTTACGGCTGCAAAGAGACATAGATAGGATGCAGAGCTGGCTGGGCTGAGAAGTGGCAGATGGAGTTAACCCTGAAAAGTGTGAGGTTGTCCATTTTGGAAGGACAAATATGAATGCGGAATACAAGGTTAACGGTAGAGTTCTTGGCAATGTGGAGGAGCAGAGAGATCTTGGGGTCAATGTTCATACATCTTTGAAAGTTGCCACTCAATTGGATAGAGCTGTGAAGAAGGCCTATGGTGTGCTAGCGTTCATTAACAGAGGGATTGAATTTAAGAGCCGTGAGGTGATGATGCAGCTGTACAAAACTTTGGTAAGGCCACATTTGGAGTACTGTGTACAGTTCTGGTCGCCTCATTTTAGGAAGGATGTGGAAGCTTTGGAAAAGGTGCAAAGGAGATTTACCAGGATATTGCTTGGAATGGAGAGTAGGTCTTACGAGGAAAGGTTGAGGGTGCTAGGCCTTTTCTCATTAGAACGGAGAAGGATGAGGGGCGACTTGATAGAGGTTTATAAGATGATCAGGGGAATAGATAGAGTAGACAGTCAGAGACTTTTCCCCCGGGTGGAATAAACCATTACAAGGGGACATAAATTTAAGGTGAATGGTGGAAGATATAGGGGGGATGTCAGAGGTAGGTTCTTTACCCAGAGAGTAGTGGGGGCATGGAATGCACTGCCTGTGGAAGTAGTTGAGTCGGAAACATTAGGGACCTTCAAGCAGGTATTGGATAGGTACATGGATTACGGTAAAATTATATAGTGTAGATTTATTTGTTCCTAAGGGCAGCACGGTAGCATTGTGGATAGCACAATTGCTTCACAGCTCCAGGGCCCCAGGTTCGATTCCGGCTTGGGTCACTGTCTGTGCGGAGTCTGCACATCCTCCCCGTGTGTGCGTGGGTTTCCTCCGGGTGCTCCGGTTTCCTCCCACAGTCCAAAGATGTGCAGGTTAGGTGGATTGGCCATGATAAATTGCCCTTTGTGTCCAAAATTGCCCTTAGTATTGGGTGGAGGTGTTGACTTTGGGTAGGGTGCTCTTTCCAAGAGCCAGTGCAGACTCAATGGGCCGAATGGCCTCCTTCTGCACTGTAAATTCAATGATAATCTATGATTAGTCTAGGTCAAAGGTTCGGCACACCATCGTGGGCCGAAGGGCCTGTTCTGTGCTGTATTTTTCTATGTTCTATGTTCTAACCCACGTGTACCCCACCATCCCAGTGACGATCAACGCGTGCAGGTAATGATGCCCCCTCTGTGCCTGTGTGCTCCTGAAGGAGACGTTGACCCACAGCCGATGGGAGAGGGCCAAGATGGGTGGCGAGGTGCCAGACACCAGAGTCCTCGCCCCTTATGAGAAACGGGCCCTGGACGTTGCGGGGGTGGCCGATGACAGATCAGTGACCACAGATCCAGTGGCCGAAGACAGATCAGATGACGCTCCACCGGCCAAACCCGATGACCTGTCAAATGTGAGTTGTTAATGCCATACAGATTGGCCCGTCCCTTACACTGACCACATGTCCAGTCTCCCGCAGGACCTGCTGCCAACGGTGGCAGCCCAGTCGGTGTGTCGCCATCCCCCCCCCCCCCACCTCCCAAGAGAACAGTAGGGGAGCATGTAACCATTATCACGTCACAGCTATAATCCCCACCCTCCACCAGTGCAGAGATGCACATATCGGTGGACAACAGTGGTGGTCTGGCTTCTGGGGCATATTCTGGTGAGCACCACACAGTTGCTGATGCACAACAGGAGGAGGCAGGAACGCCCAGACGAGACAGCATTCGGAGGTCTGCTGGATCCCAGGTCCCAGCTGCATCCCAGTCAGATACTGAGACTCTGGAACTGGTTCACCCGGAGCTGGTGCAGATGATAGGGTGCAGCCAGGACATTCAGAGGGGATGTCAGTAACACTCCAGCAGGTCCATAGCCAATTGGAGGAGTCCCAGAGGCTACTGCCGCAGGAGATGATGCTGGCAATGCATAGCGCCGAGGTCAACACTGCTAGGGTGGCGACAACATTGGGAGAGTGGGGCAGTTGGGGACACTTATGTAAATGATTAGAATCTGCTGTCCTTGACCAATATGATGCCTCTGGCACTTTCTTCTGCTATGCGGGCTGAGCACCAATCCCATGTCCCATCTCCCCGAATATGGAGGCCCTGGACCACATCCCCCCCGCCGCACCCCCCCCCCCCCCCCCCCCATCCCCCTGAGAGGCTGGGATCTCCGACTGCCGCAGGATGTAGCTGTTGTGTACACTCCCTGGGAAGCGTGAACACACGTGCATGATCGTCATGTGGTAGGCGCAAATGAGCTGGATGTTCAGGGAGTGGAACACCTTTCCTTTGATGTCGGGCACCCCCAGATGGCCCGGTGCATGCAAGGTGAATACTTGCCATCTATTGTCCCCTGGACCTATGGCATCTCGTCGATGGCAGGGAATCCTGCTGCCTGGGCATCTCGTTGGGCCTGGCCTGGCCCATGTGAAAGTTTATATAGTTCGCTGCCCGACATACAGGATATCTGTGACTTCACGGATGCACTTGTGGGCTGTCGGTTTTGAGATGCCACACAAGAAACTGCTTGAGCCCCAGAGTGATCCTGAGGCATAGACATTCAGGGCTGCAGTGACCTTGGTGGCCACAGGGAGCAGGTATCCTCCTCCTCCGTGTGGTTCCAAGTCCGCGAGGACCTGGCGCAGGTGCAGCTCCGAACCTGGAATGATATTCAGGTAAACATCATGGTGCAAACATACATACATACTGATGGACAGATCAACGGAACAATCAACACACACCCAACACCACAGCCAATCACAGGCAAGAGCATACATACTACAAAATAGGGAACACGACACTTCCCGCTCATTCCAGCAGGAGACAGCTCAGGGCACAGAGCTCACAGCAAGCCACTCAGACATCCACCATGTGCTGAGTGCCACTACAAGATAGTGTTAGGAATAGGTCCACAGATTCAAGGGTTATGACTGAACCTCAGTAACCAGTTTACCACTGTAAATATATGTTAGTAATAAAACTGAGTTGTACCATTCGCAACCGTGATGGTTCGTCTGTGTAGCAGAGTACCCAACACATCAGACCCTTGTTGAGGCAGAGACTCCTGCGGCATATTCTGTCCGTCATCTTTTCGAAAGACCTTGAGCCATTGTGGGCCTCCTCCTCTGGGTCCCACCTGGCCTGTTGGGCAGCCAGGTCCACATGGTGTAGGGCGGAGCCCTGCACATGGGCCGCCGCCTCGAGCGTCTGCTAACACTGCTGCCGCCATCTACCCCGGGGTCTGGCTGCCTGGCTTGCCATCAGCAACTCTACGGCAAGTTCTATGGGGTGCAAGAAATCGTCCATCTGTAAGGAATTGGGAGAGGGTGTGAGACAGACAAACAGCGGTATCTTCCACCGGGGGACCCTCCAGTTCCCCCATCACTCTACCCACCCACAGCGGGGGCACCTGCTCACCGGACCTCAGACCCTGTCCCCAGACACCCGCATGTAACATTTCCTGGACCGGGCAATAGTTTCCTCCCCAGTACACACACCCACTCTCTGAACACGGAATTATCCCCGCTGCAGGGGCCCAGCCCCTGGGAGTTTGGACATTGGCTACTGTGTGTGTGGTGTTATCTCCCACAGTGTTCAGGCACAGAATCCAGGCATCACGGTCCAATTGGGATGCTAGGTAATAACTCCCACATGGTACATTGCATGCTACAGGGATCCCTTGGAACGTGTGAAGTGCTCACATAACTACGATCACCAATTTCTAACTAGCAATAGCATTCAGAGGCAGCCAAAGGGAGAGTTGAGTGGTCGGTGGGGCAGGCTGGCTGGGGCTGGGGTTGCACACAGAACTGGACCACCTGATCCATGGGTTGGCATGGTGGACCCGTGGATGCTGAGGCACCCCCCCCCCCCAATAAGCCCATCCCAAGCCATGTCCAGCCACCCCCCCCTGCTCCGCAAACCTCCAAAAGATGGCGACCCACCCTGACCGAGGCTGACTCCCTCACTCCCTACCGAGCAGTGGTGAAGCTTCCCCAGCGCTCTTTTCCTGGAAGGAAAGATGGCTACTCATCTCCTCAGGTCCCTGCAGCAGCCCTTCCACCAGCTTCACCAGTTTTTAAAAAAGAGTACGAATCGGAGCCCATGTAACTACTTGCTGTGGAGGACATTAGATCACGGGGGTCGTTAGATAGGGGGTCGCTCCCATTAATTGTATGGAGATTGGGCTTAAGTGGTGATTATTAGTTTCTCACCACGGAATCCTAATTTCGCCAATGGGAGCGGGCTAGTTAGATAAGAAACAGGTCGACGCTCAGCGCAGTTCTCAATTTTGGCCTCACCAGCGATTTAACAGCCTCGTCGCGCTCTTGCATAAGCAGAACACAACCATTAAATCGCACCCATAATTGCATTAGAATCAATTCAGAGAAGACTCACTTGACTCATCATTAAGATGAAGGGCTTATCTTATGAAGAAAGCGAGCAGCATGGTGGCGCAGTGCTTAGCACTCCTGCCTCACGGTGCTGAGGCCTCAGATTCAATCCCAACCCTGTATCACTGTCCGTGTGGAGTTTGCACATTCTCCCCGTGTCCACGCGGGTCTCACCCCCACAAACCAAATATGTGCAGGGTTGGTGGATTGGCCACGATAAATTGCCCCTTAATTGGAATTTTTTCAAACAAAAATCTTATGAAGAAAAGTTGAACAGGCTAGGCCTGTACCCATTAAACGTTTGAAGAGTGAGAGATGATCTTATTGAAACATATCAGATCTTGAGAGGACTTGATAGCATGGACGCCCGAAGGATGTTTCCTCTTGTAGGGAAGGCAAAAACTAAGAGGCATTAGGCGAGATTCTCCAATCTCGCAATGGGCCGAAGTCCCGCTGCTGGAATGCCTGTCCCGCCGGCGAGAATCAAACCACCTCTCTTCCCAGTGGGACTAGGCGCCGCGGACGGGCTCCGGGGTCCTGGGGGGGGGGGGGGGTGCGGGGCAATCTGGCCCCGGTGGGTGCCCCCACGGTGGCCTGGCCCGCAATCGGGGCCCACCGATCCACAGGCGGGCCTGTACCGTGGGAGCACTCTTTTCCCTCCGCCTCGGCCACAGTCTTCACCATGGCCAACACAGAAGAGACACTTCCCCCTGCGCATGCGCGGGGATGACGTCAGCAGCCAAAGGTCTTTCCCGCCGGCCGGCAGCGCGCCAACCACTCCGGCGTGCACCTTGCCCCTCACGGTGAGAGCTTGGCCCCTTTGGGGCGGCCCGACGCCGGAGTGGTTCACGCCACTCCATCCCGCCGGGACCCCTGCCCCGCCTGGTAGGGGAGAATCCCGCCCATTGTTTCAGAATAAGACGCCTGACTTTTAAGACAGAGATGAGGAGAATTTGTTTCTCCCAGGGGGAATGGTTGTCTGTGGAAAGACCTTCCCCGTAAAGTAGTGGAGGCTGGGTCTTTAACTTTTTTTCAAGGCTGAGTTAGACCGATTACCAACACTCAGGTGTAATGGGGGGTAGACAGGAAGGTGAGCTGAGATCATGAACTAGACCAGCCAGGATCTTAATGAATGACAAAGCAGGCATGAAGGGCCAAATGGCCTACTCCTGTCCCTGTGTCCCTATGAATTCTGTGGCGAGTAACGTACCTCTTGACTCCCTAATGCCTGCTCACCATTTTCAGAGCTGAAGTCAGGCGAGGGATGGAATACTCTCCTGCTATCCATCTGAAATACCTTGAACAGGTGATTCACCTTCTTGAATACAACTGACTGGCTGGCATGGCCATTTCAAATGGAAGAGGCAACATCATTGCTGTGAGACTGGAGTCACATATTGACAAGACTGGTTAAGGACGGCAGGTTTTCTTCTCTAAAGAGCATTGGTGAACCAGATGTTTTGTGTTAATGTCGATCCAGTAGCTTTTTTTCTTCATTACTGAGACGACCTTTTTAATTCCAGATTTAATTAAATAATTGAATTTAAATTCCCCAGTTGCCATCGTCGGATTTCGACTTAGGTCATTATTCCAGGTCGCTTAGTTTATTAGTCCAGTAACATAACCACGAAGTCCCTTTGGATTTCGGCGGCAGCGGTGCGCAGGGGCCTTCTTGGAGGTGAGTAGTGTATTTAAAAGCCTTACCTTTACAGGAGCAGCCCTTTGGATTTCGGCGGCAGCGGTGCGCAGGGGCCTTCTGGGAGGTGAGTACTTACTTTAAAAAGCCTTGCCTTTACAGGAGCAGCCCTTTGGATTTCGGCGGCAGTGGTGCGCAGGGGCCTTCTTGGAGGTGAGTAGTGTATTTAAAAGCCTTACCTTTACAGGAGCAGCCCTTTGGATTTCGGCGGCAGCGGTGCGCAGGGGCCTTCTGGGAGGTGAGTACTTACTTTAAAAAGCCTTGCCTTTACAGGAGCAGCCCTTTGGATTTCGGCGGCAGCGGTGCGCAGGGGCCTTCTTGGAGGTGAGTAGTGTATTTAAAAAGCCTTGCCTGGTCCCGTGTCTGTTCTTCTTTTGTCTGTTCTTCTTTTCTGTTTTATTTGTTTTTATATAAGGCGGGAATCGGAAGTTCGACCCGCGGACCTCTGGCAAGTCCCCCCGTCCCCCCAACCAATAAATTCTGGTGGAGAGGAAACCCGAGACACTACACGTGTAGTGTCTCCCACCCGCCCTCCTCCTCTAACCTAATAATAAGACCCATTGGTGTAAGGTAAGTGCCATATTATATTATTATTATATTATTAGCATTGTGCAGGTCAAGGTTCGGAGGTGGAGGAGCAGTCTCTGTCAGCGAGAGAACCTGAGAACATCTAAGACACTCAGAAGGTAAGAAGGTAAGTAAGTGATTTTTACTTATTTTTACTTTTATACCTTTTTTCAAATTGTGTGTGTCGGGGGGAAACTAAAGGGACATCACAGAAAAGCTGTGGCCAGAGTGGATGGTTGGGATTCTAACCTAAATTTTAAAAAAATTGAGTATTTGGGAACTAATTAAACATAATAACTTAATTATAATTTAGAGGATATCTAAGCCAGAGATCGGAGAGTATTATAGTTAGCTATCGCATTTCTATTAGAAATCTAGTGCTAGGAAACAGATAGTTGACAGTGACTTTGAAATTTTTAAAAAAGTATTTAATTTTAATTAATTGACGCAATGTCAGTTAGAGGGGTGCTGTGCTCTGACTGTGAGATGTGGCAGGTCCGGGAGGCTTCCAGCGTCCTGGATGACTTCATCTGCAGAAAGTGCACCCAACTGGAGCTCCTCACAGACCGCATGGTTCGGTTGGAGCAGCAATTGGATGCACTTAGGAGCATGCAGGTGGCGGAAAGCGTCATAGATCGCAGTTATGTAAATGTGGTCACACCCAAGGTGCAGGCAGAGAAATGGGTGACCACCAGAAAGGGCAGGCAGTCAGTGCAGGAATCCCCTGTGGTTGTCCCCCTCTCGAACAGATATACCCCTTTGGATACTGTCGGGGGGGATAGCCTATCAGGGGAAAACAGCAGCAGCCAGAGCAGTGGCACCACGGCTGGCTCTGATGTTCAGAAGGGAGGGTCAAAGCGCAGAATAGTAATAGTAATAGGGAACTCTATAGTCAGGGGCACAGATAGGCGCTTCTGTGGATGTGAAAGAGACTCCAGGATGGTATGTTGCCTCCCTGGTGCCAGGGTCCAGGATGTCTCCGAACGGGTAGAGGGAATCCTGAAGGGGGAGGGCAAACAGGCAGAGGTCGTTGTACATATTGGTACTAACGACATAGGCAGGAAGGGGCATGAGGTCCTGCAGCAGGAGTTCAGGGAGCTAGGCAGAAAGTTAAAAGACAGGACCTCGAGAGTTGTAATCTCGGGATTACTCCCTGTGCCACGTGCCAGTGAGGCTAGAAATAGGAAGATAGAGCAGATAAACACGTGGCTAAACAGCTGGTGTAGGAGGGAGGGTTTCCGTTATCTGGACCACTGGGAGCTCAAGCTCTTCCGGGGCAGGTGTGACCTGTATAAGATGGACGGGTTGCATCTAAACCGGAGAGGCATAAATATCCTGGCCGCGAGGTTTGCTAGTGTCACACGGGAGGGTTTAAACTAGTATGGCAGTGGGGTGGGCACGGGAGCAATAGGTCAGAAGGTGAGAGCATTGAGGGAGAACTAGGGAATAGGGACAGTGTGGCTCTGAGGCAGAGCAGACGGGGAGGAGTTGCTGAACACAGCGGGTCTGGTGGCCTGAAGTGCATATGTTTTAATGCAAGGAGCATTATGGGTAAGGCAGATGAACTTAGAGCTTGGATTACTACTTGGAACTATGATGTTGTTGCCATTACAGAGACCTGGTTGAGGGAAGGGCAGGATTGGCATCTAAACGTTCCAGGATTTAGATGTTTCAGGCGGGATAGAGGGGGATGTAAAAGGGGAGGTGGAGTTGCGCTACTTGTTCGTGAGAATATCACAGCTATACTGCGAGAGGACACCTCAGAGGGCAGTGAGGCTATATGGGTAGAGATCAGGAATAAGGAGGGTGCAGTCACAATGTTGGGGGTATACTACAAGCCTCCCAACAGCCAGCGGGAGATAGAGGAGCAGATAGGTAGACAGATTTTGGAAAAGAGTAAAAACAACAGGGTTGTGGTGATGGGAGACTTCAACTTCCCCAATATTGACTGGGACTCACTTAGTGCCAGGGACTTAGACGGGGCGGAGTTTGTAAGGAGCATCCAGGAGGGCTTCTTAAAACAATATGTAAACAGTCCAACTAGGGAAGGGGCAGTACTGGACCTGGTATTGGGGAATGAGCCCGGCCAGGTGGTAGATGTTTCAGTAGGGGAGCATTTCGGTAACAGTGACCACAATTCAGTACGTTTTAAAGTACCGGTGGACAAGGATAAGAGTGGTCCGAGGATGAATGTGCTAAATTGGGGGAAGGCTAATTATAACAATATTAGGCGGGAACTGAAGAACATAGATTGGGGGTGGATGTTTGAGGGCAAATCAACATCTGACATGTGGGAGGCTTTCAAGTGTCAGTTGAAAGGAATACAGGACCGGCATGTTCCTGTGAGGAAGAAAGATAAATACGGCAATTTTCGGGAACCTTGGATGACGAGTGATATTGTAGGCCTCGTCAAAAAGAAAAAGGAGGCATTTGTCAGGGCTAAAAGGCTGGGAACAGACGAAGCCTGTGTGGCATATAAGGAAAATAGGAAGGAACTTAAGCAAGGAGTCAGGAGGCCTAGAAGGGGTCACGAAAAGTCATTGGCAAATAGGGTTAAGGAAAATCCCAAGGCTTTTTACACGTACATAAAAAGCAAGAGGGTAGCCAGGGAAAGGGTTGGCCCACTGAAGGATAGGCAAGGGAATCTATGTGTGGAGCCAGAGGAAATGGGTGAGGTACTAAATGAATACTTTGCATCAGTATTCACCAAAGAGAAGAAATTGGTAGATGTTGAGTCTGGAGAAGGGGGTGTAGATAGCCTGGGTCACATTGTGATCCAAAAAGACGAGGTGTTGGGTGTCTTAAAAAATATTAAGGTAGATAAGTCCCCAGGGCCTGATGGGATCTACCCCAGAATACTGAAGGAGGCTGGAGAGGAAATTGCTGAGGCCTTGACAGAAATCTTTGGATCCTCGCTGTCTTCAGGGGATGTCACGGAGGACTGGAGAATAGCCAATGTTGTTCCTCTGTTTAAGAAGGGTAGCAAGGATAATCCCGGGAACTACAGGCCGGTGAGCCTTACTTCAGTGGTAGGGAAATTACTGGAGAGAATTCTTAGAGACAGGATCTACTCCCATTTGGAAGCAAATGGACGTATTAGTGAGAGGCAGCACGGTTTTGTGAAGGGGAGGTCGTGTCTCACTAACTTGATAGAGTTTTTCGAGGAGGTCACTAAGATGATTGATGCAGGTAGGGCAGTAGATGTTGTCTATATGGACTTCAGTAAGGCCTTTGACAAGGTCCCTCATGGTAGACTAGTACAAAAGGTGAAGTCACACGGGATCAGGGGTGAACTGGCAAGGTGGATACAGAACTGGCTAGGCCATAGAAGGCAGAGGGTAGCAATGGAGGGATGCTTTTCTAATTGGAGGGCTGTGACCAGTGGTGTTCCACAGGGATCAGTGCTGGGACCTTTGCTCTTTGTAGTATATATAAATGATTTGGAGGAAAATGTAACTGGTCTGATTAGTAAGTTTGCAGACGACACAAAGGTTGGTGGAATTGCGGATAGCGATGAGGACTGTCTGAGGATACAGCAGGATTTAGATTGTCTGGAGACTTGGGCGGAGAGATGGCAGATGGAGTTTAATCCGGACAAATGTGAGGTAATGCATTTTGGAAGGTCTAATGCAGGTAGGGAATATACAGTGAATGGTAGAACCCTCAAGAGTATTGAAAGTCAAAGAGATCTAGGAGTACAGGTCCACAGGTCATTGAAAGGGGCAACACAGGTGGAGAAGGTAGTCAAGAAGGCATACGGCATGCTTGCCTTCATTGGCCGGGGCATTGAGTATAAGAATTGGCAAGTCATGTTGCAGCTGTATAGAACCTTAGTTAGGCCACACTTGGAGTATAGTGTTCAATTCTGGTCGCCACACTACCAGAAGGATGTGGAGGCTTTAGAGAGGGTGCAGAAGAGATTTACCAGAATGTTGCCTGGTATGGAGGGCATAAGCTATGAGGAGCGATTGAATAAACTCGGTTTGTTCTCACTGGAACGAAGGAGGTTAAGGGGCGACCTGATAGAGGTATACAAAATTATGAGGGGCATAGACAGAGTGGATAGTCAGAGGCTTTTCCCCAGGGTAGAGGGGTCAATTACTAGGGGGCATAGGTTTAAGGTGAGAGGGGCAAGGTTTAGAGTAGATGTACGAGGCAAGTTTTTTACGCAGAGGGTAGTGGGTACCTGGAACTCGCTACCGGAGGTGGTAGTGGAAGCATGGACGATAGGGACATTTAAGGGGCATCTTGACAAATATATGAATAGGATGGGAATAGAAGGATACGGACCCAGGAAGTGTAGAAGATTGTAGTTTAGTCGGGCAGTATGGTCGGCACGGGCTTGGAGGGCCGAAGGGCCTGTTCCTGTGCTGTACATTTCTTTGTTCTTTGTTCTTTGTTTGTTCACGAGGCTATCATATTCCTTGGAAGGCTGTAATGAGATCTTGATCCAAGTGGTTTGGGCAGAATCCAAAATGAGCATCAGTGAGAAGATTATTGGTATTGTCAATGATACCTTCCATCACTTTGATAATGATTGGGAATAGATTAATAGCGTGCTAATTAATTGGATTGCCTTTTGTGGATAGAACATAATTGGGTTATTTTTCATATTGTTAGATATTTGACAAAGGTGTAGTTGTACTGAAACAGCTTGACCAGAATCATGTATTCCTGGTGCATCAATATTATCAGATGTTATCAGGGCCCAAAGACTTTGCTAGATTCATTCATCCAGCGGTTTCTAGATATCATGTGAAGTGAAATGAATTGGCAGAAGACTGCCACCTGTAATGTTGGGGACCTCAGGAGGAGTCTGAGATGGATCATCCATCGGGGGATGGCACGGTGGCACAGTGGCTAGCACTTCTGTCTCCCAGCTCCAGGGACTTAGGTTTGATTCCGATCTTGGGTGACTGTGGGGAGTTTGCACATTTGCCCCGTGTCTGCGTGGGTTTCCTCAGGGTGCTCCGGTTTCCTCCCACAGTCCACAAAATGTGCAGGTTAGGTGGATTGGCCATGCTAAATTGCCCCTTAGTATCCAAATATTAGGTGGGGTTACAATGATAAGACAGGGGCATCGGCTCTATCAGAGAGTCGGTGCAGACCCGATGGGCTGAATGGCCTCCTACTACACTGTAGGGATTTCATGATTCTATGATTCACTTGTCACTTGTGGCTGAAGATGGTTGGAAATCCTTTAGCCTTGTCTTTGTGCTGGGCTACCGCATCATTGGGGGGAAAGTATTCATGGACCTTTCTTCCATTAGTGGTTTAATCGTCCTCCACCCTCCATGAATAGATGTGGCAAGACTGCAGGTCTTTGACCTGATCCATTAGTCGGCGGATCACGTAGCCCCGGCTAGTTTGGGTTGTTCCCATTGTTCAGAAGTTCAGGACCAGAGCTTCATTAGGTTGGCACCTCGTTTTTAAGCATGCTTCGCTGTTCCTGGCACGCTCTTCGACACTCCTCATTGTGAAATCAAGGGACATGCTGGGCCATGAGTTTACAGATTGGCGTTGAATACAGTTCTGCTGCTGCTGATGGTCCACAGTGCCGTTCTGGATCTAACTCATTTCGCATTTGAATTTGTAAGTGTCTGGGGTGGGATTCTCCGATAATGGGGCTAAGTGTTGACGCTGTCGTAAATGCCGGAGCATTTTATGATGACGTCATCTGGCCCCTAGGAGCAGCGATCCTGCGGCGCACAGGGGGCCAGCACGGCACTGGAGCGCTTCACACAGCTCCAGCTGCCGAGACGGGCACAAGCATGGCCGGCGCATGGCCGTGCATGCACGCCACGGCCGGCGCGAGTTTGCGCATGTGTGCCAGGGCCATAGCGAGTTCGCGCATGCGCGTATATTGCCTTCTCCGCACCGGCCCCCGGGCAACATGGTGGAGCTCTACAGGGGCCCGGCGCGGAGGAACATAGCCCCCCCGGGATAAGCCCGCCCACCGATTGTTGGCCCTGATCGCGGGCTGGCCACTGTGGAGGCCTCCCCCGGAGTCGTATCCCCCCTCCTCCACACCAGGACGACCCCCCGCAGCATGAAAGCCGAGGTCCCGCCGGGTAGGACCACACGCGAACGACGCTGGCGGGACTCGACCGAACTCGGTGGGCATTCGGCCCGTCAGGCGCGGAGAATAGCCGGGGGGGCCGGAGAATCCCGCCCCAGATTTTTAGAAATCCCAGGATGAGTTTGTTGCTAGTTAACCGTCTCTGCCAAAAAAATTGTGTTGGATTCAATAATGAAATGCACGATTAACTAGATTAGTTTCTGAAGGTTGCTAAATAATCTCAACGGATAATTTGAATAGCGTAATAATTTATACACTTCCTACAATCAAATTTTAAAGACAGTTGCCAGAGACAGCGAGAAACTGAACTTCAGGCAGAAAGTGACTGAAATTACACCATTTCAGGTAAATACACACATTTTTCCCAATTGCAGTACCTTGTGTTTTGGTTGCTATTGTTTCCTCTATTCTGCTGCTATCACAGTGCATGGATGAGAAGCTGTTATCTATGCCTGCGGCCATGGCAACAAAGGTATATACATTTTTTAACGTAATTTGGGGTTGATATTCCACTTAAATGTGTCCCATTTCTGGCAATTTAATGGATCCTATGTGGCTTCCATCAAACCTGATTATATGCCTTTGATTCTTAATGGATTTAGCTGAATAGACGTTCTATTTTTTCTTTCTAAAAAGGTATTATTTGAGAAAAAGCTTTTATCTTTGGGAATGCATTTGATCTAAACCCCACAAATTCACTGTGCACTTCAGATGGTAAAAAAATTGCGCCAAAGCTGCAATGAAGGCAGATGTGTAACGTCGTTGGTTTGGGTGGTTGCTGGGAGCACAAAAATATAGCAAGATGTTATTATACCAAGCAATCGATAGTGAAACCAGGTAACTCTCTTCATCTACTGCACTATTCTGCAGCTTGATTCAGCTGTTAAGGGTTAATTTATTATTTGGTCTCTTGTGTGTAAGGGGCAGAGTCTTAAAAAACATCTGGAAATGTTTCATGTGCAGATGAAGCAAATAGCTGCTGATAATTCATATCCCTCCCCCACTCGTCCCTGACAATGTGGGAAGGTGATGTTCTGCCTTGTGACGTTTTACCAAGGTGCTATATAAATGCAAGTTGTAGGGCGGCATGTGGCGCAGTGGATAGCACTGGAACTGCGGCGCTTAGGACCTGAGTTCGAATCCCGGCCCTGGGTCACTGTCCATGTGGAGTTTGCACATTCTCCCCATGTCTGCGTGGGTTTCACCCCCACAACCCAAAGATGTGCAGGTTAGGTGGATTGGCCACACTAAATTGCCCCTTAATTGGAAATAAAAATAATAACTGGGCACTCTAAATTTTTTTTAAAAATGCAAGTTGTTACAGTTGTTATGGAATTCCAATGGCCACTTAGGTAGACCTCAGCATGACCTCAAACTGTCATGATTATGCAAATAATCTTGACCCGCTGAGTTGGGATGTGGTTAGGACCAGAGCAGACAGAGGGTGGAAGCCTTTCCCTGTTACATTTCCCACAGCAAAGGTACCGAGTATTTTTGAGCTCATTAGTTTCAGGTCAGAACAGTTTGGTCCTGAAAGTTGACAAGGCCCCAGGTCCGGATGTGCAGGGAACAATTTGAAAGTTTGCAGATGCCACAAAACTTGAATGTATTGTAAACTGTTAGGAAGACAGTGTAGAACTTCAAAAAGACATAGACAAGTTGGTGGAGTGGGCGGATAGGTGGCAGATGAAGTTCAGTGCAGAGAAGTGTGAGGTAATTTGTTTTTAATCGGGAGAACAAGGAAAGATTGCATTTAAAAAGTGTACAATTCTAAAGGGTGTCAGGAGCAGAGAGACCTGGGTGCATATTTGCATAAGTCATTGAAGGTCGCAGGACACGTGAAGAGAGATGTTAATAAAGCATTCTGGGCTTTATTGATAGAGGCACAGAGTACAAGTGCAAGAGAGGTGTGCTGGATTTGTATGGGGCACTAGTTAAACTTCAACTGGAATATTGTGCACAGTTCTGGGCACCATACTACAGGAAGGATGGGAATGCATCAGAGAGAGTGCAGAAGATGTGCTGTTAGGTCATTTAGACATTCTGAATTCTCCTTCCGTGTACCCTAACAGGGGCCAGAGTGTGGCGACTCGGGGCTTTTCACAGTAACTTCATTGCAGTGTTCATGTAAGCCTACTTTTGACAATAAAGATTATTATAGAAGAGGTTTGCGAGAATGGTTCCAGGGATGAGAAACTTCAGTTACGAGGATGGATTGGAGAGATTGGAACTGTTCTCATGGAGAGGAAAAGGCAAAGTGGAGATAAGATAGCAGAGTTCAAAATCATGAGAGGGCTGCACAGTGTAGATAGAGATAAACAGTTTTTGCTCAGAAAAGGGTTGAGAACAAGAGAGGACAGATTTAAAGTGATTTGCAAAAGAAGCAAATGTGATGTTACAAAAAACTTTTTCACACAAGAAGTGGTTCAAGTCTGGAATGCACTGCCTGGAAGTGTGGTGGAGGCAGGCTCAATCGAGGCATTCTAGAGGGCATTAGATGATTATTTGAATAGAAGCAATGTGCAGGGTTACGGGGAAAAGGCAATGGAATGGAGATAAGTCATAACGCTCATTCAGAGAGCTGATATAGACACGATGAGCTGAGTGGCTGCATTCTGCACCATAATAATTCTGTGATTCTATCTATGCGTGTATGCAGGTATCAGTCTAAGATATTGTATGAATGTGAAACTGGATGCGTGTGATTTTAGGTCTGTACGGATGAATGGACAGATTGTTCTGTGGCTTCTGTATAAACGTTTTTATTTATCTATGTGTACGTGTATATGTGCATGCATGTGTTTGTGAGCACATATTTCCCACAGAGGTGGGAAATGGGTGCAAATATATCCTTGCTAATAGAGTTGGAAACACTTCCAATTGGTTTGAGTGCATACTAACACCTGTTTTAGTATGTCAGAAATGCTTGTTCTTAATTTCAAAGTTGCTGGCAAAGATTTTGGCCATGAGGATAGAGGACTTTGTGCCGCACGTCATACACGAGGATCAGACTGGGTTCGTGAAAGGGAGGCAGTTGAATACTAATGTACGGAGGATCTTGAATGTTATAATGATGCCGGCGAGGGAGGGGGAGGCGGAGATAGTGGCGGCGATGGATGCGGAGAAGGCCTTTGATAGGGTGGAGTGGGGGTACCTGTGGGAGATGTTGAAAAGGTTCGGGTTTGGGGAGGGGTTCATCAGGTGGGTGAGGCTACTGTATGAGGCTCCGCTGGCGAGTGAGGCCACGAACAGAAGGAGGTCAGAGTATTTCCGGCTGCACCGGGGGACGAGGCAGGGGTGTCCCCTGTCCCCCCTGCTCTTTGCACTGGCGATTGAACCCCTGGCCATGGCGTTGAGGGATTCGAGGAACTGGAGGGGGCTGGTGCGGAGTGGGGAGGAGCATCGGGTGTCGCTCTATGCGGATGATTTGCTGCTATATGTGGCGGACCCGGTAGCGGGAATGCCGCAGGTGATGAGGATCCTTAGGGAGTCTGGAGATTTCTACGGGTACAAGCTTAATATGGGGAAGAGCGAGTTGTTCGTCGTGCACCCGGGGGACCAGGAGAGGGGGATTGGTGAGCTCCCGCTAAAAAGGGCGGAGAGGAGTTTCAGGTACCTGGGGGTCCAGGTGGCTAGGAGCTGGGGGGCACTACATAAGCTTAACTTCACGAGGCTGGTGGAGAAGATGGAGGAGGAGTTTAAGAAGTGGGACGTGCTGCCACTCTCCCTGGCAGGTAGGTTGCAGTCAGTTAAAATGACGGTGCTCCCGAGGTTTTTGTTCCTGTTCCAATGCCTCCCCATCCTGATCCCTAGGGCCTTCTTCAGGCGGGTTAACAGGAGCGTTATGGGGTATGTGTGGGCGCAGAAGATCCCGAGGGTGAGAAGGGTGTTCCTGGAGCGGTGCAGGGATGGGGGGGGGTGGGGGTTGGCGCTGCCCAACCTCTGTGGCTATTATTGGGCCGCCAACAAGGCGATGGAGTGTAAGTGGGTGATGGAGGGGGATGAGGCGGCATGGAAGAGGCTGGAGATGGCGTCCTGTGTGGGCACGAGCCTGGAGGCGCAGGTGACGGCGCCGCTGCCGCTTCCTCCAACGAGGTATACCACGAGCCCGGTGGTGGCAGCTACCCTCAAAATTTGGGGGCAATGGAGACATCACAGGGGGGAGGGGGGGCGTTGGTGTGGTCCCCGATTCGGGGGAACCACCGGTTTGTCCCGGGGAGAATGGACGGAGGGTTTCTGACTGGCACAGGGTAGGTATTAGAAGGATGAGGGACCTGTTTGTGGACGGGAAGTTTGTGAGCCTGGGTGAGCTGGAGGAGAAGTTTGGGCTCCCCCCCCCCCCTGGGAACACCTTCAGATATATGCAGGTAAGGGCGTTTGTTCGGCGGCAGCAGAGGAGCCGGGAGTGCAGGAGGCGAAAGAGGCCGGTATTCTGGCCTTTGCGTCCCTGGTAGCCCGGCGAAGGATTCTTCTTCAGTGGAAGGGTGCGAGGCCCCCAAGCGTGGAATCCTGGATCAGCGATATGGTGGGGTTTATTAAATTGGAGAGGGTGAAATTTGCCGTAAGGGGATCGGTACAAGTGTTCTTCAGGCGGTGGCAACCGTTCCTAGACTTCCTGGCAGAACGTTAGAGGATGGTCAGCAGCAGCAACCCGGGGGGGGGGGGATGTCGTGGTGCTCTGGCAGATGGGTGTGGGGGAAATGCTAGTCTGGGCCAGCCGCAGAGAGGGTGTGGGAGGGGGGTGGAGGGGAATTGGTGGACATTGGGAGGGGACCTGGGCTCAGGTACCAAAGTTCAGCCAGAGCTCACCGCTTTGATGTCCTACCCCCATCCCACCACTCCCCACCCCCATCACAGTAACCCACCCCCCACCCAACCCACCGTCCCCACCTCCACCACCCCAGGGATTCAATGGGATGGATTGGCCAGCTCGCATGAAGGGATCACCTATGTGGACGGTAGAAATTGCTACCATGGGAAGGAGTCAGACGTTGTCGAACAATGGGGAGCACCAGAGCTCATCACAGAGCGGGTTGTCATCCTCCTCCAGCTCATGGTCCAGATCCGCTGTTATTGCCAACCCAGGGCCTGCACCCCATAGTGCGGCTGATATGTATCACAGAGGGGGTTGCAGATGGGGGGGGCCTTGGCGGGGTTGGTTGGGGTGGGGGGGGGGGATGCGGTATCCATGCCCCTGGCTAGCCCCACCCAGTGAAATTGGAGGCGATCAGAGCGTCCTGTGCGCATTGACCCTGGAGCACACGGTGTACGACCTCCCATGCCTGCTCGGGCCGCATGTCCTGTCCATCCTCCTCCTCCCCCGCATCCTCGTCGTTGAAGGAGGCCTGGCGTTCATCTGCAGGTGCTCGTAGGGTGACATACATCCCGTCGATCACCCTCAGGGCATCTCGGAGATGGCGACGAACCCCACTGCCCAGGCATCCTGGTGGTCGGTCCACATTGAAATGGATGTATTGTGCCAACTGGGCATATAGGGCCTCTGTGATTGCATGGACGGACTTGTGCAACGAGCTCTGTGAGCTCCCGGACAGGTCCCCACTCAGCGCCTGGAAGGACCCCGCGGCATAGAAGTTCAGGGCAACCGACACCAGGAGTGAACATCCTCCCCCTTTCCCCTGCAGTGCCAGATGCACGATGATCTGACAGGTATGTCGCACTGTTTCTCTGCTCAGGCAGAGTCTTCAACGGCATGCCCGGTCCGGCAGGTCCTCGAATGCAACTCCTTTGCATCTCCTCCTCCTCGGCCTTTTGGGCGGCCGGCTCTCCATCCTCAGTGGCTGCCTCCTGTTCCTCTGGGGCATGCTCTGCTGCTGCATGCTCCGCTGCTGTAGCTTCCTCCACTCTTGAGCAGCTCCAGCACGTACAGCTGCAGTGCATCCCCCAGGGCTGCGGCGACTAGCAGGAAGGTCACCGTTGCTGTTTGAATTCCAATATCCATTGTCTGTAGAAGGTGGAATGCTGACACGTTAGCATGGTTCATACCCCCGTGCCCAACCATGTCCACCGGGCTACATGGTAGCCCCGATTGGCATTGCGGACTCTGCCCCCACATGTCCACCCCGCACCCATGATCCCATCAGTGCCCAGCACCGTAGGTGCCTCTGGCCTCAGTGCCGTCTCTGCTGACAGGGGTACCCTTGACTAGCGCTGCCCTTGCCAGTGGGATACTCTGTGGCTCCCGTCTAGTGTCCCCCTGTAGAGACCACTGTGGGCATTGCCCTTGGGCAGGCCGTGTGATGCCTGCCTGTGTGTGGTGGCCGGTTGGGGGTGATACGGCGGAGGATGGTGTGTGGGCTGGTGTGCAAGGTGTGGGAGGCTGGGAGAGTGGGGGCTGGGGTAGGGGCACCCATACAGCCAGTGTTACTTTGCAGAACCAGGGGCCAAGGTAGGTGGCCAGCAGGGTGCGCAGCAAGATGGCTTGGTTGCAGGTTGCGGCAATGGCGGTCCGTGTCTGGACTTCGCCCCGATCCTATGGGGGGGTCACTCTAGCCCCATGACCCTTCCCCTGTAAGCCTCCTGGCCCCTTTAAAGGGGACTGGAGGAGTCTCACTCCCTAAAGCATGAAGAAGCGTACACAGGAAGGCAAGGCTGTGGGACAGGACTGGCAACAGCTTGTGAAAGGAGGGAATAATTGCCACACTAAGGGGAATAGTGTGCCTTCTTTGTCCTCACTGCTTCAGACACGAATTCCGTGGCCCGATCAAAACAACAGCAACTTATAGAGTGCCTTTAATGTAATCAATCATCCAAGCACTTTGATATGGCACCAAAACGCATAAGGAGATATCAGGTTAGGTGACCAAATGCTTGATATAAGAAGTGGATAACGGAAGGAGCAGCCATCAATGGGGGCAAAACTAAAATTGAGATTGAACACGAGGCTAGAATGAGAGGAGTGCAGATATAGAGTGCTGTGGAACTGGAGAAAATTACAGAGATCAGGAGGGGTGAGGCCATGGAGAGATTGAACATAAGGATGAGAATTCTAAAAACAAAAGTTACCTGATTGGGAGCCAATGTAAGTCAGCGAGCACAGGGCTAGAGAACTGGAAGGTTGTGCGAGATAAGACACAGGCAGCAGAGTTTTGCGATGACCTCAAGTTTCCAGAAGATAGAATGTGGGAGACCAAAAAAGAGTGAGTTGGAATAGTCAAATCCAATGGTAAAGAAAGTGCAAATGAGGGTTTCAGCAGCAAATGAGCTGAAACAAGGGTGATATCAGGTGATGACACAAAGGTGGAAATAGCCAATTTTACTGTTGGTATGAATTTATAGTTCGAAGATCATCTCAGGGTCAAGTGTAACATCACGGTTGCAAAAAGACTGGCTTATTCTCAAACTGCTGCCATAGAGAGTCTGTCTATATATATGTTTCTGGAACATACCTCTTCATTCACCTGAGGAAGGAGCAGCGCTCCGAAAGCTAGTGACATCGAAACAAACCTGTTGGACTTTAACCTGGTGTTGTAAGACTTCGTGCCATAGAGAGGGGCAGAGAAGGGAATTAAATTTGGAGCTGGAACTGAGGCAATGGCTTCAGTCTTCCCAGTATTTAACTGGGTGAAGTTTCTGTTCAAGTCATACTGGCTTCCATGTGCGATTTGAGGGATTTAGTGCCTTTCAGCACAATTAGTCAGGGTGTACTTTATATTAATTAATGTGGCTGTGTAACTGCTGGCTCGCTATGCAAGCAGTAACAGACAAGTGTGATTTTCCCAAATACTTTGAGCGTTTTAGAACCTCTTAAGTGGCTAAGATGGCGCTTTAAACTGAAACATCAGTTTAGCCCACATATAGTGCAAGACGTCATCTTGGTCAGCTTGAAGTAGGAACATAGAACATAGAACATAGAACAGTACAGCACGAGCTTTGTCCGAAACTGTTACTGGCAGCACCGTAGCATTGTGGATAGCACAATTGCTTCACAGCTCCAGGGTCCCAGGTTCGATTCCGGCTTGGATCACTGTCTGTGCGGAGTCTGCACATCCTCCCCGTGTGTGCGTGGGTTTCCTCCATGTGCTCCGGTTTCCTCCCACAGTCCAAAGATGTGCAGGTTAGGTGGATTGGCCATGATAAATTGCCCTTAGTGTCCAAAATTGTCCTTAGTGTAGGGTGGGGTTACTGGGTTATGGGGATAGGGTGGAGGTGTTGACCTTGGGTAGGGTGCTCTTTCCAAGAGCCGGTGCAAACTCGATGGGCTGAATGGCCTCCTTCTGCACTGTAAATTCTATGATTCTAAATTCTATGAAACCAAGATCAAGCTATCCCATTCCCTGTTATTCTGGTGTGCTCCATGTGCCTGTCCAATAACTGCTTGAAAGCTCCCAAATCTCCAAACTCATCTCACACCCCACCCCCCATTCTCCACCACCACTGGTTGTTACTTATGGTTGCAAATGCTTCAGTTTTGTCTTTTTACACTGAACAAAGAAAAGTGCAGCACAGGAACAGGCTCTTCGGCCCTCCAAGCCTGTGCCGACCATGCTGCCCGTCTAAACTAAAATCTTCTGCACTTCCGGGGTCCGTATCCCTCTATTCCCGCCCTATTCATGTATTTGTCAAGATGCCCCTTAAACGTCACTATCGTCCCTGTTTCCACCACCTCCTCCGGCAGCGCGTTCCAGGGACCCACTACCCTCTGTGTAAAAACTGATGTGCTAGGTTCCCCCATCATTAAGCAGGAAGAACAGAAAAGCTGCACACTATTTTTAAATGGAGGGAGATTGCAGAACTCAGTGGTACAGAGGGATCTAGGTGTCCTGGAATCACATGAAGTTAGTATGCAGGTAAAGCAAGTGATGAGGAAGGCAAATGGGATGTCGGTGTGTTTGTAAGGGGAATGGAATAAGAAAGTAAGGAAGTTCTACTGGAGCTGAACAGAGCTTGGTGAAAGCACATCTGGAGCACTGTGTGCAGTTTTGATCTTCTTACTTGAAAAGGAAAGATAATTACTTTAGAAACAGTTATGGGTAGGTTCACTGGACTCATTCCTGGGATGAAAGGATTGCCTTTACCATTGGAGTTCAGTAGAATAACAGGTGCGCTTATTGATACATAAGAAAATCCTGAGGGATCGGATGAGGTGACTATCAAGAGGATGTTTCCTCTTGTGGCGGAGCCTAAAACTAAGGGACATAGTTTAAAACTATGAGGTCTCTCTTTTAAGACAGAGATCATGGCCGGGATTCTCCCCTGCTCGGCGGGGCGGGGGGTCCCGGCGTGAACCACTCCGGCGTCGGGCTGCCCCAAAGATGCGGATTTCTCCGCACCATTAGGGGCCAAGCCCTCACCTTTAGGGGTTGGGCCCGTGACCGAGTGATTGCCGTCCCACCGGCTGGCGTGGAAGGCCTTTGGCGCCACACCAGCCGGGGCCGAAGGGACTCCGCCGGCCGGCAGAAGTCCACGCATGCACGGGAGCGTCAGCGTCTGCTGACGTCATCCCCGCGCATGCGCGGGGGGGGGGGGGTCACCTACGCGTCAGCTATCACGGAGACCTACACGACCGACGCGTAATAAAAGAGTGCCCCCACGGCACAGGCCTGCCCGTGAATCGGTGGGTCCCGATCGCGGGCATGGCCACCATGGGGGCACCCCCCGGGGCCAGATAGCCCCGCGCCCTCCCCAGGACCCCGGAGCACGCTCGCGCCGCCTGGTCCCGCCGGTAAGGGAGGTGGTTTAATTCACGCCGGCAGGACCGGCATTACAGCAGCAGGACTTCAGCCCATCGCGGGGCGGGGGGGGGTCCGCCGACCGGCGCGGCGCGATTCCCGCCCCCGACGAATCTCTGGTGCCGGAGAATTTGGTGGGGGCGGGATTCACGCTGCCCCCCCCGGCGATTCTCCGACCCGGCGGGGGGTCGGAGAATCCCGCCCAAGGTGAGTCTTTTTTCTCACAAATGGTTATTGGTGTGTGGAATTCTCTCCCCCAGAAGTAGTGGAGGCAGAAAAGCATTTACCTTTTTAGACAATGTCATTCATGCATGAATTCCATCAAATTTCTACAACATAGTCTCACGATTAGCAACTATAATCTCCTGGATTACGAGGTGCAGTTAATGTTTAGTTATTTGCAATTAATCCACTGAATCTGATTCATAGTCATTCAATTATTTCAAATTGTGTTGTTGAAATCCTTCCTTTAAAAAGAAAATGGATTTCATTGCTCCTCATTGGCCATCCAGTTGTACATGTTCCGATAACTCAAGTTTTGAGAATTTGATTTATAATTTAGACAAATTTATTTCATTCATGAAATATTATCACAATGATATTTAATGCCTAATGCATTCTCTCTTCAAAGGGCATTTAACAAAGTCCAACTCCAGAAAACAAAAATGGGAATTGAGCAGATTGCTATCAGTCTGTCTCTCTGCTGGTTGGAGAAATGGTGAGTGGATATGGGTCAATGGCTGAAGTAAATCTAGAATTTCTTTTGATGCAAGTGTTCAATAAAATTTGTGAAAAGATATGCTATTGCAAGACGACCAAAATATGGAAAAACCAGTTCCGTTCTTCCTTTTAAAATACAGAAGAATTGTTACTGAACCAATTAATTCCTCCTTTGTGTTATTGCAGTGTAGCAATCAGCTATTCATCATTTAGTTTTAGACTTATCTTGATGGTATTGATACAATAGAGTCCAGGGGCAAAATTCCCCGGAAACGGCGCGATATCCGCCGACTGGCGCCCAAAACGGCGCCAATCAGACGGGCATCGCGCCGCACCAAAGGTGCGGAATGCTCCGCATCTTTGGGGGCCGAGCCCCAACATTGAGGGGCTAGGCCGACGTCGGATGAATTTCCGTCCCGCCAGCTGGCGGAAAAGGCCTTTGGTGCCCCGCCAGCTGGCGCGGAAATGACATCTCGGGGCGGCGCATGCGCGGGAGCGTCAGCGGCCGCTGACAGTTTCCCGTGCATGCGCAGTGGAGGGAGTCTCTTCCGCCTCCGGCATGGTGAAGGCGGAAGGGAAAGAGTGCCCCCACGGCACAGGCCCACCCGCGGATCGGTGGGCCCCGATCGCGGGCCAGGCCACCGTGGGGGAACCCCCCGGGTCAGATCGCCCCGCGCGTTCCCCAGGACCCCGGAGCCCGCCCACGCCGCCTTGTCCCGCCGGTAAGGTAGGTGATTTAATTTACACCGGCGGGACAGGCAATTTATCAGCGGGACTTCGGCCCATCCGGGCCGGAGAATCGAGCGGGGGGGCCCGCCAACCGGCGCGGCGCGATTCCCGCCCCCGCCGAATCTCTGGTGCCGGAAACTTCTGCCGGCAACCGGCGGGGGCGGGATTCACGCCAGCCCCCGGCGATTCTCCGACCCGGCGGGGGGGTCAGAGAATTTCGCCCTAGAAACTGATCATATATTCATACCTAATCCTCCTTCTCACATCCCACCTCCCCCTTATGCAACAATTTATTCTTAATTATAAACTGTAGATGGCAAAAGCATATATCTCTTACTGTTACTTGCCACCACCCTAAACTCCCATCACCAGAACCATTTTAATGTCCATTCATGCCTTCTTTCAGAAACCTGGCTAGGAGTGGCTGACAAGTCCCTGGAAATGATGCTATGCAACCTGGGGTCTTAAAAGAAGTGGTTGCAGAGATAGTAGATATATTGGTTGTGATATTCCAAAGTTCTCCGAATTCTGGAAATAGCCCAGAAGATTGGAAAATCACGGGCGGGATTCTCCGACCCCCCGCCGGGTCGGAGAATCGGCGGGGGCTGGTGTGAATCCTGCCACCGCCGGTTGCTGAATTCTCCACCACCGGATATTCGGCGGGGGCGGGAATCGCGCCGGTTGGCGGGACCCCCCCCGCGATTCTCCGGCCTGGATGGGCCGAAGTCCCGCCGTTAAAATGCCTGTCCAGCCGGCGTAGATTAAACGACCTACCTTACCGGCGGGACAAGGCGGCGCGGGCGGGCTCCGGGGTCCTGGGGGGGACGCGGGGCGATCTGGCCCCGGGGGGTGCCCCCACGGTGGCCTGGCCCGCGATCGGGGCCCACCGATCCGCGGGCGGGCCTGTGCCGTGGGGGCATTCTTTCCCTTCCGCCTTCGCCACGGTCTCCACCATGGCGGAGGCGGAAGAGACTCCCTCCACTGCGCATGTGCGGGCCACTGACGCTCCCGCGCATGCGCCGCCCGGAGATGTCATTTCCGCACCAGCTGGTGGGGCACCAAATGCCTTTTCCGCTAGCTGGCGGGGTGGAAATTCGTCCGGCACCGGCCTAGCCCCCAAAGATGCGGACATCGCGCCATTTCTGGAGAATTTCGCCCCACATGTGTGACACCTCAATTCGAGGAAGGAGGGAGACCGAGAATAGGAAACTAGGGCCCATTAACCTAAAGTTCATCATTGGGAAAATGCTAGAATTTATAATTGAGGAAGTTATAGCATTTTAAAAATTCGAATACAATTAAGCCGACTAAACACGGTTACAGGGAAATCATTTTGGCTAATTTATTGTAATTCTTTGAGGATGCAACAAGCCAAGTTTAAGGGGATTAAGGGGAATCTCTAGATGTGATCTACTTTGATTTCCAAAAGCCATTCGATAAAGTTACTTTTCAAAGTTACTTAGGGGGCAGCACGGTAGCATTGTGGATAGCACAATTGCTTCACAGCTCCAGGGTCCCAGGTTCGATTCCGGCTTGGGTCACTATCTGTGCGGAGTCTGCACATCCTCCCCGTGTGTGCGTGGGTTTCCTCCAGGTGCTCCGGTTTCCTCCCACAGTCCAAAGATGTGCAGGTTAGGTAGATTGGCCATGCGAAATTGCCCTTAGTGTCCACAATTGCCCTTAGTGTTGAGTGGGGTTACTGGGTTATAGTGAGAGGTTGGAGGTGTTGACCTTGGGTGGGGTGCTCTTTCCAAGAGCCGGTGCAGACTCGATGGGCCGAATGGCCTCCTTCTGCACTGTAAATTCTATGAAAATAAGAGCTCATTATGTAGGCAGTAAAATATTAACATAGATAGAGATTGTCTAGCTAACAGGAAGCAGAGTGTATGAATATATGAATAGTTTTCAAGTTGGTAAGTTGTAACTCATGGAGTGTCACAGGGATCAGTTCTGGGGCCTCAACTATTTATGATCTATATTAATGACTTGGATAAAGGGACTGAATTTACGGTACATAGGAATTATAGGAATATAGGAAGTAGGAGCAGAGGTAGGCAATTCAGCCCTTCAAACCTGCTCTGTCATTCAATCAGATCATAGCTGATCTCTTCCTGGTCTCAAATCCACCTCCCTACCTGTTCCCCATATCCCTTCAACCCATTTTTTGAATCAGAAATATATCTATCTCCCTCTTGAAACCAATTAATGACTCAGATTCCACCACACTATGGGGCAGCGAGTTCCACAAATTCACCACCCCCTGCAAAAAGTAGTTCCTCCTCATCTCAGTTCTAAAACTACTGCCTCTCAACCTAAATCTGTGACCTATCATTCCGGACTGCCTTACAAGGGGGAACATTTGGTCTACATTTTCTTTATCAATCCCTTTTAGTATCTTATATACTTCAATCAGATCCCCTCTCATTCTTCTAAACTCCAGCGAGTATAAGCCAAAACTGTTTCACCTCTCCTCATACGTCAACCCTTTCATCCTCACAATCAATCTGGTGAATCTCCTCTGAGCCACCACATCCTTCGTTAAGTAAGGAGACCAACTCTGGACACAATACTCCAGATGTGGTCTCACCAAAACCCTATACAATTGCATCAACACTTCTTTACTTTTATACTCCAGTCGTTTTGCAATAAATGGCAACATTCCATTTGCCTTTTTATTTACCTGAATGCCGACTTTTTGCGATTCATGAACAAAGGCACCCAGCTCCCTCTGCCCAAATGCATTTTGTGACTGCTTTCCATTTAGATAATAATTTGCATTTCTATTTTTTTGGCTAAAATGGATAACCTCACACTTAACTACACTGAACTCCATCTGCCAAATTTTGGCCCAATCTCCTAGTCTATCTACATCCATCTGTAAAATCTTGATTTCCTCTTGACTGCCTGCTTTCCCACCTATTTTAGTATCATCCGCAAATTTTGCCACATTACACTCCCTCCTTGCAGATCATTTATATAGATTGTGAAAATTTTGGGTCCGAGGACTGACCCTTGTGGCAACCTGCAAGTTACAGTTCATCAGCCAGAGAAGGACCCATTTACCTCGACCCCCTGCTTTCTATCAGTCAGCCAATCCTCAATCCAATCTAGTACTCTATCCCCAATCCCTTGCGATCTCTCCTTCTGGATCAGCCTTTTATGGGGCATCTTTTCAAATGCCTTCTGGAAGTCTAGCTGTACCACATCCAGAGTGGCCCCCTTATCCACCTTGCTGGTTACGTCCTTAAAGAACTCTAGAAAGTTTGACGAGCATGATTTTCCCTTCATAAAACTATGCTGACACTGGTGCATTGAGCAACTTCCCCACCACAGAGGTCAAGCTAACTGGTCTATAGTTTCTTATTTTTTGCCACTCTCCCTTTTTGAATAGGGGCATCACATTTGCGTGTTGCCAATCCACTGGGACCTTTCCAGAAGCCAGGGAATTTTCAAATATCATAATCAATGGATCTACTATCTCTGTTACCACCTCCCTTCACACCCTAGGGTACAGATGCAGACCATCAGGTCCTGGAAATCTATCTGCCTTTAATCCCATTAGTTTATACAATACCGTCCCCGAGTGATGGTTATTGCATCAAGTTCCCCTACAATATCTGTAATTTGGGGAAATTTTTTATTATCTCCTACCGTGAAGACAGAGGAAAAATATTGGTTCAGTGCCTCCGCCATCTCTTTGTTCCCTATTACTACCTCACCAGTATTGTCCTCTAAAAGACCAACATTTACTTTAGCTATTCTCTTCCTCTTTATATACTTGTAGAAGCTTTTGGTATCAGCGTTTATGTTTTCTGCTAGTTTCCTTTTGTCGTTCATCTTAGCTCGTTTGATTTTATTTTTAGTAGCCTTTTGCTGAACCTTAAAGTTCTCCTAATCCTCCAGTTTACCACTAGCTTTTGCAGTACGGTATGACCTAGTTTTGTCTTTCTTGACTTCCTGGTTTAGCATGGAATTTTTATCTCCCTTTTACAAATCCTCTTCCTCTTAGGAATGTGCTTTAAGTGAGAGGTCTTTAATATTTCCCTGATCATCCGTCATTGTTCCTCAAATGTCCCACCCTCAATTATCTGTGCCCAGTCTATTTGGGCCAAATCTTTCCTCAGGCCAGTATAATTATCTCTACCCAATACTAAAACTCTAGTATGGTACTCTGTCTTCTCTCGCTGAATCTGAAATTCTATCATGCTGTGATTACTCCTTCCACGAGGATCCTTAGGACAAGACCATTTCTCAACCCTTCTTCGTTACATAACACTAAATCTAACATAACCTGTTCCCTGGTTGGCCGTTTCTGCCACGGGAGGCTGGGGTTTCACTTGGTGCCGGTGCTAGTCCCCTCACCGGTATTGGAATCGGTGAGGGGTTCACGCCGATGTTTCGGTCGTAAAAGACCACACATGCTCCGCCGGCGCCGGCACTTAGCCGCTGAAACAGAGAATCCAGACCATAGTCTCCAAACGTAGAATCCAGCCCCTGATATCTGTAATGAGCATGCTTTTTCTTTACCTTTATCTTTAACTCTTTTGTGACTTTTGCCCTACCTTTCCCTGAGGGAATTTACTTTGGCTATTGCTGAACTGTCTCTTCTTTAAAGCTACCCCATTGCTCTGGTCCTGTCTTCCCTGAGAATGGCCAGCCTAAACCTTATGACACAATGATCACTGTCCCCTAAATGTTCTCTCACTGACACTTGATCCACCTCATTATTAAAAGCCAGGGTCAGCGATGTTTCTTTCCTCATTGGAAGCTTATTGCTGTTGAAAATTTTCCTGAACACACACATCCCTCTCTGCCCTTCACACGACTGCTATCCCAGTCTAAATTTGGATAATTAAAGTCATCATTATAACTAGTCTATAGGTTTTGTACTTCTCAGTAATTTTCTTGCAAATTTGTTCCTCTACATCCTTCCCACTTGTTGGTGGTCCATATAGACTACACTGAGCAATGTAATTGCACCTTTCTGATCCATAGATCCAGCCAAATGGATTCTGTCATTAAGCCCTCTGGAACATCCTCTTGCGCCAGCACTGCTCCTTAACCAATACGCCACCCTTCTCCCTTTCCTATCTTTTCTGAACATCTTGGGTGGGATTCTATGTTGTGAGTCTGTCTTGCGAAGACTGTCGTGCGAGGACTGTCAGGGAGGACGGAGAATTTGGCGCTCAGCCAAATCTCTATTTATTATAGGGGAATGGAAAATACTGCCAGCGTGAAGGATTGTAGAATCAAAGTCTTTGCATCCAAGAATATTTAGGACAGGATTTTTCCTTCCCGCCACACCTATTTTCTGGTGCGGCATGCCCCCACCGACAACAGGATTCTCCGTCACGGCAGCCAGCCAATGGGGTTTCTCATTGTGGGCATCGCCACACCATGGGAAATCCGCCGGCGAGAATGTGCTGCCAGCGAAATGGAGCATCCCACCGACAGAGAATCCAGCCTTTAATACCCAGTCGTCCCCTTCTTTGAGCCACCTCTCTGCTATAGCCAAAGCATCATATTTCTACATGTCAAATGTTCTTGTAACTCACCAACCTTATTAACCACACTCTAGTCATTCACACACAGGCACATTAACCCAGATTTATACTTTCTCCCTTGTCCTGATCCCACTAATAACCTAGTCATCTCTCCTGTAGTACTATTTATCTCTCCCAGTACTCCACGCACCTTGGTATTCCTCTCTGATATTTCCTCCTGGTTCCCACACCCATGTCAAATTAGTTTAGCTTATGTTCTTACGCTTCTCATGTTTTATTTCAATAGTCTTGGAACTTTTCTTCACAATCAATCAGCTTCGGTTTGTCAGGGTTAAGCTAATCCTTCTGCCCATTGCAAGCAAATAAAGGGAATAACTTTTCTCCAACTAACACAATTTCTCTAATCTTCTGAAGAAACAGAGAACCAAAATCAAAAATGTATGTGTCACTGAACATTTTACCCCTTTCGCATCAATTGGCTTCATGCCAAAGTAATTCAACCGGTGTTCAATTTATTTTGTTTGACTAAATGACCTAATGCTCCAACAAACAAAAAGCAAGCCTAAATAAAGTCCTATGACTCCTATAGCACAGTTGCTAACATTTTGTGTCATTGAGAAGCGGTTTCTTTTTCACATTGGTGCAAGAATCACAGTATGACTGCAGCTGTACTGGCGTCAGTCTGGGATGAGAGTAAGTACAACTGAGTAACGCCAAGTTTTAAAGTCTAAAAAGAAGACAATCATTAAATATTTAATATGAGAAAAGTGAGAATGTGATAAACTGACCGTATCATGTCAAAAGTTTAATGGCAATCTTTATTATTTAATATGCTATAAACACAGATGATAGATTATCATTGTACCAGGACCAACAATATTTTGCTGCAATATATTTCCAATTAATGAATTAAAATTCTTTGAAGTGTCTTGGTTCGCACTGTTAGGCATTGGAGCTATAATTTAACTGTCTATACACAAAACAAATGACAGCATGTAATGGAAATTACTTCAGAGCGGGCCTTCTGGGTTTCATCACAAATATAACGGGCTGAACTATTCGCTGGTGATTAAATCCTGCTGTCGGGACTGAAAGAGGGTGTTGGCAAGCATTGGGACCCTAGAGACTCATTTTGCTGTGGATAGCCAATCAACAGGCCACTGCCAAGACTGACTTCAAAGTTAGGATTGCCTTCATGAGTTGCCTGTCCAATCAGCTCGGCAACACAATTATGGCCACTGCTGAGACCGCAAAATGAGGGAAAGGATGCCTCCTATGTTGTTGCACCCTTAAAGACAATGTAAGTTCTTAAGTTATTTTTAGCAAGCAGAGGTGAGGGGACGTGGGGTGATAGAGTGCAAGGGAGGACAGACCTGTTGTGTACCAGGAAGAATTTTGCTGTGAGGGCAGTCCTTCTCACTGGCGGATGGAGAGAGGGGGAGGGGAAGGGATCACTACCCTGAGCCATGAACCTATATCAAAAGGGGGAGGGGACCATGGCACCATGCTGGAAGCATGTCAGAGTTTACCTACTGGCGTCCCACCAGGTGGGGGTCCACACAATGCGAGCAAAATTCTTATAGAGCCACAAAGTAATTCTTTAACGCCCACTCTAGAGGTTCAATTGCACTCTCCTTCGTGAGGCTTTCCCCCTGCCATTTGCCAGACCTCCTGACTCCTAAAGAGTTTTAAAAATGGGCTGTGAAAATTCAACCCATTGCCCCTGAACAACTTCTAGATATTTAAAATGCTGTTGGCCATTCAAGTTAATATTCAGGTAGAAATGATGATATTTTTGCAATTTAAAATATCATACATCAGACCAACCGTTTCTAAAATGGATTTCCCAACAATAACGTTTCTTCTTTACACAATGTGAGCAAAAGTGTTTCTTGGCTGACATTTCATTGAAAAATCGAGAATGGAAGACAACTATGTACAGCATGATAGCACAGTGGTTAGCACTGTTGCCTCACAGCACCAGAAACTCGGGTTCGATTCCCGGTTTGGGTCACTGTCTGTGCGGAGTCTGAATGTTCTCCCCTTGTCTGCGTGGGTTTCCACCGGGTAGTCCGGTTTCCTCCCACAAGTCTCGGCAGACCTGCTTTGAGGTGAATTGGACATTGTGAATTCTCCCTCAGTGTACCCAAACAGGCGCCGGAGTCTGGTGACTAGGGGATTTTGAAAGTAACTTTGTTGCAGTGTTAATGTAAGCCTACTTGCGACACTAATGAAGATTATTATATTGCTTTTTGTAAATACATTTTAAGACCAATTTTTCAAAATTGAAAGTTTAAATGTTCATTATTAGAAACATACACAGTATGTCACAGTGCCAATCTGTTCCAGGTGGGCCCGCTGGGTAGCCCCATTGGTGGGTTCCCTTTATGTATGGTTGGGGGAGTGAGAGCTCATGCTTGTGAAGGGGGTGGGAAGGGTGTAGAGAACCCCTAATAACTGTGCAGTTGCTGGGAGGGGAAGAGCCCAATACCTCTGTGCTGGGGGAGGGGGGGGGGGGCGCAGTCGACCCAATGCTTGTGGGGGGGTTCCCCCTTGTCTGTGGGAGTTGGGAGGGAGTTTATGTTCACATGGTGCCCCGATCTCCTTGGAGCCGGTCTTGCCGATTCTATCAGGACCCATCCACCCCACCAGAGTGACAGTGGTCAGCCTCCAAATGTGTTTTGCTCAGAGTGGCTGAAAATCTGATCTGAAAACGTGTCTGTGCATCTGGAGAGATACACATTGGTTTTCAGTCAAACCCTGACACTCTGACAAATTATGGGAAATTTCCACTCAGTGTATGTTGCACTGGTTTTCCATCTTATAATTCCAGAATCAGAAATGGCCAGAAATTTACCTGGCTCCTTGTGGTCTCGCCCTCTTATTAAACTATGTGCCTTCAGAGCAAAAGAGAAAAAATCTGGTTGGGTATTTTGTGTGCAAAAGGTATGAGATAATGGGATAGAATATTCTCTTAGCATTTGGAAGAATATTCTCTTAGCATTTGGAAGTACTTAAAATAAATTTGGAAAAGTATTCATTTTAATAGCCATTGATTATGTTCTCGATGATTCTGACATACACATAACAGGTTGATCAACATCTGTGAGAGGTAGGTAAGTTAGCAAGCAGCTCTTCATTTTCAGCATTTTATGTTTTCATTTCAGATTTTGTTCATTGCCTGTTTCCCCTCAGATCTCACCTTTAATAATGGTTGAGGCAACCTTGTTACAGACTCTCGGCTATTATGCAGACACCTCGACACCTGATAACACTAACAGGGGAAAGAGCTTTCCTTCGCCCCGATTCTGCTTTCCAGCATTGAGTCCAACAGAATTTTAAATTGATTATTTCCTTCAGTGGGAAGGATTGTCCATGCCACTGAGTCGCAAGCTGTGCACAATCTTAAAATTATGACCCTGATGCAGTCCACTGTTAAACTAAGAATCACAACTTCCACGTATCTTTACATACACTGTATTATTTTTCTTTTTCATGTACTGTTTCATTTGATAGATAGCTGAGTTATTTTGATCAGAGAGTGTACTTGTTGTGATTTGCCATGGAGAATGCACTACTTGATGGTGACTGACAGTTAATTGCCAAGCATTGTTGAGCGAGAGATATATATGGGATTTCCGGATAGATTTTTGTTCCATGAGTCTGGAACTATATTTTCTCCCTATTAAATCAAATTCATTTTATTTGCACCGTCTTTCTACATTTCCACAATCGCTACAGTGCACAAGGAGGCCATTTGGCTCATCCGGTCTGCACCCATCCTTTGAAAGAGCAATCTACCTGGATCCAGTCCTCTGCCTATCCCGCCCTAACCCCATAACCTAACTTGCACATTCCTGGACACAAAGGGACAACTTAATATGGGCATCCACCTGCACATCTTTGGACTGTCGGAGGAAACCAGAGCACCCAGAGGAAACTCATGCAGACACTGGGAGAATGAGCAAAATCCACACAGATAAGGCTGGAACCGAACCCGGGTTTCTGGTACTGTGAGACAACAGTGCTAACCACTGTTCAACCATGTCACTCGTGATTAGCTTTGGAGCAAAATGCATATGTAATTAATTTTAATTTCTGATGAAGTGATGCATTCTCAAAGCAATGGAGTCTGTTGGTTTCCATAAACGATGTCGGCTGGCCTGTTGTATATTTGCAGCACTTTCAGTTTTTATTTGTGTCGCCCATTATTTCACTTCTATTTGGTCTCAACAAGAAAGCATGGTAGCTATCATTTCAGGATCTCCAGACAAGCATTTGCACAGGTCAATGGGGCAGCATGATAGCACAGTGGGTAGCACTGTTGCTTCACAGCTCCAGGGTCCCAGGGTCGATTCTCGGCTTGGGTCACTGTCTGTGTGGAGTCTGCATGTTCTCCCTGTGTCTGCTCCAGTTTCCTCCCACAAGTCTCGAAAGACGTGCTTGTTAGGTGAATTGGATATTCTAAATTCTCCCTCTGTGTACCCGAACAGGCGCCAGAATGTGGCGACCAGGGGGTTGTCACAGTAACTTCATAGCAGTGTTAATGTATGCCTACTTGTGACAATAAAGATGATTAAAAGTGACATATACTGTAAATAGTGCATTCCTTCTAGATAGAGGATCAGCAGTAAAGAGGTTGAAAATGGTAAAAATATTGTTAATTTCTGGACAGCATGTCGGTGTAAGTCAGCAAAGAGAAAACAGCATTCTCATTCATGCAGGTAAATGCGATTTATGTACATGTTACCAACGACACAGTTAGCCTTGAGTACTCAATCGGAACAGGTAAACCTCCAGTGGTGTTTAAATATTGCTTGACCAGGTTCATGGCAGCAATCATTTGGCTGATTGGTTTACAAATGTAGGAGCTGCAGCATGCTAAGCATTTTCAGACAAGTGTGTGCATCATGTGTGCCATTCTACAGAATTACACAAAGCAGCAAAGGTTTTCACTTATACATTATTTTATTGCCAGTATCTGCTTTGCTTTAATATTCTGTGAAGAATATACCATATATTGGTTGACAGAAAATAGAATAGTTTACAAAGACATTTACACATCATTAAGTCCCATTGACACTGATAATGGATGAATACAGCGCATAGGTAATCTAAAATTGACCAACACATTTTGAATGAATATATAACACAATAGTAATTTTAAAAAAAACTCTATCTACAGTTATGAATATTAAATTCTACACAACTGTTAAATAAATATCACATTATATGCAGATATTTCTACTTACGCCAGTATATTATTGTTATATCGTCCGGCACCTTGCATTAGCATTTAAAACAACTTGCATAATAATAGACTATTATGTTCAAGAAACTTTCTAAAACAGGCATGAAAGGTTCATCTGACCTAACATTGTACAAGACTATCAATATTATTTAATATGTACAAAATATTGTTTCGCATATTATTGAAAATACTAGGAATTACTTAATATTTTTCTTATTATATTTTAAAAATACTGACTTATTTGCTGTATATCCCTTCAAAACAATGTTCCCAAATTAGTCAAAGGTATATTGGGTTTATTGTCAAATTGAAAATCAATATTCATTGTATTGTATAGTCCATATTATTTAGTATGAGAAGTATAACTAAATCCCAATACTGTATCAAAATTATAGCGATTACAATCCTTCGGCGGGGGGAAAGCCAGGAACTATTGTGTAAAAGAAATGACCCTGAACTACCAGGGATTTAGTCACTGTTTACAGTCTTACAAATATGACAGAGCAATAAAGCTTACTGGATTAATAATGGTACAGCGCTTTGAGCCAGTCTGTACATTAGAAGTGCTCTATGAATGCAAGTTACTGATGTCATTTATCTATTACTGAAGCTTTTACAATCATGTCAGATAAATCAAGATACTTTATGTAACACAGCAATCAGCAGCCCAGTTCCAGTGAGCATTCTCTGGTATACACAGTAACTGCAAGGTACGAATTGCAGTGCTTTACATATAAAATAAGAAACATATATTCACAGGTGACTGCAGTGATTTTTTTTCTTAAACTGCAGCGGGACTGACATTTCTGACATCTATATTCTGTATGAATTCTTAATGCTTGTCCCAAATACTCTTTCTGCTATTTTACTGAACACTAGATGAAATAAACAGGCTAACACCTCTGTTGTAATTGTCAACTGAGAAATTTAAATGCATTAAGCATTCAGACAACATCTCCAAAAGTAATGTTTACCCTATAGTGGCATTGAAGCTAAATCTACATCTTTTAGCATAAATTGTGAATTGCAGACCCTTACCACAATATATTGACTTGGTTCTAAGGTTGATTTTATGCAATAAAATTTAAAGATGGAGACTGAACACTTCCCATGTAACATATATTGGGGTAAATAACCATCTACAAAATATCTTCTTTTGAGGATTGCCTTCAGTTGCCAGTGCAAGTCATTGCTGGCCTCTATGAGACAGGCTGAATCACATTTTATCATCTTCACTGAGATGACGCTTCCAGTACAGTGGTGCAGTGTAATAAGTGAATATTTCCTGAGTTTTCAAAAACAACAAAAAAACTATGACAAATTAATAGCCTAGTCTTCAAAAGAATGCATTTCTTATCAGCCTTTATTTGCAGTGACACCTTTGGTAAATCCCTCTAAAAATTGAAAGTTTATAAAAAATGATTCAACAGTTTAAGCTGCAGACAGGTTGGATCGGACAGAGTCTTCTCGCAAGTGGTGATGCTTACCATTGTCAGCTTCATGCATTTGTGCACGTCTCTCAATAGTTATCTTGTATTTCTTCCTAGAAAGAAAGGATAATAATGCTAAAAGGTTTATTTTAACCAATTCATTGGGTGTTTTTTAAATATATATAAAGACTCAGGTGGAATTCTAAACTACTTCTCTCCATCAGATGTTTACATATCACCTATTTGTTTCTAGCACTATCACTTTATTTTGTTTTCATTTCAGATATCAGAGTTCATGAAGTTTTTTTAAAAATTGAAAAATGGTCCAAAAAAGCGCCAACTTTTGAGGTCATGTTTTGCAATGTTTTTCCACGTTGGAAGTGCACCCAGCAACATTTTAGTTTGGGGGTTCACTAGGCATTCCTGTGGCCCACATGAAACAAATGCAGGCATCATTCAAGCCACATATTTTGCTCCTTTGTCTATGTTTTAGAGGAAAGAGATGTCGAGGTCCTGAACTCTCTTGCAGGGTTCACTTATTCTAAATTTCTTCACATGAAAATGCTTCTGGATTTGTCCTAATGCCTCCAAAGAGGAATATCGGAAGCGGCAACAGGAACGTACGCGTGACCTTACAACATATGGCTTCACAGAAATAGATCATCATGGGAGGATTTTCCGGCTGCTTTGCACCCGGTGCAAATCCCGCAATGTCAGGAAAATACCGGAACAGCCCTGAACTGGGAGTTTCACTGTGAGGCAAACAGTTCGCAATGCTCCCGGGTTCTCTGAGCAGATGTAGTCAGGTTCACGCCTAGTGAGGCTGTGAACCTGATTGGCATGCATTAAAATAGATTTTTAAAAATAAATTAATTTAGAGAATTCCATTTGGAAGAAAATGGGCTTATCAGTGATAGGCAACATGGTTTTGTGCAGGGAAGGTCATGTCTTACCAACGGAATAGAATTCTTTCAGGAAGTGACAAAGTTGATTGATATGAGGGAAGGGCTGTAGATGTCATATACATGGACTTCAGTAAGGCATTTGATAAGGTTCCCCATGGTAGGCTGATGGAGAAAGTGAAGTCTCATGGGGTCCAGGGTGTACTAGCTAGATGGATAAAGAACTGGCTGGGCAACAGGATACAGAGAGTAGTAGTGGAAGGGAGTTTCTCAAAATGGAGAACTGTGACCAGTGGTGTTCCACAGGGATCCGTGCTGGGACCACTGTTGTTTGTGATATACAGAAATGATCTGGAGGAAGGTATAGGTGGTCTGATTAGCAAGTTTGCAGATGACACTAAGATTGGCGGAGTAGCAGATAGTAAAGGTGACTGTCAGAGAATACAGCAGAATATAGATAGATTGGAGAGTTGGGCGGAGAAATGGTAGATGAAGTTCAATCCAGGCAATTGTGAAGTGATGCATTTTGGAAGATCCAATTCAAGAGCGAACTATATGGTAAATGAAAAAGCCCTGAGGAAAATTGAAGTACAGAGAGATCTGGGTGTTCAGGTCCATTGTACTGTTAGTAACTTTGGTTGGCTCTTAATTCGTTGCCCGTTGGGTCTTTACTGAATTTGCTCTGTTTCTATAACCTTTGCTCTAGAGTCGCCAGGTATCTTTATGATACCGCCACGAGGTTCAAGTTCAAGTACTGATCAATAACTCAACACGCCAATTAGTAAGATTCAAATCAAAGCACATTTATTATACACAGTAAATCACTACTCATGCGTAAACTCTACTTTTTAGACTATTCTCTATCACTAAAAGGCCTATACTTAGCTTCGGAACTGGCCCACCAGGTCAGGGGAACAAATGGCCTTTTGTTCGATCTGAGTCTGCAGGATTCAAAAGCTGGTATGGACTGGTAGCTCGGAGCGCCTATCTCGTAGCGTGCGTTGACTGGAGACTTACTTGGTTGATGCTGCAGCTTAGGCAGTTCACTCCCAAGGATTGATTCGAGTTGCTGAGTGACCCTGCCAACAAGACCGATTGGAACTTGGTGGCTTTACTTTATAGACCCCAGGGGCTTCGTGCCGTTCGGGGCAGACCCCGTATCTGGTTCCAAGTGATTGGACTACGTTCCGATCACTTGGATCGATTTCTCCAATACTGGAGTCGTTCCCTGATCGCTGGGCGGTCCCTAGGTGTCCGTTGGCCTTCCTTTGTCTTGGCCCCTGCTGGCACCGAGGAGTCTGGCTTGGCCTTATTCACCTTAAATGTTTCGATTGTTCCCAGGGATCGCTCATTAGTATGCAGATGGCTGTGAGTTTCAGTGCTGTCTGGGCTTTTGCAAGTTCTAATACACAGGATTTCTGCACTTGCTAGTTTTTGCCTGTGTTGGCTGAATTTCCCATGTAGTCTTTGCGGACCTCCATTTTAAGTCAGGAAGTGGCCAACCCAGGTGGCTCCACACCCTCCTTGTGATCCCTAACGCGAAGCGTGAAGGACCACATAACTGCGTTGTCTTCACTTCCTGACCCAGCGAGCACTCTTCCATGGCCTCTACACTGACCATAACTATGTATGAAAAATGTTTAACTAACAATGCTAAGTGGCACTATGTCAGACAGGGACATGCATTACAACAACAAAAACGGTACCTCTAACTATCTCTCATAAACTACACTCACTCAAACATTCAATCATACTAACTTCCTAACAATACAAAAATAATAGCAGCATTCACAGTTTTCCTCTGGCTTGACAGTCAAGCACAGAGGTGTACAATATTTCCGTTGTAAACGAAACACATTTCTTTATTAAAAGATGCAACACAAATGTTCTTTATTGTAGATCAAGGGGTTCAGGATCCTGGTGATAACCGAAAATAGGGGATCTCATTCTGTATACCGGGGTGCGAGAGCGGTAGGCTCTCCTTCGCCATTTCCTCATGCGGATAGTCTGCACGATGCTGCAGAGTATCGCCAATACTAGAAGGGATTCAATTACGTATGATAGTGAATACCAGGTTATGAACGTATCACATCATGATGGTGTGTCGGTGACTATCTCGGGGTTAACTATTTCAGGGTGTAGTGTATGGTAAGGGTGGGAATCATTCACGGCCTGTGTGGTAAGCGTCAGGGGGTTCGCATTTGCGCGGAACCGGGTACAAATTACAATAACGACAAAAAACACGTATGACGTCTTCATTGTTGCCTTCTATCTTTTTCGTCTCTTTCTTTCTGTTTCTTCTCTCTTCCTGGAGCTTCTGGAATTCTATGGATCAAGCATAGTTTCTGTTACTATCTTGGTTAATATCTTGTGCGTTAGCATGTCTGTCTTGTAGTGCCAATTTCCCTTTATAATTTGTCACCATGTGTGACTCACTCATTTTTTTTTTTAAACCAAAAATTTGGACTAGACACACTTAAAAAAAAAAATACTGAAACAGTGCGAGCCGTCTCGCAGGCTGTGCGATTTACCATCCAAATGTTTGAGGATGTAAATAGCATCGGGATGGCAACCTAAGGGTTGCCCGAAAACAAAACAAAGCTTTTTGAACCAAGAGTGCCGAAATGAGGTGCTTATTGGCCGTGACGGGTAAGATTTGGATGGAATCCTCGGGTAGCACGGTGATCAATTCCGTATGTGTTCTACCCGAGTGTAGCTGACCAGAGGGGGGGGTCCTCAGGCAGGGCGGAGACCAATGCCGTTTCTCCACTGCCTGAGCAACCGGCAAGAATGGGCAAAAAAATGTAGTCATCTGGGGGGTGCTGTAAAGGTTCTACCGTCGAACCAGAAGAGCAGTTATGAACGGGGGCTGGCAAGCTCTCAGCGGTTTCTGCCGATAAGCGTGCTGGCAAGTTTTCACAGGTTTCTGCCGACAAATATGGCGTGTGGCCGTGGAACCTCTGAGTGTACAAACAACAATTGACAATAACACTAACAAACAACATTGAACAACATGCTGAAGGTTCCATCAGAAAGGACACCGTTTCTCCCAACTGGTTCCTTTTAAAACATCATCTGGACACCTCAGTTATCAATTGCGAACAGGGTCGCAAAGGGGTTCTCGTTTTGGGAGTCAGACTCAAAGTCGTCCTCTTCTCCCGGATGCCATACTCTGGAATGGATGAGGGTTGATAAAGCTGCATGGTGTGACTTAGGGTCCATCTCGCCGTTTCGGATGAGCCTGTATGAATTGTCGCGGTGCCAAAAAGTGGTGTCTAATTCTGTGGGGACGGAGTCGGGGCCGTCATCGTAGGGCGGTGGTCTGTGGTGGGGTTTGTTGAGGAATGTGATCAGGAAGGGATCACTCGAATCGTGTTCAGATTCGCTGGGTGCGGGTCCTGTTGCATGGGGATAGTAGGGAGGCGTGCTGTGGCTATTGTCTGTGTCACAGTCGCTGTTGTCTGTGGGCGATCCGGGGCGGAGTCTAGAGTTTGGAGGTGGAGTCGAGGTCGAGTCCGTGAATGGGTTGAATGTGTTGGGGGAGGGTGGGGATATGTTGGCTGTGGGCAGGGCGTGGTCTGCTGCGTCGAGCATGACATGGTGTGAGTGGTTAGACTGCGAGCCATATGCCTTGAGCTGGTTAATATGGAACCACGCAGTCTTCCCGTTGGGGTACGTAATTTTATACACGGAGGGGCTTACTTTGTCCGCAATGGAGTACGGACCCGAATACTTCGGTGACAGGATTCGCACGAGTCTGTGTGCTGGGGGCTCTGGGGTGAACTACCTATCTTCCTGGGGGTTGTTTTTGCGATAAAGGGGCCTGTGTTGTGGTGGGGTGAGATGATTTCACATTCGTGGGGGGGCCTAGGTACTGAAGGTTGTCGGCTAGGAAAGTGTGGGTCTTGGTCCTTTTAACAGTGATTTCCCATCCCTGCAAAAGAAAGGTCCATCTGGCTGCTCTAATCTGGCTTACTGTACTGTCCTTAAGCCGTCCGACTAGTAAAAGTTGGGTGGGGGTGTGTTCCGTGAGGATTGTGTTGGGGTTTAGTCCAGTTATGTAGGAAAAGCACTGAACCGCCCAGAAAACTGCAAGCAGGTGCCTTTCACAGGCCGAAAATCCCTGCTCCACAGGATCAAAAAGTCTGGAGGCGTAAACCACGGGTCTTAACTGTTCGTGCCGTTCCTGGAGGAGCATGGCCAAAAGGGTACGGTCTGTGCTAGCTATCTCTACAGCATAGGGGGAAAGCGGGTCTGGAACCTATAGTGCGGGGGCTGCAATGAGGGCTCTTTTCAAAGCATCCACAGCATCCGTATGCTGCAGAAGCCATTCCCAAGGGGCTCCTTTCTTTAGGAGTTCCGCGAGGGGTGCTGCCTTGCTGGCGAAACCGTCAATGTGGTTTCGGCAGTAGCCAACCAGTCCTAAAAACGACCGGAGGGCTTAAACCTTCTGGGGAAGGGGCAATTTGGCAATCGAGTCAATTCTTTTATGCTCGATCTCGCGTTTACCATGCGTGATAATCGTATGTCCACGTGTACTGCTGACCTTTAAAAGTGAAGGCAAATTTGTATTGGCACGCTTTTGCCAATGGAATGGACCAGAATCCGTTACTGATGTCCAAAACCGTAAAATATCGTGAGTTGAGTCCCTGTTTGAGCATGGTCTCGGGACTTGTGGCTACCGTGGGGGCTGCTGCGGGGGTGACTTTGTTGAGTTCCCGGTAATCGATGGTCAGTCACCATGATCCATCGGGCTTTCTCACTGGCCAAATCAGGGCATTATTAGTAGAGGCTACTGATCTAAGTACGCCCTGCTCTAATAAGCTATCGATTACTTTTGAGATTTTTCCCTCTGCCTCTTGGGGAAATACGTATTGCTTTTGGGGCCTAGGGTCAGGTCCTGTGATTTGAACGGAACCAGTCATCCAGCCACAGTCGTGTTTGTGGGTCGTGAATGCTGTCCTGTGCTTCTGAAGAACTGCCCTAACCTGCTTGTCTGTGCAGTTCAAACCAGAAATCGCCGACTGCGCTAATCTTGTTTGCATACTCACCTACTGTGAGCGTTGCGGGGGCTCTTGTGGATTTTGCCATTTTCCAGACACATTGGTTTACTGGATCAAATGAAAGGTGGTGGGAGTTCATAAAATCAATGCCCAAAATATGTTCTGCTGTGTGGGGTAGATCGACAAAATTAATTGTGGAATTAATTGTGGTGCGGGACCCTCCTGAGTCCCAGAGAAATTCGATGGGCTGTCCCCGTACTTTTCTGCAACTACTGGCCGACCGGACCTAGCCCAAAGGGTGTTGCAGACCCAACTGGGGAAGGCTGAACACCGTCAGTCAGTTCCGTTCATGTCTGTCTGGTCTGAACGGGTGCTCACACTATGTATGGGCTCTGTCCTATTCTTATACAGAGTGCCTGCCTGCTGGGCTCTCTGTGGCTTTCGTGGTGGCATTGCACTCTCGTGCAAAGTGTCCTAATTGTCCACAGTTGTAACACTCCTGTGGTTTCTGTGGGGGGCTGTTCCTGCCTTCGTTCACCCATGCGGGGTTCTGGTGCGTCTTAACTGCATTGATATCTGCCTCTGCCTGCTGTTCTTTGGGTTTCCTAATCGCGGGTTTGTTTTGGACAGATTGCTCCCAGGTACGGGACAACCTTTTTAAAACTCATTTTTTGTTGTGCACTTCTTCCGAGGGGTCATAATTGGTACATGCTTTTTGTCCTGCCTCTGTGGCATGGGAGATAAGGGTGCGGGTCTATTTGGCCATGTTGTCTTGGAACAAATGGGCGCGGTCTAAATTTCCGAAAACGGCTGTAAAATGGATCCACAGGCGTCCAGCAAACGCTGTGGCGTGTTCTGAATTCTTCTGCCTGCACTTATTCAGGCCTTCTACTGGGTCACCTCTGTTATAGCCGATCGCATCTAGGATCGCTGTGTGCATCTCTGCAAGGGTGCCTTAGCCTACATTCTGTGGGTCGCGAAGGGCTGCTACGACCGAAGGGTCTAAGCTTAAAACTGTGAGCTTCACTTGCTCACGCTCATCCAGGCCGTACATGGTTGCCTGCTTCTTTACTCTAGCAAAGAAGTGGTGGGGGTCTGAGGTGGGGAGGAATGGTGTGATCTTTTCGCACGCGTCCCGTAATTGGGTCACGGTGAAGGGGGTGGTGTAAAGGAATTCCGCGTCTCCTTCCGATGTGACTGTGCGGTGGGTGGTTACTGTATTCATGGGTCCCTGATCTATCTGCTCTATGGGGGGTTGGGTGCTTTTCTCCTTTGGGGCTTTCCTTGCGCACATGTTCCCTGAACATACCTATGCGCGGTTTCATTTAATTCTTGCCAATCAGGGCCGTCTTCCTCATCTAATTGGGATTCAAAGGCGCTCTGAAACCCATTTTGCACTGAAAGCAAAGACTGCAGTTCTGCAATCTGCTTCCGGCACTTTGCGTGATCTAATGAGCTTTGTCTGTGCTCCGTGGTGGCAGTATGGAGTGCTCTTAATTCTGCCTTTAGATCGCTGCACTGCCTTTGCAATGCCTCTACCTGTTTCTCTGTCTCTTCTCTTACCAGGACTGCACGTTGCGTGACTTGATAGGCCTTTTCGTACTAGGTTTGGAAGCTGCTCAGAAGCGCTAGACAAGACTGGTGTGCCCGCTTGGCATCATCCACCTCTCCGTCCTTTGCTGCCAACTTCCTTCTTAAATCTATATTCTCTCTCTCAATCTCACTAACATCGACCTTGCTCATTCGATGTATCTCTTCTATCTCTTTGCGGAGCGTCTGAATGACCTCCTCTGTGCCTCGCAATTGTGCCAGACAGGACACGATTGCCATTGGCTTGCGAGCTTTTCCCAAGCTCTTCTTGTGGATCTCTGACAGTTTCTCCCACCAAGTATGTCCTATACTCCCGGGTCCTGTTTCCTCATTGTCACAGAATTCACTCCAAAGGGGCCATCCTTTCCCTTTAAGATATTTCCTGATCTCTTCTTCCCAAACGGGACACTGACCTACTCTACTGCTGATCGCTGCGACCACGAATTCTTCAGGGTTCATGAGGCATTGCATTGCCTGCATTGCCATCTTTCCTCTCTAAATACTCTCTTCATATTTGGAACGAGGGGTACTAAGACGGTGTTGTAATTACAGGTACGGCTTTCACTATTTTGCGGAACACAAACTCCCGACAGTTTTTCGCAACAAAAATCTATCAGTTTTACCTTATAGCCCTGTTAGTTACGCATGCATTAACACGCTTCCGAATTATGAGGATTGATCAGAACTGCTTGAACACTTGTAATTTTTTTTTTGTTCCCAATTGGATTCTAATTCAAATTTTGGGTTCTCCCAGAGTGGTTAGGCCACTTCTAAGTCGGGTCCAGTCAGGATGTCGCCAGTAATATGTTACTAAATTTGGTTGGCTCTTAATTCATTGCCCGTTGTGTCTTTACTGAAGTTGCTCTGTTTCAATAACCTTTGCTCTAGAGTCGCCAGGTATCTTTATGATACCGCCACGAGGTTCAGGTTCAAGTACTGATCAATAACTCAACACACCAATTAGTAAGATTCATATCAAAACACATTTATTATACACAGTAAATCACTACTCATGCATAAACTCTATTTTCTAGCCTATTCTCTATCACTAAAAGGCCTATACTTAGCTTCGGAACTGGCCCACCAGGTCAGGGGAACAAATGTCCTTTCGTTCGATCTGAGTCTGCAGGATTCAAAAGCTAGTATGGAGTGGTAGCTCGGAGCGCCTATCTCGTAGCGTGCGTTGAGGCTTACTTGGTTGATGCGGCAGCTTAGGCAGTTCACTCTCAAGGGTTGATTCGAGTTGCTGAGTGACCCTGCCAACAAGACCGATTTGAACTTGGGGGCTTTACTTTATAGACCCCAGGGGCTTCGCGCCATTCGGGGCGGACCCCGTATCTGGTTCCAAGTGATTGGACTACGCTCTGATCACTTGGATCGATTTCTCCAATACTGGAGTCGTTCCCTGATCGCTGGGCGGTCCCTAGGTGTTCGTTGGCCTTCCTTTGTCTTGGCTCCTGCTGGCGCCGAGGAGTATGGCTTGGCCTTATTCACCTCAAATGTTTCGATTGTTCCCGGGGATCGCTCATTAGTATGCAGATGGCTGTGAGTTTCAGTGCTGTCTGGGCTTTTGCAAGTTCTAATACACAGGATTTCTGCACTTGCTAGTTTTTGCCTGTGTTGGCTGAATTTCCCTGTAGTCTTTGCGGACCTCCATTTTAAGTCGGGAAGTGGCCAACCCAGGTTGCCACAGTACCGGTGGCTGCGCAGGTCAATAGAGTGGTCAAGAAGGCATACAGCATGCTTTCCTTCATCGGAAGGGGTATTGAGTACAATAGTTGGCAGGTCATGTTACAGTTGTATAAGACTTTGGTTCGGCCACATTTGGAATACTGCGTACAGTTCTGGTCGCCACATTACCAAAAGGATGTGGATGCTTTGGAGAAGGTGTAGAGGAGGTTCACCAGGATGTTGCCTGGTATGGAGGGCGCTAGCTATGAAGGGAGGTTGAGTAGATTAGGATTATTTTCATTAGACAGACGGAGATTGAGGGGGACCTCATTGAGGTCTACAAAATCATGAGAGGTATAGACAGGGTGGATAGCAAGAAGCTTTTTCCCAGAGTGGGGGACTCAATTACTAGGGGTCACGAGTTGAAAGTGAGAGGGGAAAATTTTCAGTGAGATATACGTGGAAAGTTCTTTACGCAGAGGGTGGTGGGTGCCTGGAACGCATTGCCGGCGAAGGTGGTAGAGGCGGGCACGATAGCGTCATTTAAGATGTATCTAGACAGATACATGAATGGGCATTCATTTTTTTCCAATTAAGGGGCAATTTAGCATGGCCAGTCCACCTACACTGCACATCTTTGGGTTGTGGGGATGAAACCCATGCAAACATGGGGAGAATGTGCAAACTCCACAAACTCCAGAGCTGGGATCGAACGTAGGACCTGGGCGGCGTGAGACAGCAATGCTAATCACTGCGCCACAGTACTGGCCACTAAAATAGATTTTAATAGGCAAAGACGGCAATTCCTCTGGGACGTACTATGTTCCTATGCTTCGGCATGACGTGGCGTCCGCGGGAATCACTACTGATCTCCACAAACTGAGACCAGACGTGATGACCACACCGGGGGCTCGAAGGCCATTGTAGCCCCCGGGTGGTTGGAGTCATGCCCTGTCACCCTGCCACTGTCAGGGAAGTGGAAGGGGCAGAGTCTGAAGGGGGAGGGGTTTTAAGTGGCAGAGCATGTTAGGGGCAGGACATGAAGGGTGACCCATTGGTAGGGCCGCAATGCCAGAGATCAATGCTTGGGGGGGGAGAGAGAAAGCAGGCTGGCGATCAATGCTCGAGGGGGGAAGGGGGGAAGGCCGTGAGGGATGAAATTGTCATCAAAGTGGGGCAGGGTCCCGATGTCTGTGGTGAGGGGGGGGTCTTTACTTTCACTTTCAGTTTGGGCGCCCCAAACCTGGATTTTCTGGCGTGATTAGGCCCCGCCCTTCCCAATGATGCTGCAAAACATGCCCTTTTCAAAAAAAAGAGCAAAGAGTGGGAAGGTCACGTCGGGAAACCTGCCTGTTTCTCTGCAACATGACGGTTTTCTGACCGATCTTGACACTTTGCCTTTTTGGGAAAATTCCCAATGTCGAGATGCCCAGAATATAAGACCAGGGATGTACTTCTGAGGCTATTTGAGTCTCTGATCAGACCCCATTTGGAGTATTGTGAGCAGTTTTGGGCCTCGTATCTAAGAAAAGATGTGGTGGCCTTGGAAAGGGGCCAGAGGAGGTTCACAAGAATGATCGCTGGAATGAAGAGCTTGTCGTATGAGGAACGGTTGGGGACTCTGGGTGTGTACTCGGAGTTTAGAAGTATGAAGGGGAATCTTATTGAAACTTACAGGATACTGCAAGGCTGGATAGGATAGATGTAGAGAGTATGTTTCCACTTGTAGGAAAAAGTAGAAGCAGAGGACACCATGATCCTTTAAAACAGAGATGAGGAGGAATTTCTTCAGCCAGAGGGTGGTGTATCTGTGGAACTCTTTGCCGCAAAAGGCTGTGGAGGCCAAATTACTGAGTGTCTTTAAGACAGAGATAGATAGGTTCTTGATTAATAAGGGGATCAGGGGTCATGGGGAGAAGGCAGAAGAATGGGGATGAGAAAAATATCAGCCATGATTGAATGGCGGAGCAGATTCAATGGGCCGAGTGGCCCAATTCATTCCTATGTTTTATGGTCTTATATCCTCTCTATACAAGGGAGATAGTTGTATTTCAACATGGATGAAATTAGTTACAAGTGCTAATTGTTGGTGAGAGAATTGGAGCCTGACACCAGGACATGTGCTGCACTGTCTCTGGCAGTTAAGGTCAGCATGGCACAAAATGAATGTGTCTCTGGCTACTTCCAAACTGTTTATCGTGACATCAGAAACAGTTTTTCAGCTGGCTGTGTGCAGGTCACTGATGCACTGTTAATGAGTTGACAACAGTTGTTAGCTTCCCTGCTGTAGCCGACAAGCAAGAAGAGAGAGGGCTGGGATTTTCTTTTCCTTCATAGAAACTTATAACCAGCGAACAACAACGCACACAAATCTTTGGGAGCAATTCCAATAGTCAGCATAATCAAAAACTAGCCAATAACATGGCATCCGTAAAAAAGATCTTTTGATGCATCTTGAGCAACTAAAGAGACTATGCGACAGGTGCAGTCTGGAAAATCTGTGACTAAAGCTATAAAATGCATATTTGTGCAAATTATGGAACTTAAAATTGAACAAGAATCTTGTTTTCCCCACTTTACATGCAGAAGAAAATGCTTTCCCTCTAGTTTCTTCATTGACTGAGCATTTGAATGAAGGAGAATCCCCTTTGTGAAGCTGCAGAGAAAAAATTCTGAGTTCGAATGTGAGTGCAGGTGTTTTGACCAGCTTTCTGGAACCAGCTTCTGACTGTGCTTAACATCTGGGCTCCAAAATCTGAAGCTGCCTTTTAACTGAACCAGACAGTGAACCGTGCCTAAAATTGTAACAGTTCGGTACTGGACAAATTGGGATAATTCTAAACAGATCCAAATTGGCTTCATTTCAGATCAATCTGAATTTGAAATGACTTCAGAGCACATTCCTGGACAAATATTTGACAGCGGTTGTTTCCGATGTGCTGGGTTTCTTTACTAGAATACTTCCAAAATCAACAAAGCATGCTACAAGACATTTTTAATTTATATAGATGTCTCGAATTATGTGTTTCTTTTTGCATTTTTTACATAATGGGGTAATTTTCCAGTGTAGACTGGCAGCGGGGAACCTGCCACCAGCACATATTAAAAATGCTGCCTGTGATTTTGTAATATGGGATGGGCAAGTTTGCTCATCACAAGTGCATGGTTGGAAAATTACTCTTTGGTGCTCAAAAAAATACACGTAAAATCTCTTTAATGAAATTAAGAACTTACTGGACATTTCAGATAAAGATTAACGAAAGCCAGAAGAAAATTCCCCCTTTCCCCTTCAATAAGAATTCCTCTGATCGTTATGTGTTGCAACACTGTTCAATGCGTTCACCAAAATTGGTTCGATTTAATGTTTCTAACAGAATCCTAAGCACGTACTTTTGGAATGTGCTTATGATTTTTGCAGAAATAGAACAAATGTTCAAGAAAACATTTATAACTAGCCTCTCTGCCTCAAACACTCCTTTAGATTGTGCAAACCATGCACAAAATCATGTGTTGGTGGGGTTGCTGGGTGGTGGGGGTGGCGTGGAGGTGTGGGCTTGGGTGGGGTGCTCTTTCCAGGAGCCGGTGCAGACTCGATGGGCCGAATGGCCTCCTCTGCACTGTAAATTCTATGATTCTATGCCAGAGCAGAGAGAAAAACTGCTAATCTGCTAATCCCAGCCCTCTGCTAAAACAGTTCTGTAACCAAATACAAGGAGATGCATAAAAATGATTCCTCGTGGCTTTTCAAGCATTAAATTTCAATCCCCATGAATTCCACACCGCATCCGACCAAAAAAGCCCAATGAGGAAGCAGGAGTTCATTTTGTTGGAAAAATATATGGCAATTTTGTTAAGCATCCCTGTGAAATCTCTCTATTTAAACTCCAACGACGCGTTGCTTTTATGAATGGTAATTTTACAAACTAGAGTTTCTGGCAAGAATCTTAACATGCCAAGATTTTAAGTTGCAGACAATAATAAGAACTTGCACATGCTCCCAACATAGAAGTTTCCACATTGGAATATGAATGGAAACCATTAGTTTGGGTTCTTCATTATAGATTATTCCAATGCAAAATGTGCTCCCCGACAGACAGCTCACCAATCTGGAGATGAGGAGCTGGGCGGCCAGCACCACAACAGAATCCAAGCTGCAAAGGGGCAGTAAATATTGAAGCTTGTAAGGTCTAAATTTGACAAGCAACTGCAGTTAAAAATAAGGGAAAAGGGATGAACTCAGCAACTACAGGTCTGCCTGATTTATGTAAGTGGTGGAGAAACTTTTACAGACATAATCTGACAAAATTAACCAGCATTTGGAAAATTCTGGGCAACGAATAAAATAAATTTGTTAAAGACGTGTGTATCGAGCTTGACGAACTTAACTGAGTTCTTTGGTAAAGTAGCAGAACAGGGTAATGGAGGTACTGCATCTGATTTTCTATTTAGCAACTTTCAAAAGTTGTCTGATAAGGTACGATTTATTAGACCTGTTAGCAAAATTGAAGCCCACGGGATTAAAGTTTGTTTTTCAGACAGGAGAAAAGTACACTGTGGTGTATTCCAGTGTTATCTTTTTAATCTATATTAGTGGCCTAGAGGTAGGTATTCACGGCATAATCCAAATTTATAGATCACACAAAACTTGGAAATGTAGTAAACAGTGAGAAGGATAGTAACACACTTCGGGAGGACAATGACGGAATTGTAAAATTGGTAGACACACAGCAGTTGAAATCTAACACGGAGAAGTGTGATATTTTGATAAGAAGAATGAAGGGAGGCAATAGAAATAAATTATACAATTTTAAAAGTGGGTGTTGGAACAGAGAGAAATGGGGGCGTATGCACATATATCTTCAAGGGTGGCAGAACAAGTTGAAAAGGCTATTGAAAAAACATAAGGGATTCTTTGCTTTATTAATGGAGGCACAGAGTACAGAATCAAGGAAGTTATGCTGAACCAATTTAAATCACTGATTGGGCTTCATTGTCCAATTTTGGGCATCGCATCTCAGCAAAGATGTCAAACCCTTGCAAAAGCGGTTTACTGCAATGATTGCAGGGACGAGGGAGTTCAGTTATGCAGACAAACTGCAGAGGTTTAGTTGTTCTCACTACAGCACAAAAAGGTATGAGTAGATTTGATAGAGATGTCCGAAATCATGAAGGGTTCAGAATCACAGATTGTTACAGTGCAGAAGGAATTTGGCCCATCGTATCTGCACTGGTTCTCCAAATGCGCATCAAAACATAGTGCCATTTCTCTGTCCTTTTTTCCCGTACCCTAAATATTGTTTCTATTCAAGTAGTGCTCCAATATCCTCTTGAATACCTTGATTGAATCTGGCTCCACCACACTCCCAGGCAACTCATTCTTAACCTGAAACACTCGCTGTGTGAAAAGACTTTTCTCACATCACATTTGCTTCTTTTGCAAATCTAGGCCCTTTTTTTCTTGATCCTTTTATAAGTGGGAACAGTTCCCGTACCAGCCTCCCCGAACAGGCGCCGGAATGTGGTGACTAGGGGCTTTTCACAGTAACTTCATTTGAAGCCTACTTGTGACAATAAACAATTTTCATTTACATTTCATTTAATTTCTCCCAATCTACTCTGTCCATGATTTTGAACATATCGCAGATCTCCTCTCAACCTTCTTCTCTCCAAGGAAAATAGTCCCAGCCTCTTTAATCTAGCCTCATAACTGAAGTCTCTTATTCCTGGGACTATTCTTGTAAATCTCTTTCTGCACTCTCTCCAATGTGTGGACATCCTTCCGATAGTTTGGCACTCAGAACTCTACATAGAGTTGTGTACTTTAATACAACATCTGAATTAGGAGTAGGATTAGATCATTTGCCCTTTCAATCATGCTCCAACTAATTGGTAAGTTCATGGTTGATCTGATTGTGGCCTCAACTACATTTTCCTGCCTTCCCCCTAACCCTTTGGCTCCCCTCTTAGTCAAGAATCTAGTTCCCTCTACCATAAAATTATTCATTGACCCTGCATCCCTTGCTCTCTGGAGGAGGCAGTTCCAAAAATTCACGAACCTCTGAGAGAATATGTTTTGCCTCATCTCCGTCATAAGTCATAGGAAAAACTCCTTCCAGTAGCAGAAGGGTAAGTAACCAGAGGACACAGACTTAAGGTGATTGGTACAAGTATTAGAGGTGGCAAGTGGAAACATTAGCGGGATTCTCAAATTCCGCGCTGGGTCGGAGAATCGGCGGGGGGGGGGGGGTGGGGGGGCACAACGCCGCTCCGACGCCTGGCTGCCGATTCTCCGGCGACCGGAGAATCGGTGCCAATGGCGCTGGCGTGGTCGCCGCGGCGCCGGTCGGGGACCACGATTCTCCGTGCTCAACGGGCCGAGTGCCCGCCGAGTTCAACCGAGTCCTGCCGGCGTCGTTCACGTGTGGTCCTCCTCGGCAGGACCTCGGCGTTCTTGCTGTGGGGGCAGTCCTGGTGTGGGGGAGTGGGCATCCGACTCCGCGATCGGGGGCTACCGATCGGCGGGCGGGTTAATTCCGGGGGGGGGGCTATGTTCCTCCGTGCTGGACCCCTGTAGGACTCCTCCATATTGCGTGGGGGCCGGCGCGGAGTTGGCAACCTACGCACATGCGCGGACCCACGCCAGCCGTGACGTGCATGCGCGCGCCCACACCGGCCGTGGCATGAAGTGCTCCAGTGCCCTGCTGCCCCCTGTGGATTGGGGGACCGCTGCTCCTCGTGGCCAGATGACGCTGTCGTAAAACGCTCCAGCATTTATGACGGCGTCAACACTCTGCCACTAAAACGGAGAATCCAGCCCATTTTAATTATACAGTTAAGTTGTTAGCATCTAGAATGCACTGCCTGAAAGACTAATGGAAGAAGATTCAATAATTACTTTCAAAAGAGAATTGGATAAGTACTCGAAGGGAGAGGATTTTCTATTGATTCAGTACGAGAAAGAGCAGGGGAAATGAATTGGTTAGCCCTATCAAAATACCAGATAATCAGGGTAGGGTGAATGGCCTCCTTCTGCACAACATCAAACTATGATTCCATGCAAGTGAAGTTTAGGACCAGAATAGCCCACTGCAGTTCAGACAGAAAATGTAAAAATACTAAACTATACTCTACCACTCATACAGTTCGATGGCTTAATTCACCTAAAATCTTTGCAGTCAATGAATTCCTTTTCGGGATCCTTCTCCATTGGGTACTTTGAATAAACTAAATGGGCCTGCTTCTAAAGATAAAGGAATATATACTTACAAGACAATTGTCAAACTTTCCACTCTCAGAGGGTGAGACTGCCTACAACATCCAATAATTACACCTTTAAACTCTAACTTTTAAGTACATCTGGAGATCAAAACATATCCTTACAACATCATTGCAGTTATTAAACTTGTGCCTTCCATTCTATTTTATCAAGTTTTCCAAATCATTCATGTCTAGAAGGCTGGGCTGGAGGATTATTTAACTCTGACTAAATTACACTAACCCCTATTTGAAAATATAATATATTCAACCTCTTCTATTTTGGAATTATTCATTAATAGAGTATTCATGCCTTCGTGATAACTAATCCCCCCCCCCCCCCGCACCTTCCCTCTGTCTTTCCTGTATTATTTAAGTCGCAGGGAAGTACAATGACAGCAGCATGAAATACTGCAAGAAAGTCTGATTAGTTCAGACTTGAACAGCCTTTGGCAACTTTGTGGATAAGGATTCTAATTGTATCCATTCATTAACTTCACTGAGACAGATTAGACGGACAGATTTGGAGACCACATTTAATTACGGATCACTGTGCTAAATTAAACTTCCCTACATTTGCTGACTTGGCCCCTACTTCCTAAAGACATGGCCGGTTACACAACGCCTACGTTAATAAAGGAAGAAGAAAGACACAGAAAGCTTATGAAGTGGTGCTGAAAAGTGGGAATAGGAAACCCTTGCCTTTTGTGCTGCCCTTGTATTGCACTTTGCCCTCAAATCATAGAACCTCGCCTCAGGCTATAACACTCTGACCTCCATCAGTAAGACTACATTCCATTGCAGTTTACCTTTCACCATTAACACTGGAGTGTGGTATTCACTGGGGAGATGAAATGATAGAGTCGACCCAAGTCATTCGAGTTTAAACACTGGCTCTTTAGAAGACCATGAGAAATGATTTTGTGAAGGATATTTCCATTTATTTCTTCTATTTTAGCTCAAAATAAAACATACAAAATAACTTAGTACAAAGAAAATAAAGTCCAGCGAGTGCTGTACAGTCCTTTATTGTCAACTTCATATATATTGTTATCATGGATGTATTATTTTATATCTTCACATTTATTTCAGAATCACCACATTTTTGACCTCTGGCATGTCAATCACTTGGTGACATCACTGATTTGGAGGACCGTGTTGTATCCTCCAACATCTTCATTCATTCAAATCAGTCCAGAGGTGCACCAAAAGCCTCCTGAACTCTGGAAAATACTATTCATTAGGGATTCTATATTCATTGTTACAAGAAATTTGACAAAGAATAAAATGCCATGGCACATTTTCACCAACATACGTTTTTTTAATAAGTACAATGAGAGTAGCACTCTGGACCCAAAGTGCTCCCTCCTCAAACTGTCCTTGATCATTAAGTAGAAGAATAATTCTATGCATACATTTGTTCATGAAAGAAAATCCAATGTTTTGTTTTGTTTCCCTCCCCCAGGCTCCATTTCCAAATAGCACTTCCTACCTGAACAAATAAAATGCCAGCAGCAACGCACATCCCAGCAATGAGCCGACTACAATGCCTGTGACTGCAGACTCTCCAAGCCCACCTACGCAGAACAAACAAGTAGTTACTGTTCACATCAAATATGTATTCAGATAAAACAATGTTGCTGTTCAGAAAATGCATTTCTCGATCCGTTGCACATTTTGTTGCGAATTAAAAATGCTACCCTACAATGAATATATCGCCTGAACTCAAAGCAAGTTAAAAAGTTCACTGCAGATTGATTCCAGTGTGTCTTAGGTAATATGGGGAAGCTGTGGCACAATAGTGTTATTGGTTGACTAGTAATCCAGAGACTCCGGGTAATGCAGATGGTGGAATTTCAAAGCTCAATAACATATCTAAAATTAAAAGTTGAATCGTTTGATTTGTCATAAAAATCCATCTGGTTCACTAATGCCCTTTCGGGAAGGAAACCTGGTCTGGCCCACATGTGACTTCTGGCCTACATGTGACTCTAGACCCACAGCAATGTGGTTAATTCTTAAATGCTCGCTGAAATGACCTAGCAAGCCACTCAGTTGTATTCATCTGCTGTGGAACAAAAACGAATGAAACTGAACGGATACGTGGCATCGACCTAGGCACTGGAACGATAATGGTACAGCCCTGTCGATCAGGCAAATCTCTACTGACTAACATCTGGGGGCTTGTGGAAAAATTGAGAGAGCTGTCTCACAGACTTGTCAAGTCTGACATAGTCATACTTAAAGTAGACCAAGGCAGGCCAGCAGCACGGTTCAATTCCCGTACCAGCCTCCCCGAACAGGAGCCGGAATGTGGCGACTAGGGGCTTTTCACAGTAACTTCATTGAAGCCTACTTGTGACAATAAGCGATTTTCATTTCATTTCATGGACACCACCATCACTATTCCTGAATATGTCCTGTCCCACCGGCAGAGGTCACAGTGGTATACAGTCGGAAGGGAGTTGCCCTTTAAGTCCTCAACATCGTCTGGACCCCATGAAGTCACATAGCACCAGGTCAAATATGGGGAAGGAAATCTCCAGTTGATTACTACTCCTCAGGTGATGCATCAGTACTCCTCCATATTGAACACCACTTAGAGGAAGCCCAGAGGGTGGCAAGGGCGCACAATGTACTCTCAAAGGCCATTACCAAGAGTGGTGGCTCAATACCACCACTATAGACTGAACTGGCCAGGCCCTAAAGAACATAGCTGCTAGACTGGGAATGCAGCAGGTGGTGAGGGAACCAACAAGAGGGAAAAATATACTCGCCTTCATCCTCACCAACCTGCATGTTGCAGATGCATCTGTCCATGACAGTATCGGTAGGAGTGACCACCTTGTGAAGAAGAAAATCCCGTCTTCACATTGAGGATTCTTTACATTTGTTGTGTGGTACTACCACCGTGCTAAATGAGATAGATTCAGAACAGATCTAGCAACTCAAACTGGGCATCCATGAGCTGCTGTGAGCCATCATCAGCAGCAGAACTGCACTCAACCACAGTTTGTAACCTCATGGCCTGGCATATCCCCCACTCTGCCATTACCACCAAGCTGGTGGAACAACCTTAGTTCAATGAAGAGTGCATGTCTGGAGCAACACCAGGCATACCGAAAAATGAGGTATCAACCTGGTGAAGCTGCAACACAGGATCACTGATGTGCCAAACAGCATAAGTAGCAAGTAATAGACAGAACTAAATGATCCCCAACCAATGGATCAGATCTAAGCTCTGCAGTCCTGCCACATCAGCTGTGACTGGTGGTGGACAATTAAACAATGCATTGGAGGAGGAGGTTCCATAAATATCCCCATGCTCAATGATGGAGGAGCCCAGCACATCAGTGCAAAAAATAAGGCTGAAGCACTCGCTACAATCTTCAGTCAGAACTGCCGAGTGGTTAATCTATCTCAGTTTCCTCCGGAGGTCCCCAGCATCACAGATGTCAGTCTTCAGCCAATTCGATTCACTCCAAGTGATAGCAAGAAATGGCTGAAGACACTGGATATTGCAAAGGCTATGGGCCCTGGCAATATTCCAGCAATAGTATTGAAGACTTGTACTTCAGAACTTGCTGCACTCCTAGCCAATATGTTCCAGCACAGCTACAACACTGGCATCCACTCAGAATTGTGGAAAATTGCCCAGGTATATCTTGTAGACAAAAAGCAGGACAAATTAAAAAGGCAATAAGGGGGGAGAATGTGAAATATGAGTGTAAGCTAGCTAGTAATATAATAGAAGATTGCAAGAGTTTATTTCGACATATACAAGGTAAGTGAGAGGCAAGAATGAACATTGGACCAATAGAAAATTAGGCTGAGGAATGGATAAAGAGGTCTTTTTCATGATAGCAGCCATTGACTGGTGGTGTTCTGTAGGGGCCAGTGTTGGGACCACAACTATTCACGATATACATTAATGATCTGGAAGAAGAAACTGAGGGCATTGTTGCTAAGTTTGCAGATGATACACTGATATGTAGAGGGACAGATAGTGTTGAGGAAGCAGGGAAGCTGCAGGAGGACTTGGACAGGCTAGGAGAGTGGGCAAAGAACTGATAGATGGAATACTATGTGGAAAAGTGTGATGTTATGCACTTTGGCAGGAAGAATAGAGGCATAGACTGTTTTCTAAATGGGAAAAGGCTTTGGAAATCTGAAGCACAAAGGGACTTAGGAATCCTAGTTAAGGATTTGCTTAAGGTTAAAATGTAGGTTCAGTTGGTAATTAGGAAGGTAAATGCAATGTTAGCGTACAAGAGTAGGGATGTACTGCTGAGGATGTATAAGGCTCTGGACAGACCCCATGTGGAATATTGTGAACGGTTTTGTAATAATAATATTTATTAGTGTCACAAGTAGGCTTACATTAACACTGCAATGAAGTTACTGTGAAAATCCCCGAGTCACCACACTACGGCGCCTGTTGGGGAGAACTCAGAGGGAGAATTGAGAATGTCCAATTCGCCTAACAGGCACGTTTTTCCGGACTTGCGGGAGGAAACCAGAGCACCCGCAGGAAACCCACGCAGACACGGGGAGAACGTGCAGACTCCACACAGACCGGGACCCAAGCCAAAAATCGAACCTGGGTCCCTGGCGCTGTGAAGCAACAGCACTGTGCTACCGTGCCTCCCATATATTGGGCCCCGTGTCTAAGTGAGGATGTGCTGTTCTTAGAGGGGATCAGAGGAGGATCACAAGAATGATCCGAGGAATGAAGGGCATGTCATATGAGGAGCGGTTGAGGGCTCTCTGTCTGGATTCAATGGAGTTTAGAAGGATGAGGAGGGATCTTATTGAAACTTACAAAATACTGAGAGGCCAAGATGAACTGGACAAGGGAAGATGTTTCCACTTATATGAAAAACTACAACCCGAGCGCACAGCCTCAGACTAAATGAATGATCCTTTAAAACTCAGATGAGAAGGGATTTTTCAGTCAGAGAGCGGTGAATCTGTGGAATTCATTGCCACAGAAGGCTGTGGAGGTCAAATTACTGAGTGTCTTTAAGGGAGAGATAGATAGGTTCTTGATTAATAAGGGGATTAAGGGTTGTGGGGAGAAAGCAGGAGAATGGCGATGAGAAACGTATCAGCCATGATCAAATGGCAGAGCAGATTTGAAGAGCCAAATGGCGTAAATTTGCTCCTATGTCTTATGTTCTTATTAAATTCAATCCGTCAATGACTGCCCCATCAGTCTACTCTCACTCATCAATAAAGTGGTGGGCGGGGTTATCAACAGGATAAGCTATCAAATGGCACTTACTCAGCAATAACTTATTCATTGATATTCAGTTTGGGTTCCGCCAGGGTCACTCAGCTCCTGACCTCATTACAGCCTTGGTTCAAAAATGGACAAAAAGCTGAACTCCAGAGGTGAGGTGAGATTGACTGCCCTTGACATCAAGGCAGCATTTGACCGAGTGTGGCATCAAGGAATCCCAGCAAAACTGGAGTCAGTGAGAAACCGGGGGAAACCCCTCTGCGGGTTAGAGTAATACCCAGCACAAAAGAAGATGGTTGTGGTGGATGAAGGTAAATCACCTCAGCTCCAGGACATCACTGCAGGAGTTCCTCAGGTTCGTTTCCTAGTCCCAACCATCTTCAACTGCTTCATCAATGGCCTGTCTTCCATCATAAAGTCAGAAGAGGGGTTGTTCGCTGATGATTACACAATGTTCAGTATCATTTGAGACTCCTCAGATACTGAAGCAGTCCATGTCCAAATGCAGCAAGACCTTGACAATATACAGGCTTGGGCTGCCAAGTGGTAAGTAACATTTCTGCCACACAAGTGCCAGGCAATAACCATCTCCAACAAGAGAGGATCTAACCATCGTCCCTTGTCATATAATGACATTATTATTGCTGAATCCCCACTATCAACATCTTGCAGGCTTACCATTGACCAGAAATCTCAACTGGACTAGCCAAATAAATAATGTGGCTACCAGAGCAAGCCAAAGGCTCGGAATCCTGCGGTGAGTAACTCACTTCCTGACTCCCGAAAGTCTGTCCACCATCTACAAGGCACAACTCAGGAGTGTAATGGAAAACTCTCCACTTGCTTGGATGAGTGCAGCTCCAACAATTCTCAAGAACCTTTACACCATCTAGGGCAAAGCAGCCAACTTGATTGCTACCCCTTCCAGAAACATTCACTCTCTCCACGACCGATAAACTGTGGCAGCCATGTACCATTTACAAGATGCACTGAATGAACTCAACAAAGGTTACTTAGGTAGCACCCTTCAAACCTATGACCACTATCATCTAAAAGGATACCTGGGAATACCACCACCTGGAGGTTCCCCTCTAAGTCACTCACAATCCTGACTTTGATATGTATCACCGTTCCTTCACTGCCGCTGGGTCAAAATCTTGGAACTCCTTTTCTAACAGCACAGTGGGTGTGCCAGCACCTCAGGGACTGCAGCAGTTCAAGGAGGCAGTTCACTACCACCTTCCCAAGGGCAACGACGGATGGGCAATAAATGTTGATCGAGCCAACGATGCCCATATCCCATAAAGGAATTTTTAAAAATTTAAACCACTCATTCAACATGTTACATTGATATTCTGCTTTGGGGAAAAAAATGCAACGTGACAATACAGTCCCCTAAATCACCCAGAAATAGGAGAAAATGTTTGACGAGAAATTACATGATTTACAGGTAGCAGTATGGTCCTTTGTAAAGCCGCAGCTAGGTTCATCTGGAGGTGGCATTCCATTTGCCCAGAGGAGCCTCACATTTGGCCTGACTTCAAAGGTGCCGTTCAAGCCATAGTAGTCAGCTATTACCTATAATCATAGAAGCAAAGAAACTTTAAGAATTTGGGCGATTAAAATTCCTTTCACTGTGTTGAAACCTACATTTATGTCATGCATTTCACCACGACTATGGTCTACAATATCTTTTGTTTATTTCTTCTTCGTGCTTATTTCACTATATTATTTGGAATTTAGCTGCAAGACCACTGAGTAATTTTCACTCTCACAAACAACCACAAAATTTACTTGAAACAAATCATTTTTTTGGTCAGCTGGGACTCAGTCGGTAGCACTCTTTCATAATTGAGTCAAAATGTTTCAGGGTTCATATCCCACTCCAGGACTGGATCTCAAAAAATCAAAGCTGACACTCCACTGCTGCATCAAAGACTCACAGGGTTGGATTTTCATTACCAGGGTATGTAGCTAGAAGCAGGAAATATATTGACTTGGCAGACCCACCTCAGTTTAAAGCATTCAGTCACACACAGCTTTTGCTCTGGAGAAGGTAGGTGCGGGTTGGAGTTAAGAGGAAATGTAACTTGGGAGAGGTTACTGATCGAGGTGTTAAGATTCAAAACAGAGGTATAAAAGCCAACATAAGTGTACTTTACCTGAATGCTCGTAGTATTCGGAATAAGGTAAATGAGTTGATGGCGCAAATCATCGTGAATGACTATGATTTAGTGGCCATTATTGAAACATGGTTAAAGGATGGTCAAGACTGGGAGTTAAATATCCGAGGGTATCAAACTATTCGGAAGGACAGAGTGGATGGTAAGGGAGGTGGTGTAGCTCTGTTATTTAAGGATGATATCCGGGCAATAGTAACGGGTGACATCGGTGCTATGGAGGATAAGGTTGAATCCATTTGGGTGGAAATCAGGAATAGTAAGGCGAAAAAGTAATTGATAGGAATAGTCTGTAGGCCACCAAATAGTAACATTATGGTGGGGCAGGCAATAATCAAAGAAATAACCGATGCATGTAGAAATGGTACAGCAGTTATCATGGGTGATTTTAATCTACATGTTGAGTGGTTTAACCAGGTCAGTCAAGACAGCCTTGAGGAGTTTATAGAATGTATCCGCGATAGTTTCCTAGAACAGTATGTAATGAAACCTACGAAAGAACAAGCAGTCCTAGATCTGGTCCTGTGTAATGAGACAGGATTGATTAATGATCTCATAGTTAGGGATCCTCTCGGAAAGAGCAATCACAATATGGTGGAATTTAAAATACAGATGGAGGGTGAGAAGGTAAAATCAAACACTAGTGTTTTGTGCTTAAACAAAGGAGATTGCAATGGGATGAGAGAAGAGCTAGCTAAGGTAGACTGGGAGAAAAGACTTTATGGTGAAACAGTTGAGGAACAGTGGAGAACCTTCCAAGCGATTTTTCACAGTGCTCAGCAAAGGTTTATACCAACGAAAAGGAAGGACGGTAGAATGAGGGAAAATCAACCGAGGATATCTAAGGAAATAAGGGAGAGTATCAAATTGAAGGAAAAGACTTACAAAGTGGCAAAGATTAGTGGGAGACTAGAGGACTGGGAAATTTTTAGGGAGTAACAGAAAGCTACTAAAAAAGCTATAAAGAAGAGTAAGATAGATTATGAGAGTAAACCTGCTCCCATTATAAAAACAGATAGTAAAAGTTTCTACAAATATATGAAACAAAAAAGAGTGGCTACGGTAAATATTGGTCCTTTAGAGGATGAGAAGGGAGATTTAATAATGGGAGATGAGGGAATGGCTGAGGAACTGAACAGGTTTTTTGGGTCGGTCTTCATGGTGGAAGACACAAATAACATGCCAGTGACTGATAGAAATGAGGCTATGACAGGTGAGGACCTTGAAATGATTGTCATCACTAAGGAGGTAGTGATGGGCAAGCTAATGGGGCTAAAGGTAGACAAGTTCCCTGGCCCTGATGGAATGCATCCCAGAGTGCTAAAAGAGATGGCTAGGCAAATTGCAAATGCACTAGTGATAATTTACCAAAATTCACTACATTCTGGGGTGGTCCCGGCGGATTGGAAATTAGCAAACGTGACACCACTGTTTAAAAAAGGAGGTAGGCAGAAAGCGGATAATTATAAGCCAGTGAGCCTAACTTCGGTAGTAGGGAAGATGCTGGGATCTATCATCAAGGAAGAAATAGCGAGGCATCTGGATGAAAATTGCCCCATTGGGCAGATGCAGCATGGGTTCATAAAGGGCAGGTCGTGTCCAACTAATTTAGTGGAATGCTTTGAGGATATTACCAGTGCGGTAGATAACGGGGAGCCAATGGATGTGGTGTATCTGGATTTCCAGAAAGCCTTTGACAAGGAGCCACACAAAAGGTTGCTGCATAAGATAAAGATGCACGGCACTAAGGATAAAGTAGTAGCATGGATAGAGGATTGGTTAATTAATAGAAAGCAAAGAGTGGGGATTAATGGGTATTCCTCTGGTTGGCAATCAGTAGCTAGTGGTGTCCCTCAGGGATCAGTGTTGGGCCCACAATTGTTCACAATTTACATAGATGATTTTGAGTTGGGGCCAAGGGCAATGTGTCCAAGTTTGCAGACGACACTAAGATGAGTGGTAAAGCAAAAGTGCAGAGGGTACCGCAAGTCTGCAAAGGGATTTGGATAGGTTAAGTGAATGGGCTAGGGTCTGGCAGATGGAATACAATGTTGACAAATGTGAGGTTATCCATTTTGGTAGGAATAACAGCAAAAGGGATTATTATTTAAATGATAAAATATTAAAACATGCAGCTGTGCAGAGAGACCTGGGTGTGCTAGTGCATGAGTCGCAAAAAGTTGGTTTACAGGTGCAACAGGTGATTAAGAAGGCGAATGGAATTTTGTCCTTCATTGCTAGAGGGATGGAGTTTAAGACTAGGGAGGTTAAGCTGCAATTGTATAAGGTGTTAGTGAGGCCACACCTGGAGTATTGTGTTCAGTTTTGGTCTCCTTACCTGAGAAAGGGCGTACCGGCACTGGAGGGTGCGCAGAGGAGATTCACTAGGTTAATTCCAGAGCTGACGGGGTTGGATTATGAGGAGAGGTTGAGTAGACTGGGACTGTACTCGTTGGAGTTTAGAAGGATGAGGGGGGATTTTCTAGAAAAGTATAAAATTATGAAGAGAATAGATAGGATAGATGCGGGCAGGTTGTTTCCACTGGCGGGTGAAAGCAGAATTAGGGGGCATTGCCTCAAAATAAGGGGAAGTAGATGTAGGACTGAGGTTAGGAGGAACTTCTTCACCCAAAGGGTTGTGAATCTATGGAATTCCTTGCCCAGTGAAGCAGTTGAGGCTCCTTCATTAAATGTTTTACAGATAAAGATAGATAGTTTTTTGAAGAATAAAGGGATTAAGGGTTATAGTGTTCAGGCCGCAAAGTGGAGCTAAGTCCACAAAAGATGAGCCATGATCTCATGGAAAGGTGGAGCTGGCTCAAGGGGCCAGATGGCCTACTCCTGCTCCTACTTCTTATGTTCTTATTGTGGAGGAGTTACTTAAATCCTTTACTAGATATGGACTACCCACAGAAATACAATCAGCCCAAGGATCAAATTTTACCTCAAGGTTATTCAAAGAAGTTATGGATAGCTTAGGAATAAAACAATTTAAATCAAGTGTGTAACATCCAGAATCTCAGGGAGCGTTAGAAAGGTGGCTTCAGATATTAAAGAAAATGTTGAGGGCTTGTTGTCACGATTATCCAGAGGTTTGGGATAAAGTAATTCCATTCGTACTGTTTTCAATTAGGGATGCACCCAATGAGTCAATCAAATTTAGTCCTTTTGAACTAACTTTTGGTCATGAGGTAAGAGGACCACTTAAATTGATTGAGGAAAAATTGGTGAGTGAGAAATCTGAAATTACATTATTGGATTACGTGTCAAATTTTAGGGAACAATTAAATACAGCAGGTGAATTGGCTGGACAACATTTAAAAGTTGCACAAAATGTGATGAAACAGGTAGCGGACAAGAAATCCAAAGTTCGTAGTTTTGCCTGTGGAGGTAAAGTTTTAGTGTTGTTACCAGTGGTCGGTGAACCTTTAAAAGCTATGATTTGGGGACCTTATCAGATTGAAAGGAAATTAAGTGAGGTGAATTATGTGGTAAAAACACCAGAAAGAAGGAAGTCTCACCAAGTATGACCTGTGAATATGCTTAAAAGGTACTTTGAAAGGGAAGGAGAGAAAAAGGAGGTTTTAATGATTCTAACTCAAAGTGATGAACCAAGTCCAAATGACTGTGAATTTGACATACCTCAAATTAAATTGGAAAACGAGGATGTTCTTAAAAATTGGGATAAATTGTTGAGTTACCTTCCAGAGGACAAACGGACTGATCTGAAATAGTTATTAATAGATATCACGTGGGCAAGTTTATAGAGATCAATTGGGAAGTAGTAAAATGGCTATACATGATGTGGATGTGGGAAATGCTGTTCCAATCAAACAACATCCAGACAGACTTAACCCTTTAAAATTGGCACAGGTTAACAAAGAGATTGAGAGTATGCTTTAAAATGGCACAATTGAAAGGGGTTGCAGCCAATGGAGCTCACCCATAGTGATGGTACCTAAACCAGACGGTACCCAACGGTTGTGTGTGGACTATAGAAAGCTTAATGGAGTTAAAAGAACAGACTCTTCTCCTATCCCGCGTTTGGAGGATTGAAAGTGGGACAATCAGCTTTTATTTCCAAACTGGATTTACTTAAAGGTTACTGGCAGGTACCTTTATCCGAAAGGGTGAAGGAGATTTCAGTTTTTGTGACTCCAGATGGTATATACCAATTCAAAGTTATGCCATTTGGCATGAAAAACGCCCCAGCCACATTTCAACGGTTAACTAACAAAGTTGTTTCAGGATTACCCAATTGTGCGGTATACTTCGACAATCTGGTAATTTTCAGCCAGACATGGAAAGAACATTTAAAACATCTGATGGAGTTATTTGATCAACTTCAGGAGGCGGGTTTGGTGATAAAGCTAGCCAAAAGTGAATTTGGAAAAGCTCAAGTCACTTTCCTTGCCCATACAATCGGACAGGGTCGAATGGTCACACGGGATGTGAAACTAACAGTTATTGAGGAGTTTCCGATGCCCTCAAGACAAAGAGAAATAATGCGATTTCTTGGCATGAGTGGATTTGATCGAACATTTGTGAAAAACGTTTGTAGCGTGGTTGCTCCACTGGTAACTTGCTGAAGAAACGTCAAAAATTTCAGTGGACAGCGGACTTTCAACAGGCAACTGACGGCCTGAAAGCTGTGATAACCAATGCTCATGTGTTGGAGAATTACAAGGGACTCTGTGATCAGATTGAACTAAAGTATCTGACTTTAAACAGAAATGTCGAGGCGTAGAGAAATGGATGGATCGGGCAAGGACCTTCTTGTTTAAAGAGACTGTCAATCGAGAAGGATTTCAGTTGGAGGAAGAAGAACAAAAATGGACTATATTATTATATCTGTTTGCGTGTGTTGGGTTTTTTTTAAACGAAAATGTATATTTACTGTGTGCATTTCTTAAAGGATATTGATAAGGTGAAAAATGAAACCATCTTGAAGTTGATGGTTTATTTTTTTTTCTTGGGGGGAGGTGTCATGTGAGTGTACCTTTACGAAATGGGTGTTTATAAATGGGTGTGTATGTAAATATCTATAGTGAGAGTACCTTCAAGAAATGGGTATTTACTACTGCAGTGATGTCAGAGACTGGGTGGAGCTGGGCTGTGTCAGCTTTTTACTTTCATTTTAGGCTGTTTGCTGCAGGGTGTGTTTTAGTTTCGTTTTCAGAGCTGGATAGCTGCAATCACAGCCAGAAGGTGTATTAGAGTCTCTCTCTGTAATCTAAAGAATGTAAATCGATCCTTTGGTGATTTAAAACTAATAACTGCTCTTAGTAGTGACTTTAACCCGATGTGCTTCTGCTGAAAGGTTTTATTTTAAGTCCGTTGGATGTTAAAAGGAAAGCTTAAGAATTACTTAGTATTGTATTCTTTGAGGGTTGTATTTGAATTGATGGTTGCTAAGATGTTCACTGTATGTTTTAAAAAGGTTAACTTGAGTTCATAGAATAAACATTGTTTTGCTTTAAAAAATACTTTTCTATTTCTGCTGTACCACACCTGCAGAGTGAGCTGTGTGCTCCCCATACCACAATCTATTAAAAGTTGTGGGTCAGGTGAACTCCATGATACACTTTGGGGTTCTCTAAACCCTGGCCCATAACACAAGTTTTCAGTCCCATTGTACCTTCCACAGCAACTTGTAAACCCCAACCTATTGTACTCTCCATGCCGACTCATGCTTCTTCCATGCCCATTCACCCTGTATACACCATGCACACAACCAATAAACCATATAGCAAATGTGGAACTACTGAGAAGAAAAAAATCACCCACTCAGAAATATTCTTTGAAATAAATGCAGTTCCTTCAACTGTACAAAAGTGTCAATTAGACAGACCATTAAATTATCAATAACAAAGGATTGAAACACTTCACACCTCATAATCTTGTCCAAATACACATTGGGACATTAACAAAAGGGATCAAAATAAGAAAGAACAACTTATTATAACCACTCAATGGTGTCAATCAATCAAGCAAGGTCAACAATTTATTTCAGTTGTCAACACGGAATCTTCTGCTGAGCAAATGTTTGTATTGTTCTGGGATCACAGCTGGACAAACAACTTTTGCTGAATAAAATATAGCAATTGATTCTGATACATATATGATGCTCAGTTGGTAGGTATGATTATATATTTTCTATTACCCCAGTATATGTACCGGAACATGGAAAATGCACCCAAACCAAGCAATGAACGATATTGCAAAGCAGTCAGTGCATTTGGAACCATGTGAATTCACCTTGTGACCCAAGAAATACAGGCTGTTACAATTCATTAACCTCATGTCAGCAAACACAATCTATAAACTCTCTGGCCACCATAGAAAAGCTGAGGGGAGTTTTAACGTCAAAGCACGGGATAGATTTCCGCAGAGGTCAGCTGGATTGACAGAGGTTTCCTATTGGGCAGGGGGCATTCTAGTGGAGTTGTGGGAAGAGCGGGCAGGTCAGATTGCTGACCTGGGTTTGCTGGGTGAAGAGTGAGTGAGAGGAGGGGAAGGGGGAAGGAAGGGCGGGGTGGGGGATACGATCCTAACAGGATGGAAGAGCTTGCCATGAGAACAGTTTAATGGGTGGGGGATGGGCAGGGGTGGTGATGGAAGAATTTCAGCTCCTCCTTGTTCTTGCCTTCTCCCTGGTTGCCTTTGCTTCACTGTAGCAGCTAGGTTTACAGAGGCCCAGGAAACCAGCTGGATTGAGTTAAATTCAAGGTTTTTCGCCTTATTAATATTTGAAATGCCAATCTGCTTCCAGAAAGTGGTCTGTCTGAACATATCTCAACCCGCCTCAGTAAAACCCAAAAATTGGCAAGTTGAAGTCAAGCTCACGGCGGGATAGGAAATATTCCCCTTTAACCCTCACTTGTGCCCAATCCCAACCAGTCACCCATCTTAAAGTGTTTTCCCCATTTCTATTACTAACATTAGAAGAACATTGAATAAACTGTACACAAATACCCATTATCTGAGTTAAAAACATGTGATTAAACCATCAATCAAATTAAGACATCTGTCTAAAGCCCAAAATGTTGTCACTATCCTTCAAAAATAGGAATGCTGAAAATAACATTCCTGACATTTATTTTGCAACAAGTTTTCTTTGCAACTATTTAAATTAAACCATCTGCAAATGTAAATAATCAATTGAATATTCCAATTAGCAAGAAATTGGATTTTTATTGTGAATTAGACAGCAGTGTCATTTTTACAGCAAAAATTCTTATGCAAATATTTCTCATAGTTTTTGATGCATACCACTCGAATGGTGCAGAAAATGTGCTACTTTAGTTACCTCTTGCGTTCCTGTTCTAGGTTCAGTCATCGCTATCACAGAGAAATCTCCATATCTGTCCCCATTGGCATCAATTGACACCTGGCCTGCTATGCCTGATAAATGGAATGCACCAAATGATTAAATCAATTAGTTACAAAAGTTATTCAATTCCAAATGAAACAAAAGATGATTCAACAGATTCATGGAGAAATATACAACAGGAAATCCCATTCTTCTTCCAAAATTTTTGTTGGCGTTCCCAAAGAAATTGTCATTTTTTTCCTAAAGTCTGCATTCATTCCAGATATTTTTTTCTAATTTTGTTCACGGAACGCTAGATAATTCCAGCTATTATAATACATGACTTTTTAAACAATAATTAACTTTGGAGGCATTAAAACTATTTTGCCATTGTTTTCTTTTAGGCACAGGGATTCTGAATAGAAGCCAATTCAAATACAGATTTGTCTGAAATATGTTTGGACAGACAGAGAAAATTCCACCACACTCCCTCTGGTCTACTGTGATGTGTTTCTCAAACAGTCCATGAACTGTGTCCCTTCCAAAGTTCAACTGTTGAAGAGTTCACCAAAAACTGGAAAGGACAACTCAACAAGTTGCCTATTCTGAGGTGATCAGATTACTTGAATGATACCACAAATGCCCAGGTGTGCCGAAGTGACAATAGTCTGCCATCATAACATATCAACATCACATTAACTCAACATCACATTAACTTACCAGACAGCCACATAGGAACAGGAGCAGACAATTCAATTTAGAATCACTTGATTCTAAACCTAACAGAAATTCCTCTCCACCTTGAAAGCTCCAATTGTTTCAGCTTCCACAGCCTTTTGGAGGTGATAATTCCAGACTTCTACTATCCTTTGGGTGAAAAATACTTCCACATTTTGCTCAAGAATGGCCTCGCTCTATCTGTGAGATTTTGTTCCCTTGTTCTTGAGGAAAAATCTTCCCTCTAAATATTAAATTATTTCAATATTTTAAACACGTTGATCAGATCAACCACAAATCTTGCATACTCAAAGGAATACAAGCCAAGTTTATGAAATGTGTCCTCATAATTTAGCCTTCGAAAGCCCAACATCTTTTTGATGAATCTGCCCTACACTTCAAAATGTTTGGCCTGATTTTAATATACATTCATAAATTATTTCAAAGAACATTATTACTGATCTGAATTCAACCTGTCCTATTTCTCTGATTTCTTTCAGATTTCACTCATTGTTCATTTGCATTAACTTTCACAGTGGCACACTGATTAGCACTACTGACTCACAGTGCCAGGATCCCGGGTTCAATTTCAGCTCGGGTGACTGTGTGGAGTTTGCACTTTCTCCCTGTGTCTGCGTGGGTTTCTTCCAGGTGCTCCGGTTTCATCCCACAGTCCAAATATGTGCAGGTTAGGTGGATTGGCCATGCTAAATTGCCCCTTCATGTCCAAAAGGTTGGAGTTATGGGGGTAGGGTGTGGGTGTAAGTAGGATGCTCCTTCCAAGGGCCGATGCCGACTCGATGTGCCAAATGGCCTCCTTCTGCACTGTGACTTCTATGATTCTATCTCACTTCGTCAGATTATGAAATGGTTTTGATAAATATTGAGAGATTCTTTTTTAAACAGAATGCAATAGTATGTTGAGATGCAAGTAAGTCCTTATAATTGGATATTTCATTACCTTCAAAAGTTGTATTCCACATCTTCTGTACAATTTTTGATCCATTGGTTTTGCTGTATCCTTGTTTCAGGACTTCTTGGAGTGCTTTTGCATACAGCAGAATGGCATCATGAAACCCCTCAACAAACATGTTTACCTGCAAAACACACAACCAGTTTGTGCTCATTAGTTTCCAAAATGAAGTGGGTGGTACTGAAAGTCTGATATAGATTGTCATAGAATCCCTACAGTGCAGAAGGAAGCCATTTGGCACTTCAAGTCTGCCCCGGCCCTTGGAAAGAGCACCCTACTTAAGCCCCCGCCTCCACCCTATCCCCGTAACCCCACCTAACCTTTTGGACACTAAGGGGCAATTTAGCATGGCCAATCCACCTAACCTGCACCCTTGGACTGTGGGAGGAAACTGCTGTGGTGTTTCTGCAATACTTGTCCAAAGATGAAGGTCTGAAGCTTGTTGGACACTGGGACATACATCATTGATATAATACTGATGAACTGTATACAGCAATTAATCATCATGATTCAACTCATTGGTCGGAGTTTTGTTCAAATTAGCCAACTCGAATATTGGGCATGTCCACAGTTAGATCCTTGGGTTGAGTCAGGAGGGGTGGGGCCAATGATAATGGGCTATGCATGGACTTGATGTAGCATTATGGAGTCAGAACAAATTTGCCTGTTCATCAGCGGATAGGAATGTTTAACATGTCGATGAATACGGCCACTATAGACAGTGTAGAGAAAGTGAGTGGAGCATCTGTGGCAGTTGATGTTGAACTTGGGTAAGAGGTCCTAAAATAGGTGTTAGGCCCTATCCAAGTAGCCTTACTTTCAGGTGACCAACACAAGCACTAAGAAGACACTGGTCATTAACTCTGCGACTGGCACATTTCCAGGAAGGTAGGGTCAGGGGGTTGGTGGGGGGGGGGGGGGGGGGATTTGGCGGTGGAGGAAGAACATAGGAGGCTGCACCATGAAATTAACCACTTTCTGTCCAGACATCAAACATTATGAAGACCAATTTCTTCCCAAGTTAGTATAATTCAATAAGTCAGAGAGCGTTTACATCTTGTTAACAGGAGTAAAAGTGTTGACTTGGAAAGATTGCTTGTAGTTGAGATGAATCTGTTAGCTAGGCCTTTCCCTTTAAGACCATACTCTATTCTACTCCCTGAGGAAGTGCTTTAACAAGGCATATCCTGAAAGATAGCCAAATGGATAGAACTAGCTTGCTGCAGAATTGAGGTTCTATCAGTAAACAGGGGAAGGATATAAGATTGTAAAAAAATACTCAGTTCATCAATCGCACTCCAAATGGGTAATGTATTATTTGCATTTTCACAGTGACTTCATTGCAGTGTTAATGTAAGCCTACTTGTGACAATAATAAAGATTATTCTTATTATTATATGCACTGGTTCTGGGCTCATGTCTTCAGTACTATTACCAGAATATTGTCGGGGCCCCATAGCCTTTGTAGTATCCAGTGCCTTCAGCAGTCTCTTTTTGTCACGTGCAGTGAATTGAATTGTCGTAAGACTGGCATATGTGATGCTGGGGGCTTTTGAAGGAGGCCGAGTTGGATCATCTGGCTGAATGTGGCTGCAAATGATTCTGCCTTGCTTTTGCACTTAAATGTTGGCCTCCCCAATCATTAAGGATGGGGATATTTGTGGAGCTTCCTTTTCCAGTTATTTATGTAATTGTCCACCACCATTCATGACTATTTATGGCAGGGCTGCAGAGCTTAGATCTAATTGTTGGCTGTGGGATCATTTAACTTTTGTCATTTACAAGCTGCTTCTGCCATTTGGCAGGCAAGTAGTCCTGCGATGCAGCTTCACCAGGTTGACACCTTATTGATAGGTATGCCTGATGCTAATCTTAGTTTACCTGCCTGCATTCTCCATTGAACCAGGGCTAATGCCCGTGGTTTGATGGTAATGGCAGAGTGGGGGATATGCTAGGCCATGAGGATACAGATTGTGGTTGTATACAATCCTGCTGCTGCTGGTGGTGCCTCATGGATGCCCCAGTTTGAGTTGCTGATCTGTTCAAAATCTATCTCAGTTAGCACAGTGGTGGTGCCACAAAACAGAATGGAGGGTATCCTCAATGTAAAGACAATACTTTCCTCTGTCGCCCCCATAAGGGAAGTTTAGGTCTCCTGGGCCCCAGGTTTCTTCCCTTACCCTGATCACAAGGACCTCAAACCCCTCTCTTACTGCAAAGTGGCATTCCTTCAGACACCAGTAGTGATCTCCTGCTCCCAGACATTGTGAGCTGGATTCTCCGATCTTGAGGCTATGTCCAGAGGAAGTGTCTGGTCTTACAACCAAAACGTCGGCGCCCCCACACTGATGCTCTGCCCAGTGGGGGGCGCCGCTCCACGTAAAGCTTCCCCTGCAGATACGGACGGAGAATGGGCGGGTCCGTGGCCACGGATGCGCACGGTGGCGACCGTGCCGTACAACATGGCGCCGGCTGCGTGTGGACCCGGCCTGCCAGATAGTGCCCCCCTGTAACGGGGCAGCACGGTAGCATGGTGGTTAGCACAATTGCTTCACAGCTCCAGGGTCCCAGGTTCGATTCCCGGCTTGGGTCACTGTCTGTGCAGAGTCTGCACGTTCTTCCCGTGTGTGCGTGGGTTTCCTCCGGGTGCTCCGGTTTCCTCCCACAGTCCAAAGATGTGCAGGTTAGGTGGATTGACCATGCAAAATTGCCCTCAGTGTTGGGTGGGGTTACTGGGTTATGGGGATAGGGTGGAGGTGTGGGCTTGGGTAGGGTGCTCTTTCAAAGAGCCGGTGCAGACTCGATGGGCCGAATGACCTCCTTCTGCACTGTAAATTCTATGATCTATGAACTCCTCTCGCCACCCTGAACCCACCAGTCCCCCAGCCCCCGCTGAAGCCCCCCAGCCAGCTGCACCCCCCCCCCTCCCCGGCTGTGTCGGCGCTGGACACAGTCCACAGCCGCCAAGCGAGGTCCCTAAAAAATGTGAGCACACGCGACGATGCCGTCGGGAAGTTGGCCCATCGGGGAAGAAGGATCGGGGGTGGGCCTCACGTGACGTCCTGAGGCCGTCCCAACGACGTGCGGCATACTCAGCCATTTTTGAGGGGCGCAACCTCCGAAAATTGGCGCCGCCCCCGATTTCGCCATAAAAACGGATTCTCCAGCCAATCACCGAACGCAATTTTGCCATTGGCAATCGGAGAGCCCTGCCCTGTGTTTCCACCTCAGTGCCACTTTTTGACAGCAAGTTGACTGGGGTGTACAGGAGTTAAAGACTAATCATGACATATGATTGGAAAGTGACATGACATGATTGGTCACTCGTGTAGCACCAATCTGAAGTCAATGGAAATCAACATCAGGCCACATGTGAAAGAAGCAACTGATCTGCTTACTTTCCCACCAAGCAAGTTAGAAGAAAAATCTCCCCCAAACTCTCCCAGGCCTCACGCTGCCAACATTAGGATGGTTTGACACCCACCTCAACACCCATCTGAATGATTTGCAACCAAGTTAAAAGGTTTCTGAATTTCAACTGTAAGATAGAAATCCTGATCCTCCCCTTTAAATGAGTTAATTACTGTATGAAAGTAACACAGAGAAACATCTGACATGGGAATGCTACGAATCTGCATTAGAGCAGCACTGATAATTTCCTGATGTATGTCTCACATCAGTATATCATATAATCAGCTATGATATGAGATTTAGATAAGTTTCTAATGTTAAGAATATGTTATCATAATGATACATCCCATCCAATCATCTATTCTTAAAATGTAAACGATCTTTTAACAGAATAATAATAATATTCTTCATTGTTACAATAATAATTGCTTATTGTCACAAGTAGGCTTCAATGAAATTACTGTGAAAACCCCTAGTCGCCATATTCCGACGCCTGTTCGGGGAGGCCGGTACACGAATTGAACCCATGCTGCTGCCTTGTTCTGCATTACAAGCCAGCTATTTAATCCACTGTGCTAAACCAGCTCCTAAAAGTAAGCTTACATTAATACTACAATGAAGTTACTGTGAAAAGCCCCTAGTCGTCACATTCCGGCGCCTGTTCAGGTACACAAAGGGAGAATTCAGAATGTCCAAATTACCTAATAGCACGTCTTTCGGGACTTGTGGGAGGAAACCGGAGCACCTGGAGGAAACCCACGCAGACACTGGGAGAACGTGCAGACTCCGCACAGTGACCCAAGCCGGGAATCGAACCTTGGACCCTGGCGCTGTGAAGCCATAGTGCTAACCACTATATTATAGTGCTGCCCGCTTGGACTATTTGAACAAGATCAATAAGTATCTTTTCTCAGTCTTTTAGTCTTTCATTGTATACTTGATCTTATAAAATGTGACCATCAGAGGACTCCACACTTTGAAGATTTTCTTTCAAGCATCAAAGCCCTTTTTTAAAAACTGTTTATTCAAACCTCAATGGGACTACTTGTTTCATTTTTAATTTACTTAGTGGAGTCACTGAGACAGCGAAGAATTACAGAATGAGTCAAGACAAAATATGTAAATAGACAAATGAAATTTAACACAGAAGTGTTAACTCTTGCATAGTTATTTAAGGTGGCAGAAAGGGTTTTAAAATAAATAGTGGGGGCAAGAGATCAAGAGAAGGAAAGTGTGACAAATTAATGAGAGAGGAGGAGGCAAGAGAACAAGATAGAAATGAGGGAATTGATAATTTGTGTGTGGCAGAGCACACAAACTTTAAAAAAAAAATATTTTCATAGCATTTGAGTTTACTACAGAAAAAGAGCTTTGCAGACAAAGAACCATACAAGAACAACGGTAATAATAGTTAACACAAAGACAAACATCAAAACATGAGCCCCACACTGTCACCATTTCCGTTACTGAGGTTCCAGTGCTATTTTACATTATTTACAATAGTGTTTACGTTGTATCTTGACGCATCAGCAGTTAAGGAGAGATGGTTGTGAAAATAATAAGACGGAATTAAAGCCACTCTGTCTGATTACAGACAGCATTCTCAAGAAAGTAAATGAATTGATGGTCCAAATGGAAGTGAACAGATATGGTCACATTGCCATTATGGAGACATGGCTGCAGGGTGACCAAGGTTGAGGACTGAATGTTCAAGGGTATTCAACATGTATGAAGGATAGGCAAAAAGGGAAAGGAGGTAGGGTGGCGCTGTTAATAAATGAGATCAGTACATGAGGGAGAAAGGATCTTAGATCAGAAGATCAAGATAAAAATGTAAAGTTTAGGTGAAGCTACGAACCAGCAAGGGGCATTAACATTGGTAGTTGTCTAGCGGTCACCATTGGTAGTTGTCTAGAGGTAATGCAGGGAATGGTATAAATCAGGAAATTGGAGGGGCCTGTAACAAGGGAAATTCAGTAATCATGGGAGACTATAATCCACAGACAGACTGGGTAAACATAATTAGCACTAATGTTGTGGAGGACAAATTCCTGGAATCATACAGCACAGAAAAGGCCCTTCAGCCCATCACATCTGCGCTGGTCAAAAACAACCACATAACCATTATAATCTCATTTTCCAGCACTTGGTCCATAGACTAATATGCCCTAGGATTGAAAGTGCACATCTAAAGGAAAATACTTATAAAGCCTGGATGTTGAAAGAGTTGGCTATTGAGATAGTGAGCGCCAATGTAATGGCCCTGTCACACCCGGCTTGGTGATGCAACAAGGCCGATTAATCTCGTGAGAGGCCTCTCTTGCACTGCCAGGGTGCCAGGTGGCACTGCCAGGCTAGCAGGGCAGTGCCAGGCTGACAGTTCCAAGGTGCCCAGGTGCAGGTTGCCCATGCCAGGGATGGGGCCCGGGGACGCCTTGCTCTTAATAGGTGGGGTGAGGGGGGATGCTCGAGAACTCCCAAGAGGTAAATTGGGTGCAGTGGGGGGAGTGGTCTTTCAGCCTCGGTGGGAATGCTGAGGGGGGTCAAAAGATCAGGGCAATATTTAAAAATAAAGTTAACTGCGGCCTCAGCATTGGGTTTTGAGCTGAGGCCAAAGAAAACAGCAGAGTCCCATTAAATGATGGTGTCTTTCTTGGCAAGGCAGGCACCGAAAAATACCTCACTGTACAGGCCCAAAATGGGATTATTTAAGAAAGGAGGGAGAGAGAAAATGGAAAACTACAAATCTGTTAGATGGCATCAGTGGTAGAGAAATTGCTAGAATCTATTATAATCTATCATAACTGGACACTTAGAAATAAGGGTAGGATTGGGCAGAGTTGACATAGAGTTACAGAGTCGTACAGCAGAAAATGCTGTATCCAATCGAGTCTGCACCAATAATAACCACCCCTAATCTCACGCTAATCCCATTTACCACCACTTGCCCCATACCCTTGAATGTGATGATATTTCAAATGCCCATCCAAGTGCTTTTTAAAGGTTGTCAGGTTTCCAGCCTCCATTACCTTCCCAGGCACTGCATTCCAGATTCTCACCATCCTCTGAGTCAATTTTTTTTTCTCCAATCCCCTCAGAATCTCCTGGCCCTCACCCTTAAACTAAGTCCCCTCAATCATGGGGAACAGGTTCTTCCTATTTACCCTGTCCAAACCCCTCATAATTTTCTACACCTCAATCATATCCCCCCTCACCCTTCTCTGCTCTAAAGAAAACAATACAAGTCTATCCGGACAGTCCTTATAGCTCAGGTGCTCCATTCCAGGCAACATCCTGGTGAATCTCCTCTGTACCCTCTCCAGTGCAATCACCTCCTTCCTATAGTGAGGTGACCAGAACTGCACACAGTACTCCAGCTGTGGCCTAACCAACATTCAGTACAGCTCCAACATAACCTCCTTTTTCTTATATTCTATGCCACCAGTGATGAAGGCAAATGTCCCATATGCCTTCTTAGCTCCCCTATTCATCTGCTCTGCCGCCTTCAGGGATCTTTGAACAAGTACCTCTTGTATCCATCTGTTCCTCTGAGCTTCCTTGTGTCCCGGCATTCATTATATACTCACTTGTCCTATTCTTCTTCCAAAGTACATCACCTCGCACTTACCAAGGTTAAATACCATTTTCCACTTCTCAGACCAACCCATCTATATCTTCCTGTAACCCATAACCCTCTTCTTCACTCTTAACCACCTTACCAATCTTGCTGTCGTCTACAAACTTACTTCTCGCTCCCGCCATGTTCTCGTCTATATCATTTATATATATAACAAACAATAATGGATATGTGGAAGTGAAATCATGTTTGACAAAACTGTTAAGAGTTCTTTGAGGATATAACTAACAGAATAGATAAGCAGAACCAGTGGATGTAGTATATTTGGATTTCCGAAGTCTTTCGATAAGATCTCACACAGGCGGTCAGTAATCAAACTTAGGGCACGTGGGATTGGGGGTAATATGCTGGCATGAATTCAGAATTGGGTAATGGACAGAAAAACAGAGAGTAGTAATAAAAAGGACATTCTCAAGCTGGCAGGGTGTGATTAGTGGGGTACTGCAAGGATCAGCGCTTAGGCCCCAGATATCCACAATCTATATCAATTATTTAGATGTAGGCATAAATGTAATATTTCCATGTTTGCTGATAATACACCCAGGTGGAAATGTGAGTTGTGAGGAGGATTCAAAGAGGCTTCGAGGGGATTTGGACAGGCTAAGTGAGTGGGCAAGAACATGGCAGATGGAATATGTGGAAAAATGTGATGTTATGCACTTTGGTAGGAAAAACATAAATGGAGAATATTTCTTAAATGGTGAGAGTTTGGGAAGTGTTGATGTCCAAAGGGACCAAGGTGTCTTTGTTCACAAGTCACTGAATGTTAGCATGCAGGTGAAGCAAGCAATTAAGAAGGCAAATGGTCTACTCGTTTATTGTAGGATGATTTGAGTACAGGAGTAAAGACGTCCTGCTGTAATTGTATAGACTCTTGGTGGGAACTCACCTAGAGAATTGTGGATAGTTTTGTTCTCCTTCCCTAAGGATATACTTGCCATAGAGGGAATGCAATGAAGGTTCATCAGACTGGTGCCTGGGGTGGCGGGATTGTCCTATGAGGAGAGATTGATGAGATTGGGCCTATATTTTCCAACATTTAAAAGAATGATAGGTGATCTTATTAGAGCATACAAAATTCTCATAGGGATCGATGCTTCCCCTGCCCAGGAGGGTCAAGAACCAGGGCACACAGTCTCAGAATACGAGGTAGGTCATTTAGGACAGAGATGAGGAATTTCTTCACACAGACGTAGTGAATCTTTGGTGTTTTCTATGTCAGAGGGTAGTGGATGCTCAGTCATTGAGTATAATCGAGGCAGAGAGTAATTGATTTCAAGATATTAAAGATATCAAGGGATATGGAGATGATGCAGGAAAATGGCTTTGAGGTAGAAACCGGTCACTCAATGTCGATTTCTATGTATTTACATTGTGGATTTATCGTATGTCCTGAGTTTTTTTCATGCATGGAGCGATCTGCCTGGATTGTACATAGACCAATACTTTCACTGTACCTCAGTACATGTGACAATAAATCTAAATCAAAAAAATCTAAATCGGTCATGATCTAGTTGAATGCCAAAGCAGGCTCTTGGGCTGAAAGGCCTGCTTCTAGTTCCTATGTAGGAAAGAAAATTTATACTCCATGACGGTGTTGAAATAGCGAGGGGTGAAGGTTGCAGAGATCAAGGCTAAACATGTTTTAACAGTGAATGGAATGCTGAATTATCTAGCCAAAGCAGTAGAATATTTATCAAAGGATGTAAATGGTCAATCTTTGCAGCACTTGCATCAGATTTTTCCTTGAAATGTTGTATCCAACTTGGTTCACCAAGGTGCAAGAGGTAATAAATAAGGGTAGTGAAATCTTGCTCTTTAGCTGAAGAGGGATTCAACTCAAAAGTGAGGAATGGTGCTTTCACTGTGCAGTCTTAGACTGCATCTGGATAACTGTGTTCAGTTTTAGGCACAGAACCTCAGGAAATATATATTAGACTTGGAAAGAGTACAGCGCAAATTCACGAGAATGATACCACGTCCAATGGGGTTATATTATGAGGGCAAGTTGGATAAAGTTTGCATGTATTCCCTTGAGTTTACATGGTTGAGGAGTGATCTAATTTACTGCCTTTAAAAGGGAATTGATATACACTATTTATTCTGGCAAGGGCGCCAGTGCAAGACATATTTAGTTAGAGAGAGGAGTGCAATCAGGAAACACTCTCTCACACCAAGAGCAATGAAGATCTGTAGCTTGTTCTGTCACAAGGCAGTGGATGCTGGATTAATTGAAATGTTTAAGATGGAAATTTTTGTTGGGTACACGTTGTATCAAAGAAAGTATCTTAGGTGCAAATCAACCATAATTCAGGTGAATGGCAGAACAGGTATGAGTGGCTGATGGTCGTCTCCTGTTCCGATGTTCCTACCCATTACTGGAGACTTTGTGGAGAAAGTCGCAAGGCTGACCCCTAGGGGTCTGAGTGAAAAGAAAAGGTGAGCAAAGCCCAGGCTTTTCAGTCCGCAAAGTAGATGCCTGAGAGATGATTATGTGGAAGTATGCAAGACCATTAAGGTTATAGAAAACATTAACTCAAAATATTACGTTTAATTAAATTGTGGGAGTAGATCGAGGGAGAAAATGTTCAAAGTTAATAAATGTTTGGACAATTAAAAGGATTTATTTTTCCTCGCACCAAGAGTCATTGGTGTGATAATTGGATAGTTATGGCAAAGAAAAAGCTCAGACTTGTCCAACATACGATTATAAATTGGGATAAAAACAGAAAACGCTGGATAAACTCAACAGGTCTGGCAGCATCTGTGGAGAGAGAAACAGAATCAATGTTTCAAGTCCAGTCTGACTCTTCTACAGAAGTGAAGAGGGATAGAAATGTAATAAATTATATTGTTGGAGAGTGAGGTGGAAGAAGTGGGGCAGAATAGAAGGACAGGGAGAGGTTGAAGCTAAGGAGAGATTGGCAAAGTTGCCATGGACACAAGACAAAGGGAGTGTTAATGGTGGCATTAAGGATAAAATAAATGCTAATGGTGGAATAAATGTAAGAGAGCAGAATGTGTTAATTGGAGAACTACGGTCAGTCCTCAGTGAAAGCATAGCTGAAAAACAAATGAAAGCAAAACTGTGTGAGTGATACCTGAAATACCAGTGCAACACCCGGGAGGACTAGTAAATTGTTGAAAAGGTACCACTGAACACAGTCTGAAAATTCAGAGTAACAAAGAATCTAAGAATTATTTGAATGGTATTGAAGCAGTTTGCTTTTTTTAATTGGTGAAGTCAGGCTGTCTTCCAATGTTTTTATAATAATATTGCCTGAGAGAATGCATTCTGTTTTAAGAAGCAAGTCTCTCATTCTTGGAAATTAATTGAATACTTTTAATTCCCCGGCTGCTTGTAATGCCAATTCTAATTGCAAATCGCATAAAAGAATGGCCAGCATGGAAGCCACTGTACAATAAGTCTGGGTCTTAGCAATTATGTCTAATGTCCACAAAGACATTGCACACATTCCTTTAACATGGTCTCCACAATTGTGCAATTTTGATGCCAAATTCAAACCTGAGGCCTCTGTAGTATTATCGAACAGAGAAAAATACATAACGTCTAATTTCTACAACATTGTTTTACTTTTGACAAGTGTTTATCAAATAAAAAGAAAAATGTATCAATGTGCATTGGAATGATAGGTAGGCATAAATTCATCTTGGGCAATTGTGCATAATGGGTCAGATTGGATTGGCCCCTAGTTATACACCATGCCTGATATTATAGTCAATCCATTGCAGGGAGTGGTCGATCTGATATTACCTGTTTTCCACCACTGCCTAACACAAATTTGTACCCCACAGCCTTGCGCAAATACAACTCTTCTCACTTAGTTTCTCCTCAACACCACATTCTATTCAATTAATGACAGGCTGAGCAAAAATCAGTCAGGGACCACTCCTGAAGCTAAGCCTTCAGAACCAATGTTGCTTTATGACAGTCAGCTTGAGAGAAGTTTAGCTGAGATGTAAATTTCGTTTGTCCTTCTGAGGTCTAATTTATATCTGATTTCGCAACTTGGGTAGCAATTGAAAATTAGCATTCCAAATTCTGATAATACATAGGAGGAAGGAATTTCAGCTTCGGCCCAAAAAGGGGCACCAAGGTGGGCCTCAGTTGAATTTGATCAATGAACAGTTGACATCAAATGGGCACTCAGATGTAGCTCTGCAATTGATGATGAAGGAAAGTCTGCGGCTTCTGCTTGGAGCTGGCTGTCAGGACGAGCCTGCTGAGAGGTCAGTGGATGACTTGGTGGGTAGGTGGGGGGGAAAGCAATAATGGGCGAGTAGCAGGCCACAAGGCGTCTACCCCTGACCCCATTAAAGTCTTCTTTAAAAACTAAAATAAATGTCCTTTCACCTAAACAGCTTTAAGGGCAGCACGGTAGCACATGGTTGCACAGTGGCTAGCACAATTGCTTCACAGCTCCAGGGTCCCAGGTTCGATTCCCAGCTTGGGTCACTGGCTGTGCGAAGTCTGCACATTCTCTCCCTGTGTCTGCGTAGGTTTCCTCCGGGTGACCCAGTTTCTTCTCACAGTCCAAAGATGTGCAGGTTATGTGGTTTGGCCATGATAAATTTCCCTTAGTGTCCAAAAAGGTTAGGTGGGGTTAGTGGGTTACGGGGATAGGGTGGAGGCGTGTGCTTAAGTAGGGTGCTCTTTCCAAGGGCTGATGCAGACTTGATGGGCCGAATGGCCTCCTTCTGCACTGTAAATTCAATGATTGGTTCAGCTGCACATTTGCATGATACAATTGAAACTAGAATGCTCAGCTAGCACCTGGACATTAAAATTGCAATCGTTTTAATTTCAAAACTAGGCATAAAATGACTGGTAGCTAATGGTAATAGTCAATACATTTAGTGCTGCTGCAATAATGATAGAACACGTGAGTGCTGTTAGAATGGAACTGTAGTATGTCTTGCTTATAAGTATTAATAGTTGTGAACAAGCAGATTGTGTCTGAATATGTCTGTCAGACTTTGGTGCTGATTCCACTGGTTAACTTGATTTGGAGAAGTCACTTTCAAATTTAGTGAACAGAGAATAATGAATTCTGGCTCAAAGGAACCACTTACACTGCAATAATACGGATCAAACAATCGGTCCACAGCAGACACTATCTCCCTGGCTCTACACTCATCGCTGGAGCATCTCGACAACAAGGACTCCTTCTCAGGCTCCTATTCATTGATTACAGCTCCGCCTTCAACACCATAAACCCAGCCTAAAACTCCAAAACCTAGGACTTGGCTCCTCCCTCTGCAACTGGATCCTCGCCTTCCTGACCCATAGACCACAATCAGTAAGGATAAACAACAACACCTCCTCCATGACACCGGGGTCTCATACACACTGTGAGGCAAAGTTTGGCTCCAACTCCATCTACAAGTTTGCTGATGGCACGATCATAGTGGGTTGGATCTCAAACAACAATGAGTCAGAGTACAGGAGGGAGATAGAGAACCTAATGGCATGGTGCAATGACAACAATCTCTCCCTCAATGTCAGAAAAACTGAGGAGCTGGTCATCGACTTCAGGAAACAAAGTGTCATACACACCCCTGTCTTCATCAATGGTGCCGAGGTGGAGATGGTTGACAGCTTCAAATTCTTAGGTGTACACATTACCAACAATCTGTCCTGATCCATCCACGTCAATGCTATGACCAAGAAAGTACAACAGCGCCTATACATCCTCAGGTAACTGAGGAACTGATGGAATGCAGCCCAGTCCATCACACAAACCTGTCTCCCATCCATTGACTCTGCCTACACCTCCCGCTGCCTTGGGTAAGCGGGCAGCATAATCAAAGACACCTCCCACCTGGGCTATTCTCTCTTCCAACCTCTTCTATCAGGCAGAAGGTACAAAAGCCTGAGAATGCGAATTAACCGATTGTAAAACAGTTTCTTTGCAGCTGTTACCAAACTCCTGAATGACCGTCTTATGTACTGAACTGATCACTCTAAGCATCTTCTCTACTGTTGTTAGCACTATATTCCATGTGCTTCACCCGATGTCTATGTATTTACCTCGTGTATTTATCGTATGTCCTGTTTCTTTCATGTATGGAACGATCTGCCTGGAATGTATGCAGAAAAATACTTTTCACTGTGCCACGGTACACGTGACAATAAATCTAATTTTATTACCAAGTGCCTTGATGATAGGTTAACACCCATTGAAATGCTGTATACTCAACTCTACTATTGTGTTGCTGACCTCAGAGACAATTATGATTGACAATTATGATTCAAGAACCTTTGAACTAAGTAAGTACCAAAACATTGTCCAATAATCTTAAAGATTCAAAGCATGACAATCTTTAAAGTGAATGGTGGATGCCAGATAGGAATCAGATGCAGGAGACCTGATGAGACAAAGTTTATTAGGGTTCTGAAGCCACAGCCTAACAGGGCCTTCACGGGGCAGGCAGAGCTTCTGTCCAAAAACGATCTAAGGTATCAGAGGGAGCAGGGAAAGCTTTACATAGCTTAAGCCATCATCAGTTCCAGACTCTTTGGCACCCAGTAACCTGGACACAGGGATGAAAAGGGAATGACAAAGGGACCAGTTGGGCAGGAAGTTAAAATGGTTCAATGAACCACTTGCCAATATTTCTTTTCCTAAATGTTCTCCTGTATTGGATATCCAGTATGGACTGTTACGGCCCTGACTCCAAGCACTCCATTAATATCAGGTCAGTTGTGCATTATCCCTCCAAACTTTGGCCAGGGGATCCATGTGCAAGTTGTGAGTCATGCTACTCACGTACACCATTCCATGTGGAAAAACAGGGCTGCGTATTGCACCAATGCTCTTTCCATCTTCCTCGCAGCACCATTCCACCCCACCACCCTGAAGCTCTCCTCTGGAGTGGAGCTAACCTATCGGACAAGTGGGACCACCCCAATCTTTTTCATCGCGCTGCAGTACCCAAACAACACCTGTGTGTGGGCGCATTCAGAGGCTGAGCTACAAACTATCGTCGATGCATTCACCGAGGCATATGAAAGAATGGGCTTCAGACTAAATATCCGGGAAACAAAGGTTCTCTACCAACCCGGTCCTGTCACACAAAACTGCCCCCAAACATGAAGATCCACAGTGAGCTCTTATACAATGTGGATCATTTCCCATACCATAGGAGCCTCCACTCGGTGCGAGCTGACATTAATGTCAAAATCCAACATCGACTCCAGTGCGCCAGTGCAAGTCTTTGGACGCCAGAGGAATCGGGGGCTGGATTCTCCACTGTTGGGATTCTCCATTATGCTGGCAATGCACCCATGTCTGGGGACTTGCCGCCGATGTGGGGCTACCCACATTGGGAAATCTCATTGGCCGACTGGCGGGACGGAGAATCCCACACAGAGTGTTTGAAGATCGAGACCTCAACCCAGCACCAAGCTCGTGGTTGACAGAGCAGCTGTGGTCCCCGCCCTCCTGTATGCATCAGAAACATGGACAATGTACAGCAGACACCTCAAATCCCTGGTGGGATATCATCAATGTTGCCTCTGCAAAATCCTGCAAATCCACTGAGAGGATAATCCCAGATCAATATCCCCAGTATCGAGGCACTGGTCATGCTCGACCAGCTGCGATGGTGGGCCGCACTGCCCGCTTGCCTGACACAAGACTCTCAAAACAAGTGCTCTTCTCTGAGATCCGCAATGGCAAATGATCGCTAGGAGGGCAGAGGAAATGTCACAAGGACACTCTGAAAGCTGCCCTAAATAAATACAACATCCCCATCTACACGTGGGAATCACTTGCCTAAGAATGCCCAAATGGGAAAAGTCATCTGTGGGAGCGCCAATCACGTTGAGCACCATAGGGTGAAGCACGCGTAGGCCAAGTGTGAATAGTGGAAGGAGAGCGCAGAATCCAGAGCTTCCCACTCACCACCTCATCAAACACCACCTGCCAAACTTGTGGCAGTGTCTGTGGATCCAGGATTGAACTATTCAGCCACTGCAGATGCCACCTCCCCGGAGTAGAAGCTAATCAGTTTTGACGCTGAAGGACTGCCCAAGAAGAAGAAGACATGTAGAAAGTCTACCCAGATACAATCTTCATCTAAATATGGTTTCTTGTCAGAAGTGCATCTTAACAAATATATTGGAAAATGATATGTTAACATCTTATGGACAGATTATAATTTAATTGGTCCAGGATTTTCACATGTTTCTTCCAATCTCATGTCATGCTTTAATCAAACCATTTATGGAAACTGAGGAAACTTTACAAATGGTCATTTATAACAGCTTTTGCCATCGCCCACCAGACTAAATGTCTAAATAGAAAATAAAGGCAATTGAAATTAAATATATCATCCCAGGTGGTTTTTTTCTCAATATATTGCTATGAATGCAGGAACAATGAGCCGAAGTAGACCGTTGAGCCGCTCGAGCCTGCTCCGTCATTTAATAAGATTATATCTGAATTGATAATAGCCTCAAATCTGTATCCCACATATCCCTGATAATCTATCACTCCCTTGCTTTTCAAGAAACTATCCACCTCTACTTTCAAAATGTTCAAAGACTCTGCTTCTGTCATCTTTTCAGGAAGAGAGTTTCAAAGGCTCACGACCATCTGAAAGAAACAAATTCACCTCATCTCCATTTTAAATGGGCGACCCTATATTTTTAAACAGCGACCCCCTAGTTCTAGTTTCTCCCACAAGAGGAAATATTCTGTCCACATCCCCCCTGTCAAGATCCCTCAGAATCTTATGTTTCAATCAAGTCGCCTTTTACTCTTCTAAACTGCAGTGGATACAAGCCTAGCCTATCCAATCTTTCCTCATATGACAACCCACCCATTCCAGGTATTAGTCTGGTAAACCTTCTCTGAATTATTTCTAATGCATTTACATCCTTTCTGAAATAAGGTGATCAATACTGTACACAGTACACCAGATGTGGTCTCACTTTTGTATTCAATTCCCTTCACAATAAATGATAACATTCTATTAGCTTTTCTAATTACTTGCTGTACCTGCACACTAGCCCTTTCTGATTTACGCACAAGGACATCTGGATCGCTCTGCAATCTCTCGCCATTGAGACAATATGATTATTTTTATTCTTCCTGTCAAAATGGACAATTTCATATTTCCCCACATTATACTCTATTTGCCAGATCTTTGCCAACTCACTTAACCAATCTATATCTTTTTGTGGCCTCTTTCTGTCTTCTTCACAACTTACTTTCCTACCTATCTTTGTGTCATCAGCAAATGTGGCAAATATCCCTTCAATCCCACATCCAAGTCATTTGTATAAACTGTGAACAGCTGAGATACCAGCACTAATCCCACTGGCACACCATTCATTACATCTTCCCGACCTGAAAAAGACACATTTATGACTATTCTCTGCTTCCTGTAGCCAGCCAAACTTCTATCCGTGCTTGCCTGTACCATGAACTTTTATTTTCCACATTAATCTGTAAACAAGTGTGACCAAATAATGGCACTGTTTTGTCCACATTTTGGTAGGGACAGTGACATGTAGTAAGCATGTCATATATTCTGCAATGATCAATGTACTCAGGACCAGAGACGAGTAGATAGACCCTCAACATCTAAATCAATATAGAGCAATGTATGCAGGTGCAATCTGTTTAAAAAACTGCACTTCTTTTCCATCAACACAAGACAAAGTTGGGTCCCAAATTCTACCCTACATAAACTTGAGGTCATTCAAAACTCTGTTGCCCAAGTCTGAACTTGTGCCATATCCTGTTCACCTATCACTCCTGTGATCTTGGGCTGTCAACAACATCTCGATTTTAAAATTCCCATCCTTGTTTTCAAATTCCACCAAATCTTTGCTCCTCTTGATCTATGTAATTTATCTCCACAACCCTCTGATATATCTGTGCTCATTGAATTCTAGGGCGCAATCTTCCCAAAACGGAACAAAGTCCCCGAGCGAGCGCATTTAGCTGCGTGTTTCCCAGCGCTCACAGTACCGAGAAACACATGGCTATTAAACGCAACTCGCTTTGAACAAGGGGCCTAAACGGGGAATGCAAGGCCGAATCTGCACATAGCCCGTCGGAGCTTCCCGTTGTAGCAAGAGATCGGTTCGCCATTTCTCAATGCCATCCCGTTCTCCGGGATGAATCCCCAACCTCCCTCCCAGCCCGAACGCAACATGGAAGGATCCCCCCACCCCCCTCGGCGGGCAGCAACAGCCCAATCATGCGCACACAAAAAATACCAGCTTGGCACTGCCAACCTTGTACCCTGGCATTGCCAGTGTCATGATATGCAAACATGCAGCTAATGAACACATAGAATAGGACACGACTAATGAGCTGTCAGGACACTCAGGGGTGGTATCTCACTATAAAAGGGATGAGGCACTCACACCCCACCTCTTTCCACAGACCAACATCTACAGAGTGAGACAGGGTGTATCCTCAGCATCACACCCCAGCACATGGCTGAGAGCAAGGCTGGTTCAGTTAGACTGAGTTACTACATTTAGATTAGCAGAGTCGAACTCATTGAGAACTATGCTAATTGTTCAATAAAACACATTGAACACACTTCAAAGTCTGGAGCATCTTTTACTCAAAACTGCATCAAGTGGCAGCTTGTGTTATTCCAAATTACATAACACAACATGATACCAGGATTCTGTTCAATCTAGTTAGTTCAACTCAGCGACATCCGTGACGACCAGCGAAAGTATACTGGCACAATGGAAAAGATTCAGGCTCCTCACCACCTCAGGACCTCCAGCAATCTCAGTGCCAACTGGCGGACATTCAAGCAGAAATTTCAGCTTTACAAAGAACAAAGAACAAAGAAATGTACAGCACAGGAACAGGCCCTTCGGCCCTCCAAGCCCGTGCCGACCATGCTGCCCGACTAAACTACAATCTTCTACACTTCCTGGGTCTGTATCCTTCTATTCCCATCCTATTCATGTATTTGTCAAGATGCCCCTTAAATGTCACTACCGTCCCTGCTTCCACCACCTCCTCCGGTAGCGAGTTCCAGGCACCCACTACCCTCTGCGTACAAAACTTGCCTCGTATATCTACTCTAAACCTTGCCCCTCTCATCTTAAACCTATGCCCCCTAGTAATTGACCCCTCAACCCTGGGGAAAAGCCTCTGACTATCCACTCTGTCTATGCCCCTCATAATTTTGTATACCTCTATCAGGTCTCCCCTCAACCTCCTTCGTTCCAGTGAGAACAAACCGAGTTTATTCAACCGCTCCTCATAGCTAATGCCCTCCATCCCAGGCAACATTCTGGTAAATCTCTTCTGCACCCTCTCTAAAGCCTCCACATCCTTCTGGTAGTGTGGCAACCAGAATTGAACACTATACTCCAAGTGTGGCCTAACTAAGGTTCTATACAGCTGCAACATGACTTGCCAATTCTTATACTCAATGCCCCGGCCAATGAAGGCAAGCATGCCGTATGCCTTCTTGACTACCTTCTCCACCTGTGTTGCCCCTTTCAATGACCTGTGGACCTGTACTCCTAGATCTCTTTGACTTTCAATACTCTTGAGGGTTCTACCATTCACTGTATATTCCCTACCTGCATTAGACCTTCCAAAATGCATTACCTCACATTTGTCCGGATTAAACTCCATCTGCCATCTCTCCGCCCAAGTCTCCAAACAATCTAAATCCTGCTATATCCTCCGACAGTCCTCATCGCTATCCGCAATTTCACCAACCGTTGTGTCGTCTGCAAACTTACTAATCAGACCAGTTACATTTTCCTCCAAATCATTTATATATACTACAAAGAGCAAAGGTCCCAGCACTGATCCCTGCGGAACACCACTGGTCACAGCCCTCCAATGAGAAAAGCATCATTCCATTGCTACTCTCTGCCTTCTATGGCCTAGCCAGTTCTGTATCCACCTTGCCAGCTCACCCCTGATCCCGTGTGACTTCGCCTTTTGTACTAGTCTACCATGAGGGACCTTGTCAAAGGCCTTACTGAAGTCCATATAGATAACATCCACTGCCCCACCTGCATCAATCATCTTAGTGACCTCCTCGAAAAACTCGATCAAGTTAGTGAGACACGACCTCCCCTTCACAAAACCGTGCTGCCTCTCACTAATACGTCCATTTGCTTCCAAATGGGAGTAGATCCTGTCTCGAAGAATTCTCTCCAGTAATTTCCCTACCACTGAAGTAAGGCTCACCAGCCTGTAGTTCCCGGGATTATCCTTGCTACCCTTCTTAAACAGAGGAACAACATTGGCTATTCTCCAGTCCTCCGGGACATCCCCTGAAGACAGCGAGGATCCAAAGATTTCTGTCAAGGCCCCAGCAATTTCCTCTCCAGCCTCCTTCAGTATTCTGGGGTAGATCCCATCAGGCCCTGGGGACTTATCTACCTTAATATTTTTTAAGACGCCCAACACCTCGTCTTTATGGATCTCAATGTGACCCAGGCTATCTACACCCCCTTCTCCAGACTCAACATCTACCAATTTCTTCTCTTTGGTGAATACTGATGCAAAGTATTTATTTAGTACCTCGCCCATTTCCTCTGGCTCCACACATAGATTCCCTTGCCTATCCTTCAGTGGGCCAACCCTTTCCCTGGCTACCCTCTTGCTTTTTATGTACGTGTAAAAAGCCTTGGGATTTTCCTTAACCCTATTTGCCAATGACTTTTCGTGACCCCTTCTAGCCCTCCTGACTCCTTGCTTAAGTTCCTTCCTACTTTCCTTATATTCCACGCAGGCTTCGTCTGTTCCCAGCCTTTTAGCCCTGACAAATGCCTCCTTTTTCTTTTTGACGAGGCCTACAATATCCCTCGTCATCCAAGGTTCCCGAAAATTGCCGTATTTATCCTTCTTCCTCACAGGAACATGCCGGTCCTGTATTCCTTTCAACTGCCACTTGAAAGCCTCCCACATGTCAGATGTTGATTTGCCCTCAAACACCCGCTCCCAATCTATGTTCTTCAGTTCCCGCCTAATATTGTTATAATTAGCCTTCCCCCAATTTAGCACATTCATCCTAGGACCACTCTTATCCTTGTCCACCAGTACTTTAAAACTTACTGAATTGTGGTCACTGTTACCGAAATGCTCCCCTACTGAAACATCTACCACCTGGCTGGGCTCATTCCCCAATACCAGGTCCAGTACCGCCCCTTCCCTAGTTGGACTGTCTACATATTCTTTTAAGAAGCATCAGACCTCATTGGTGAGTCTGATGCACGGAGGATAGCTCTTCTCCTCACCACAGCGGGTGATCATGCCTTGCGAATATTCAACTCCTTTCACTTCACCGAAGGCCAGGACAAGACAAAATTTCAGAACATCCTGGACAAGTTTGACAGCCACTGTGAGGTGGACACCAACAAAATCTTTGAGCGCTACATATTCAAGCAGCGATTGCAAGGTAAAGACGAATCCTTCAACTCATATTTAACTAACCTTAGACTGCTAGCGCAATCCTGCAACTTCGGTGATATCACTGACTCCATGATCAGAGACCAAATTGTTTTTGGAGTTCACTCTGATCCTCTGAGAGAGCAGTTACTGAAGATCAAGTATATGACCCTGCCAGTCGTGATTGAAACATGCACAGTGCATGAGCACGCTTAAAATCACTATTCCCAGTACAAAATAGCAGAAAATAATAAACTAGCCTCCCACGAGGCGGAGAGTGTACAGGCCATCTCCCGGATGCAGCGCCTCAACATTGATGAAAGCGGCCATTCTGCATGCTCTTCCTGAGGCCCGACGCATGTGCGATGCGAACAGGATAACGAAGCGGCCGAAACCCGCACTGCGCAGGTGCAGATGTCTGAGAACCGCACTGCGCATGTGCAACAATGCACGGAGCATCAGGATGCCGACGTCATGACGTGTACGAACTGTGGCACCGCCCATTTAAAGAAACACTGCCCTGCAAGAGGCAGATGCTGTTTAAACTGTGGGAAGCCAGGCCACTATGCAGCCCTATGGAAATCTGCACTGCCAGTCATGAGCTAGCGCTCCCAATTCCGACAACGGCGCATCCAGAGTGTGCAACAACGCCTACAGGATTCTGATCCCGGCAGTGCAACGGATCCAGATGATGAATGCCTGGACAACGTCTACCGTGTGGGCATTATTACAACGTGTGAATATGCCACATCAGACCCATCGCAAGTCCAATCAATCTTAGCTGTGGATTCCGAGGACGAATGGCGAGCAGTGATGAAGGTCAACCACTGCCCCATCCAGTTCAATCAGTTGTCTTGTCCTGGTCTTCAGCGAAGTGAAAGGTGCCCCAGACACAGGTGCCTCTGCCAACCTCCTCTCACAGGCAGACTTCAGATGCATTAAGAAGCCCCCCACAGTCCTTCCAGCTGCCTGCAAGTTCCTGGATTACAACGGTAATGCCATCATGGCACTGGGATCCTGCCACCTGCACGTATCCAACCGACACATACAAGCACGGTTACGCTTTGAAATTGTTAAGCCGGACAGGGCATCCCTACTAGATGCGCATGCTTGCAAGCAGCTGAACCTCATTCAAAGGGTTTACACCACAACATCCGCCCATGTGGATCTTCAGGCCGGCATCGACGACATCCTCGCCCAGGATCCAGATGTGTTCAATGGGATGGGCACACTGCCATATCGATACAAGATTCTGCTACGACCTGATGCCAAGCCAGTGGTCCACGCACCACGACGAGTCCCTGCTCCACTGAGAGAGTGCCACAAGGCACAGCTCAAGGATCTTCAGCAAAAGGGCATCATATCCAAGGTCACCGAACTGAATGACTTGGTCAGCTCGATGGTATGAGTAAAGAAGCCTTCGGGGGACCTGCGCATCTCCACTGATCCCAAGGATCTCAATAAGAATATCATGCGGGAACACTACCCCATCCCGAAGCGGGAGGAACTCACGAGTGAGATGGCACACGCGCGCTTCTTCACCAAATTGGATGCATCACAGGGATTTTGGCAAATCCAGCTGGAAGAGTCCAGCAGAAGGCTCTGCACCTTCAACGCGCCTTTCGGTAGATACTGCTACAATCGCATGCCATTTGGCATCATCTCGGCATTGAAGATATTCCATCGCATCATGGAGCAGATGATAGAAGGCATTGAAGGGGGTTCGTGTGTATGTGGACAACATCATCATATGGTCTACGACCCTTGAGGAACATATGTCCCGTCTCCAGAAGGTATTCCGCCGTGTACATGCCAACAGCCTAAAGTTAAACAGGTCCAAATGTTATTTTGGCATAGCGACGCTCAAGTTCCTAGGCGTCCAGATCTCACAGCATGGTGTGCGCCTGGATATAAACAAAATGAAGGCCATCGAGGCGGTGAAGGTCCCTGAGCACAAAAAGGCGGTGCTGCACTTCTTGGATATGGTCAATTTTCTGGGCAAGTTCATTCCAAACATGGCCACACACACCACGGCCCTACACAACCTGGTGAAAAAGTCAACTGCCTTTGAGTGGAAGGCGGCACACGAGACAGAGTGGCTGGAGCTGAAAGCCAAGCTCACCACTGCACCAGTCCTGGCATTCTTCGACCCGGGAGACAAAGTTATCCACAGATGCGAGTCAGGATAGCATTGGTGCGGTGTTGCTTCCACGAGATGACACATCATCCTGGGCACCAGTAACCAATGCATCAATGGCGATGACGCCCACTGAAACCTGGGGCGTCATTCTCCGCCGGCGGGAGTCTCCGTTCTGCCGGCGCTCGGGGGTTTCCCGACGGCGTGGGGGTGCCCCACAATGGGAAACCCCATTGACCGGCCGGTGTTACGGAGACTCCCGCCGGCCGGTCGGCGCAGAAATGTGGTGGGGCAGGTAGGAGAATTTCGCCCCAGATATGCACAGATTGAGAAGGAGTGCTTGGGTCTTCTCACCGGCATCCTCAAATTTCATGATTATGTCTACGGCCTGCCGACATTCACTGCCGTGACGGATCATAGGCCTCTGATCCACATCGTCCACAAGGATCTGAACGACATGACGCCTCGGTTGCAGAGAATCCTGCTTAAACTTAGGAGGTATGACTTCACCTTGGTGTACACACTTGGCAAGGAGCTCATCATTGCTGATGCATTGTCCCGCTCCGTCACCTCGCCCAGTGAGCCGCTGGAGATCATCCAGCACATCGAATCGCAGGTGCAGCTGTGTGCTAGCACTCTCCCGGCGATAGATGAGAAGGTAGTTCTCATCCATGATGAGACAGACAAAGACCCCCTCTTGTAGCGCGTCATCCACAACCTCACCAATGGCTGGCAGAAAGGGCAGTGCCCACAATTTTACAATGTGATGGATGACCTGACGGTGATTGATGGTATCCTCCTCAAGCTGGACAGGATTGTCATTCCGCTCAGTCTCCAGAACTTGGTGCTGCGCCAGATTCATGAGGGACACCTGGGCATCGATAAGTGCAGACGCAGAGCCCGGCAAGCTGTCTACTGGCCCGGCATCAGCCAGGACATCACGAGCATGGTCCTGAATTGTGCTACCTGTCAGCGGTTCCAGCTAGTGCAGAGCAAGGAGACGCTCCAACAGCATGACATAGTGACCTCTCAGTGGTCCAAGGTTGGCATCGACCTCTTTCATGCGAATGGTCGCGACTACATATTGATCATTGACTATTTCTCGAATTACCCTGAGGTGCTGAAGCTCCCGGACCTCACCTCTCGGACCTCCTGTAAGGACACGTGCTCAAGGCATGGCATCCCAATCACCGTCATGAGCGACAATGGCCCGTGCTTTAACAGTCGAGAATGCTCCATGTTTGCCAGGTCATACAATTTCCAGCATGTCACCTCCAGTCCGCACTATCCGTAGTCCAATGGAAAAGTCGAAAAAGGGATGCACATTGTAAAACAGCTCACCTGCAAGGCCGATTGAGTCGATTTCGGCGTGAGAACAGCTGGTGAGTCAGTTTCAGCGGGAGCATTGCGGAAGAAGGTTGCTGGGATGTAAGTCAACCTTTAAAAGCACTTGTCTTTGCAGGGGCAGGCCAGTCGATTTCAGCGTAAGAACAGCTGGTGAGTCAGTTTCAGCGGGAGCATTGCGGAAGGAGGTTGCTGGGAGGTAAGTCAACCTTTAAAAGCACTTGTCTTTGCAGGGGCAGGCCAGTCGATTTCGGCGGGAGAATCAGCTGGTGAGTCAGTTTCAGCGGGAGCATTGCGGAAGGAGGTTGCTGGGAGGTAAGTCAACCTTTAAAAGCACTTGTCTTTGCAGGGGCAGGCCAGTCGATTTCGGCGTGAGAACAGCTGGTGAGTCAGTTTCAGCGGGAGCATTGCGGAAGGAGGTTGCTGGGAGGTAAGTCAACCTTTAAAAGCACTTGTCTTTGCAGGGGCAGGCCAGTCGATTTTGGCGTGAGAACAGCTGGTGAGTCAGTCTCAGCGGGAACATTGCGGGAGGAGGTTGCTGGGAGGTAAGTCAACCTTTAAAAGCACTTGTCTTTGCAGGGGCAGGCCAGTCGATTTCGGCGGGAGAATCAGCTGGTGAGTCAGTTTCAGCGGGAGCAATGCGGAAGGAGGTTGCTGGGAGGTAAGTCAACCTTTAAAAGCACTTGTCTTTGCAGGGGCATGTGGTGTTGGGTGTTCTAACACACAGAAGAGCCAACACAGTTGCATATGGTACAACACTTGTTTATTTAAACTCACTATTTACAACTTGGTCTTTGCACTCTGCACGTGGGGGGCTCCCTGCTTGTGGTGTTTCAACAGCTCTTTCATGCTTCCTTCTCCCCAGACCTACTGACCTCCAGGTGTCGTGCTCGTGCTTTTTATGTGGTTGGTGTTCTTGTCTGTGATTGGTTGTGGTGTTGTGTACTCTGATTTGCCTGTTAGTGTGTCCATCATGATGTGTGTGTTTGAATATCATGACATCCCCCCTTTTTACAAAGATATGTGCCTACGTGGTAATAAATATGATCGTGACGTGAGTGCATCTAAGAGTGTGTGTGTGTCGTGTGCAGCATGTGTCTATGACGGAACTATGTACATGGGGCGATGTCGAGTGCGTCACATGAATCCAGTTGTACCATAACATAACAGAAATGCGAACGAGAGAAGAAGAAAAAAAAATTTTGAACAGTTGTCCAGTCAGACGACATCTGGAACGATAAACAACAACAGGTTATCATGTAAAATTGTCCAACTTATTAAACATATGAACTGTATTATAAGTCCATTCTAATGGGTTTGCGACGAATTCGGGTTGACCGCCTTAAGGGTGGATCAAGAACCACCGGCTGCTGTGCAGGCATGGCCATGGGTGGCGATGGAAAGGGCGTGATGTGCGGCAGCTCCACAAAGTCATCCTCGGAAGCCTGTTGAGGATCTGGCGTGTTGTGTGGCTGTGAACGTGGAAGTCGGCGAAGGGCGCGCCGATTGCGGCGACGCACGGAACCATCCGGCATGCGAACCAGGAACGAGCGGGGAGCCACTTGTCGGAGGACTTCGGCCGGTGCTGACCAGCCACCATACGGTTGATGGACGCGTACTTTGTCTCCGGAGGACAGGGGGGGCAGGTCCGTCGCTCGTGTGTCGTACCGACCTTTCTGGCGATCACGCTGCAGTTGCATGTCCCGAAGAACCGCCTCATGGTCTGTTGTCGGTGCCAGGACGGAAGGTACCGTCGTCCTGAGGGAGCGACCCATTAGTAGCTGCGCTGGCGAGAGGCCCGTGGATAACGGGGCCGATCGATAGGCCAGCAAGGCAAGGTTAAAGTCCGATCCGGCATCAGCCGCCTTGCACAGGAGCCGCTTTGCGATGTGGACACCCTTTTCAGCCTTCCCGTTCGATTGTGGATGCAGAGGGCTGGATGTCACATGAGTGAAACCATATGCTGCGGCAAAGGACGACCATTCACGGCTGGCAAAACAAGGTCCATTGTCTGACATGACAGTCCTTGGAATGCCATGGCGAGCAAACGTTTCCTTGCAGGCCCCAATGACTGCGGACGACGTCAGATCATGGAGAGGCATGACTTCCGGGTAGTTTGAGAAGTAGTCTATAATAACAATGTAATCTCTGCCGAGCGCGTGAAATAGGTCAACACCCACCTTCGCCCAGGGGGACGTCACCATCTCGTGTGGTAGAAGTGTTTCCGGAGGTTGCGCCGGCTGAAACCTCTGACAGGTTGTGCAGTTGAGCACCATGTTGGCTATGTCTTCATTAATACCCGGCCAATATACCGCCGCCCGGGCCCTTCGTCTGCATTTTTCGACACCCAAGTGGCCTTCGTGTAGTTGACGAAGAATCATCTGGCGCACACTGTGTGGAATGACGATCCTATGCGATTTCATAAGGACCCCGTCTATATTGGTGAGATCATCTCGCACATTGTAAAACTGGGGGCACTGCCCTTTTAGCCACCCTTCCGTCATGTGGCGCATCACTCGCTGCAGCAGAGGGTCAGTCGCCGTCTCTGCGCGTATGTGGGCCAGACAAGGATCATCAGCTGGCATATTTGCTGCTGTCAGAGTCACGTGTGCCTCAATTTGACGCACGAACCCCTCCGCATCTGGTGGTGTGCTCACTGCTCGGGAAAGAGTGTCCGCCACTATGAGTTCCTTCCCCGGAGTGTAGATCAGTTCAAAATCGTACCTCCTGAGTTTGAGTAAGATGCGCTGGAGGCGAGGAGTCATGTCGTTCAGGTCTTTGTTAATGATGTTGACCAGGGGGCGGTGGTCAGTTTCGACCGTGAATCGTGGCAGGCCATACACATAGTCGTGGAACTTGTCCAGTCCAGTTAACAAGCCCAGGCATTCTTTTTCGATTTGCGCGTAGCGCTGTTCGGTAGGGGTCATGGCTCGTGAGGCATACGCAACCGGGGCCCATGATGACGTGCTGTCTTTTTGCAGGAGTACCGCTCCAATACCAGATTGGCTGGCGTCTGTTGAGATCTTTGTAGGGCGAGTCGCGTCAAAGAAGGCCAGCACTGGTGCCGTGACCAGTTTGTGCTTGAGCTCCTCCCATTCCTGCTGATGCGACTGGTGCCAGTTGAATTCCGTCGATTTTTTTACGAGATGGCGCATGTTTGTTGTATGAGAAGCCAGGTTGGGAATGAACTTCCCAAGGAAGTTGACCATGCCCAGGAATCTTAAGACAGCCTTCTTGTCAGCCGGTCGTGGCATGGCTGTGATGGCGCTAACCTTGTCTGCATCGGGACGGACCCCGGACCTTGAGATGTGGTCCCCGAGGAATTTCAGCTCCGTCTGGCCGAAAGCACACTTCGCACGGTTGAGACGCAGGCCATTTTGCCGTATGCGGGTGAAGACACGTCGAAGACGATGCATGTGTTCCTGCGGAGTGGTGGACCAAATGATGATATCGTCCACATATACACGTACCCCTTCGATGCCTTCCATCATCTGCTCCATAATGCGGTGGAATACTTCAGATGCCGAAATGATGCCGAATGGCATCCGGTTGTAGCAGAATCTGCCAAAAGGGGTGTTGAATGTGCATAGTCTTCGGCTGGCCGGGTCCAGTTGGATCTGCCAGAATCCTTTGGACGCATCCAATTTAGTGAATATGTTGGCTCGCGCCATCTCGCTGGTGAGGTCTTCTCGTTTTGGGATGGGATAGTGTTCCCGCATGATGTTGTTGTTCAGATCTTTTGGATCTATACATATACGGAGCTCGCCAGAGGGCTTCTTTACACAGACCATGGAGCTGACCCATGGCGTGGGCTCCGTGACCTTGGATAGGACCCCTTGGTCCTGAAGAATCTGCAGTTGTGCCTTGAGGCGGTCTTTGAGAGGCGCAGGAACCCTGCGAGGTGCGTGAACGACAGGGATGGCGTCCGGTCTGAGTCGAATCTTGTACGTGTGTGGCAATGTCCCCATGCCTTCAAAAACCTCCTGGTTGTGAGCGAGGAGGGAATGGAGATTCGCGTGGAACTCAGCATCCGGGAAGTCGGATATCTCATCTGGAGAGAGAGACATGATGCGCTGTACCAGGTGAAGGACCTTACACGCTTGTGCGCCCAGTAACGAGTCCTTTGATGAGCCCACAACTTCGAAGGGGAGTGTGGCCGTGTACCTCTTGTGAGTCACCTGTAGCTGGCAAGATCCTACGGACGGGATAACGTTCCCGTTATAGTCAACCATCTTAAGCCGGGATGGTGTGATGAGTGGTTTGACCTTCATGGCCTGGACTGCAGAGTAAGCAATCAGGTTGGCGGATGCGCCGGTGTCCAGACGGAAGGCGACGCGCGATCGGTTGACCGTCAGGGTGGCACACCACTCATCGTCTGGATTGATGGCATTGACCTTGTTGACATCAATGACGGCAACTCTGAAGTCATCCTGGTCATCTGCATCACTTAACTGGAAGTCTTGATGCGTGGGCTGGACGGTCCTGACTCGTGTGCGAGGTTGTCGAGGATGCGCCGGATCCATGGGTTGAGCCGCACGACAGCGGGCTGCGTAGTGGCCTATCATGGCACATCTGTTGCACTGTTGGTATTTTGCAGGACATTGCCCTTTTAAGTGTAGACCTCCACACTTGCTGCACGTCATGACGTCACGGCGTTCGTTGCGCCACTGCGCATGCGCAGTGCGATCTTGCGGTGGGCGCGCCTGCGCAGTGCGTCCCTCGTTGTGGCCGTTATTCTTGGCGCGCACCTGCGCGGGAGACCGCGAAAAGCGCGGGAAGCGGCCGCTGTCGTCCGGGCCGTGGGGCGGGAAGAAATCGACGGCCTGGATGCGTTCAACGTCGTGGGCGGCCTGGCTTGCCGATTCGACGGCTGGGGACCCCCTCCGTGCCAACTCGGACGCCTGAAATCGGGCAAAACGGCAGGTCGCATTTTCATGGAGGACACAGGCTTCCACAGCAGACGCTAAGGTGAGGCTCTTTATTTTAAGAAGCTGCTGGCGTAGGCCACTGGAGGCAACGCCAAAAACAATCTGGTCCCTGATCATGGACTCTGTGGTGGTGCCGTAACCGCAGGACTGCGCTAGAATCCGGAGGTGCGTCAAAAAGGGTTGAAAAAGCTCCTCCTTACCTTGCAGGCGTTGCTGAAAGATGTATCTTTCGAAAGTTTCGTTTACTTCAGTTTGAAAGTGCTGGTCCATTTTGAGGATGACCGTGTCATATTTGGCCTGGTTTTCGCCTTCCTCGAACACCAGTGAATTAAAGACATCATTTGGGTGGGGGCCTGCGTAGAAGAGGAGCATTGCAATCTTCGAATCATCCGAGACATTCTGTTTTTCGGTGGCACGGATGTACAGGTCAAATCGCTGCCTGTAGAGCTTCCAGTTGGTGCCTAGGTTCCCCGTGACTTGCATCGGCTGCGGTTTGCCGGTGTGGTCCATGTCCAGAATGGCAGGTTGGTAGGCAGGTATCGATCCACTCCTGTACCATGTGGTGTTGGGTGTTCTAACACACAGAAGAGCCAACACAGTTGCATATGGTACAACACTTGTTTATTTAAACTCACTATTTACAACTTGGTCTTTGCACTCTGCACGTGGGGGGCTCCCTGCTTGTGGTGTTTCAACAGCTCTTTCATGCTTCCTTCTCCCCAGACCTACTGACCTCCAGGTGTCGTGCTCGTGCTTTTTATGTGGTTGGTGTTCTTGTCTGTGATTGGTTGTGGTGTTGTGTACTCTGATTTGCCTGTTAGTGTGTCCATCATGATGTGTGTGTTTGAATATCATGACAGGGCAGGCCAGTCGATTTCGGCGTGAGAACAGCTGGTGAGTCAGTTTCAGCGGGAGCATTGCGGAAGGAGGTTGCTGGGAGGTAAGTCAACCTTTAAAAGCACTTGTCTTTGCAGGGGCAGGCCAGTCGATTTCGGCGTGAGAACAGCTGGTGAGTCAGTTTCAGCGGGAGCATTGCGGAAGGAGGTTGCTGGGAGGTAAGTCAACCTTTAAAAGCACTTGTCTTTGCAGGGGCAGGCCAGTCGATTTCGGCGCGAGAATCAGCTGGTGGGTCAGTTTCAGCGGGAGCATTGCGGAAGGAGGTTGCTGGGAGGTAAGTCAACCTTTAAAAGCACTTGTCTTTGCAGGGGCAGGCCAGTCGATTTCGGCGGGAGAATCAGCTGGTGAGTCAGTTTCAGCGGGAGCATTGCGGAAGGAGGTTGCTGGGAGGTAAGTCAACCTTTAAAAGCACTTGTCTTTGCAGGGGCAGGCCAGTCGATTTCGGCGTGAGAACAGCTGGTGAGTCAGTTTCAGCGGGAGCATTGCGGAAGGAGGTTGCTGGGAGGTATGTCAACCTTTAAAAGCACTTGTCTTTGCAGGGGCAGGCCAGTCGATTTCGGCGGGAGAATCAGCTGGTGAGTCAGTTTCAGCGGGAGCATTGCGGAAGGAGGTTGCTGGGAGGTAAGTCAACCTTTAAAAGCACTTGTCTTTGCAGGGGCAGGCCAGTCGATTTCGGCGTGAGAACAGCTGGTGAGTCAGTTTCAGCGGGAGCATTGCGGAAGGAGGTTGCTGGGAGGTAAGTCAACCTTTAAAAGCACTTGTCTTTGCAGGGGCAGGCCAGTCGATTTCGGCGGGAGTGGAGCTGGCTGGTTAGTCAATTTCAGCAGGAGCTGAGAATTTTTCTTCTTTTTTTTTAAATTAGTTTTTTAGGCGGGAACAGGAAGTCGACCCGCGGACGTCTGGGAAGACCCTCACCAATAAATTCTGGTGGAGAGGAAACCCGAGACACTACACGTGTAGTGTCTCCCACCCACCCTCCTCCTCTAACCTAATAATAAAACCCATTGGTCTGAGGTAAGTACCATATTTTATTATATTATTATTATTTTTTATAAAAATTTAATTTAATTGTTAGCCAGATCTTGGTAGAAAGTTAGAGGAATGGCAGGGAAGGGAGTGCAATGTTCCTCCTGCAGGATGTTTGAGGTAAGGGATGCAGTTAGTGTCCCTGCTGATTTTACCTGCAGGAAGTGCTGCCATCTCCAGCTCCTCCAAGACCGAGTTAGGGAACTGGAGCTGGAGTTGGAAGAACTTCGGATCATTCGGGAGGCAGAAGGGGTCATAGATAGCAGCTTCAGGGAATTAGTTACACCAAAGATTGGAGATAGGTGGGTAACTGTAAGAGGGACTGGGAAAAAGCAGTCAGTGCAGGGATCCCCTGCGGTCGTTCCCCTGAGAAACAAGTATACCGCTTTGGATACTTGTGGGGGGGGGGGGGGACTTACCAGGGGTAAGCCATGGGGTATGGGCCTCTGGCACGGAGTCTGTCCCTGTTGCTCAGAAGGGAAGGGGGAGAGGAGCAGAGCATTAGTAATTGGTGACTCTATAGTCAGGGGCACAGATAGGAGATTTTGTGGGAGCGTGAGAGACTCGCGTTTGGTATGTTGCCTCCCAGGTGCAAGGGTACGTGATGTCTCAGATCGTGTTTTCCGGGTCCTTAGGGGGGAGGGGGAGCAGCCCCAAGTCGTGGTCCACATTGGCACTAACGACATAGGTAGGAAATGGGACAAGGATGTCAGGCAGGCTTTCAGGGAGCTAGGATGGAAGCTCAGAACTAGAACAAACAGAGTTGTTATCTCTGGGTTGTTGCCCGTGCCACGTGATAATGAGATGAGGAATAGGGAGAGAGAGCATTTAAACACGTGGCTACAGGGATGGTGCAGGCGGGAGGGATTCAGATTTTTGGATAACTGGGGCTCTTTCTGGGGAAGGTGGGACCTCTACAGACAGGATGGTCTACATCTGAACCTGAGGGGCACAAATATCCTGGGGGGGAGATTTGTTAGTGCTCTTTGGGGGGGTTTAAACTAATGCAGCAGGGGCATGGGAACCTGGATTGTAGTTTTAGGGTAAGGGAGAATGAGAGTATAGAGGTCAGGAGCACAGATTTGACGTCGCAGGAGGGGGCCAGTGTTCAGGTAGGTGGTTTGAAGTGTGTCTACTTCAATGCCAGGAGTATACGAAACAAGGTAGGGGCACTGGCAGCATGGGTTGGTAGCTGGGACTTCGATGTTGTGGTCATTTCGGAGACATGGATAGAGCAGGGACAGGAATTGATGTTGCAGGTTCCGGGGTTTAGGTGTTTTAGTAAGCTCAGAGAAGGAGGCAAAAGAGGGGGAGGTGTGGCGCTGCTAGTCAAGAGCAGTATTACGGTGGCGGAGAGGATGCTAGATGGGGACTCTTCTTCCGAGGTAGTATGGGCTGAAGTTAGAAACAGGAAAGGAGAGGTCACCCTGTTGGGAGTTTTTTATAGGCCTCCTAATACTTCTAGGGATGTACAGGAAAGGATGGCGAAGATGATTCTGGATATGAGTGAAAGTAACAGGGTAGTTATTATGGGAGACTTTAACTTTCCAAATATTGACTGGAAAAGATATAGTTCGAGTACAATAGATGGGTCGTTTTTTGTACAGTGTGTGCAGGAGGGTTTCCTGAAACAATATGTTGACAGGCCAACAAGAGGCGAGGCCACGTTGGATTTGGTTTTGGGTAATGAACCAGGCCAGGTGTTGGATTCGGAGGTAGGAGAGCACTTTGGGGACAGTGACCACAATTCGGTGACGTTTACGTTAATGATGGAAAGGGATAAGTATACACCGCAGGGCAAGAGTTATAGCTGGGGGAAGGGCAATTATGATGCCATTAGACGTGACTTGGGGGGGGATAAGGTGGAGAAGTAGGCTGCAAGTGTTGGGCACACTGGATAAGTGGGGCTTGTTCAAGGATCAGCTACTGCGTGTTCTTGATAAGTATGTACCGGTCAGACAGGGAGGAAGGCGTCGAGCGAGGGAACCGTGGTTTACCAGGGAAGTGGAATCTCTTGTTAAGAGGAAGAAGGAGGCCTATGTGAAGATGAAGTGTGAAGTTTCGGTTGGGGCGATGGATAGTTACAAGGTAGCGAGGAAGGATCTAAAGAGAGAGCTAAGACGAGCAAGGAGGGGACATGAGAAGTATTTGGCAGGAAGGATCAAGGAAAACCCAAAAGCTTTCTATAGGTATGTCAGGAATAAGCGAATGACTAGGGAAAGAGTAGGACCAGTCAAGGACAGGGATGGGAAATTGTGTGTGGAGTCTGAAGAGATAGGCGAGATACTAAATGAATATTTTTCGTCAGTATTCACTCAGGAAAAAGATAATGTTGTGGAGGAGAATGCTGAGCCCCAGGCTAATAGAATAGATGGCATTGAGGTACGTAGGGAAGAGGTGTTGGCAATTCTGGACAGGCTGAAAATAGATAAGTCCCCGGGACCTGATGGGATTTATCCTAGGATTCTCTGGGAGGCCAGGGAAGAGATTGCTGGACCTTTGGCTTTGATTTTTATGTCATCATTGGCTACAGGAGTAGTGCCAGAGGACTGGAGGACAGCAAATGTGGTCCCTTTGTTCAAAAAGGGGAGCAGAGACAACCCCGGCAACTATAGACCGGTGAGCCTCACGTCTGTAGTGGGTAAAGTCTTGGAGGGGATTATAAGAGACAAGATTTATAATCATCTAGATAGGAATAATATGATCAGGGATAGTCAGCATGGCTTTGTGAAGGGTAGGTCATGCCTCACAAACCTTATTGAGTTCTTTGAGAAGGTGACTGAACAGGTAGACGAGGGTAGAGCAGTTGATGTGGTGTATATGGATTTCAGCAAAGCGTTTGATAAAGTTCCCCACGGTAGGCTATTGCAAAAAATACGGAGGCTGGGGATTGAGGGTGATTTAGAGATGTGGATCAGAAATTGGCTAGCTGAAAGAAGACAGAGGGTGGTGGTTGATGGGATATGTTCAGAATGGAGTACAGTCACAAGTGGAGTAGCACAAGGATCTGTTCTGGGGCCGTTGCTGTTTGTCATTTTTATCAATGACCTAGAGGAAGGCGCAGAAGGGTGGGTGAGTAAATTTGCAGACGATACTAAAGTCGGTGGTGTTGTCGATAGTGTGGACGGATGTAGCAGGTTACAGAGGGATATAGATAAGCTGCAGAGCTGGGCTGAGAGGTGGCAAATGGAGTTTAATGTAGAGAAGTGTGAGGTGATTCACTTTGGAAGGAATAACAGGAATGCGGAATATTTGGCTAATGGTAAAGTTCTTGAAAGTGTGGATGAGCAGAGGGATCTAGGTGTCCATGTACATAGATCCCTGAAAGTTGCCACCCAGGTTGATAGGGTTGTGAAGAAGGCCTATGGAGTGTTGGCCTTTATTGGTAGAGGGATTGAGTTCCGGAGTCGGGAGGTCATGTTGCAGCTGTACAGAACTCTGGTACGGCCGCATTTGGAGTATTGCGTACAGTTCTGGTCACCGCATTATAGGAAGGACGTGGAGGCTTTGGAGCGGGTGCAGAGGAGATTTACCAGGATGTTGCCTGGTATGGAGGGAAAATCTTATGAGGAAAGGCTGATGGACTTGAGGTTGTTTTCGTTGGAGAGAAGAAGGTTAAGAGGAGACTTAATAAAGGCATACAAAATGATCAGGGGGTTGGATAGGGTGGACAGTGAGAGCCTTCTCCCGCGGATGGATATGGCTGGCACGAGGGGACATAACTTTAAACTGAGGGGTAATAGATATAGGACAGAGGTCAGAGGTAGGTTCTTTACGCAAAGAGTAGTGAGGCCGTGGAATGCCCTACCTGCTACAGTAGTGAACTCGCCAACATTGAGGGCATTTAAAAGTTTATTGGATAAACATATGGATGATAATGGCATAGTGTAGGTTAGATGGCTTTTGTTTCGGTGCAACATCGTGGGCCGAAGGGCCTGTACTGCGCTGTATTGTTCTATGTTCTATGTTCTATGCTCGCGTACAGTGCGACTCCATTGTCCACTGGCATGTCGCCGGCTCAATTCCTGATGAACAGGTAACTGCGGACGACGTTTCCAGCCATACACCTGCCCAACTTGGATCACCTCCCGGTGCTGCAGAAGATGCAGCAGCTCAGAGACAGTCAAACACAGGGCTATGATGCCCATGCCACCAATCTGGCCGTGCTATCCCCGGCAGACACTGTCAGGATCAAGATATTGGATGATGGGTGGTCTGCCTCGGCTGTCGTTGTTTGACAGGCCGCGCCCGGCTCTTATGTTGTACGTATGGCTGAAGGTTCCATCGTGCGAAGAAATCGACGGGCACTGCGCAAAGTTGCCTGCCTGCAACCACTTTATCCTTCATTTCCATCTGTTGAATTGCCACCTCCTGATACCTTGCTCCATGGGGCCACCAGTCAGGCTTCCATCCCACCTGTAAAGATGTCGTCGTCCCCTCCGCCACCTCTCCGGCGGTCAACCAGGATCAGACGCAAGCCTCAGAGACTGGACTTGTGAACGTTTGTTTTGTTTGCTCTGTTCTGTTGTCTTCTGTCAGTCACATTAGACAGACTCATTCACATGTAAATACATTCACATACGCCAACAAAATATAAAAAAAAGGGAGATGTCATGATATGCAAACATGCAGCTAATGAACACATAGAATAGGACACGACCAATGAGCAGTCAGGACACTCAGGGGTGGTATCTCACTATAAAAGGGATGAGGCACTCACACCCAGCCTCTTTCCACAGACCAACATCTACAGAGTGAGACAGGGTGTATCCTCAGCATCACACCCCAGCACGTGGCTTAGAGCAAGGCTGGTTCAGTTAGACTGAGTTACTACAATTAGATTAGCAGAGAGTCGAACTCATTGAGAACTGTGCTAATAGTTCAATAAAACACACTGAACTCACTTCAAAGTCTGGAGCATCCTTTACTCAAAACTGCATCAAGTGGCAGCTTGTGTTATTCCAAATTACATAACACACCAGCCAGCTGGGCACCTTGATGGTGCCAGGGTGGCAGGCTGGTACTGTCAGGGTACCCAGGTGGCACCAACAGTGCCAGGGCACCACCCTACCCAAAGGGCCTGTAGCTGGTGACCTCCGATCCCCTTGGAGGCCCCCACAAGTGCTGTTCTGTCTGGTCCCCGTTTGTGGGGACCTGTGCTGAATGGCGCTCACCCGAGGTCCCCGAGAGGAAGGGAGTGAATCCTAAAGCCTCAGGTACCTTGAGAATTTGCACATTAGTGAGAGGCTTACTGCAGATTTGCTAAAACGTGATCCCGCCCATTGTGGGCTGGATTCCCCTTGCAATGTCTCGCGAGATTCGCTTGCGTTGAATCTCGCGAGCCAGGTAGATCCTGGGAGAGTGGTCTCCCGGTTTTCACCAGCCACATTGCGCCGGCTTTTCCACAATGCTTTTCCGGCACAGCATGGCTGGAGGCTCGCGCCCCTAATGTCTGAGCATCCCTAATTTTAATCGCTCCACCATTCAGTTATCTGGACCCTAAACTTTAGAATTCCTTCCCTACAGTTCTCTGCTTCTCTAACTCACTTTCCTTCTTTAAGTTTGACCATAAAATCCACCTCTTTGACCAAGATTTTTTCATTTGACTTATCACCAGATGTGGCCCGGTGTCATATACTGTTTTCAAATGCTTTTGTGAAGCACCTTGGGATATTTTATTATGCTAAATGTGCTACAGAAATGTAAGTTGTTGCTTTGTTGTTGGAGCAAAAGCTGGACAACTACCTGTCTAATTCAAGAGTCGGATCTTTTATGCTTTCTTGCTAAGTTTGCACTTTTGGACTCTTACTGTAGCTCTCCCCATTCCTGTTGCATAATCCTTTGTTCCTAAATTGAACGTTATTCCCTGTTAAAATTCATTCCTCTGGTTAAACCTATAGTAACGATTTTCACGAGGTACTTTAAAAGTTAAAAAAAGATTTATCATGGCGCAGAGGTCCCAGGTTCGATCCCGGCTCTGGGTCACTGTCCGTGTGGAGTTTTGCACATTCTTCCCTGTTTGCGTGGGTTTTGCCCCCACAACCCAAAAGATGTGCAGGCTAGGTGAATTGGCCACTTCATTGCCCCTTCATTGGAAAAAAATTATTGGGTACTCTAAAATTTAAGACAAAAAGGATTTAAAAGTTCAACATTACACAAGCATTGTCAGAACTTGTATTCTTACCTCAAAAAAATTACGACCAATAAAAAGTGAGCATCTGCAAATGTATTATTCACCTCCGCCCCAATATTCCAATGAAATTTTGTATCAGCATACAAAAGCAATCTGTACTTGATTTGCTGCCTATGTGAGGAAGTCTGTGTAACTGCTCAGAAGCAGCCATTGATTTAATGAACTTAAAAATCCTTGTTGATTTTGGGCCTGGTCAAACGGTGCTGTACAAACAAACAGAAGACAATAGGAAATGCATCCAGCCTGTTGTTCATTGTAAGTCTGCTTTATTTTTAGATTGTTGTGATTTATGGAAGATCGGAATATACAGCTACATAGTCCAAATTATGGGAAATTGCTTTGTTTAAAAAATATAAAGATCGATCACAAAGCTTTACATTTTTTTCAGTTTCTTATTAATGTTCTGTCCCTTTTCCTGCTCCTGTAAGGGATATGTAAATAAAGCCTCCTTTGTCATGCTGCCGTAAGGTTCAACGGGTGCAGCCACCTTCCACATCCTGCGAAAGGACCATTCTCCATGTGGGAACGTGGAAAATGAATGTCAGCAAGTTGACCAATATTAGGAATATCATTGCCAGGCATGAAACTGTCCTTGACTAATGTCCTCATGCACTTTCATTTCAACATTGTTAATAGATAGCAATCATATGTGAAAACACTGATATTTTTTCGTTTCCTTGCCCAGTGTGTTGAGGGCAGTGTCAACCCTCCAGCCATCACCAATCATCGAATTCAACACCGACTGGGGATCAAACCCAGCACATTCCTGAACCTTTGAGTTAGCAACTTACTGGATACTACACTTGCCAGCTAAGCCACTAAGGGATCTGAGCAATGTGAGAAATATAACGATTAAGCACTTTAAACTAAAACAAAGGAAAGTTTTGAGGTATCTTTTGTCCTTGTCATGAACCTTCATCCTTCCACAAAATAATTTAAATTATAATACAACAGGAATCCATGAAATGTAAGAGGAGAGGTGAGGAGCAGTGACTGCAAACCAGATTGAAATGATAGCTGTTGCGAAAGTTACTAAAGAAGTGTAAAAGTGGAGGGGTTTATGGAGGGTATGGTTTTGAGGTGGCTGAAGAGTATGTTAATGGTGGGTGAAATAAATTAGGGGACAGGAGCCACTGTAAATCACATGGAATGAAGTTACAGACTACTACTTGCTATGTAATCAATTATACTTAATTTCATCCACCAACGTTTATTATTTCCCCTTAAACAATGTGAAGAAATTGGATTTCATTCATGCAAGTGAAGCAGTGTTTTAGAAATAATTGGGAAATATCTTGTCTTCCCGGAGTTAAAATAACGAGTTTCAAAATGTTGACGCCACCAAGTGATGAGAAACAAAGATGAGAATCTTAAAATGGTGGCTTTGCCAGGCCAGAGGTAACGTATGAAAGCAAGAACAGAGGTGATGGCTGAGTGGGAGTTTGTGGGGTTATACACAGAAACATACACAGAAAACAGAAGCGGAAGGAGGCCATTTGGCCCTTCGAGCCTGAACTGCCATTCATTATGATCATGGCTGATCATCAAGTTCAAGAGCCTGATCCCGCCTTCCCCGCATATCCCTTGATCCCTTTAGTTTCGATGAGACTTGTGTGCAAAACTGTGTGCAGTTTTGGTCTCCTTCGCTGAGGAAGGATGTTCTTGCTCTCTAGGGAGTGCAACAAAGGCGTACCAGACTGATTCCAGGGATGGCGGGACTGTCATATGAGGAGAGATTGACTAGGTTGGGATTGTTCTCACTGGAGTTCAGAAGAATGAGGGGGGATCTCATAAAGACTTATAAAATTCTAACAGGACTAGATGCAGGGAAGATGTTACCAATGATGGGTGTATCCAGAATCAGGGGTCACAGTCTGAGAATTCAGGGTAAACCATTTCGGACAGAGTTGAGGAGGCATTTCTTCGCCCAAAGAGTGGTGAGCCTGTGGAATTCATTACCACAGGAAGTAGTTGGTGCTACAACATTGAATATATTCAAGAGTTGGCTAGATATAGCACTTGGGGAGAATGGGATCAAAGGCTATGGGGAGAAAGCAGGAATAGGCGATTGAGTTGGATGATCAGCCATGATCATGATGAATGACGGAGCAGGTTCAAAAGGCCAAAAGGCCTCCTCCTGCTCCTATCTTCTATGTGTCTATGTATGTATCCCCACTCACACTTCTAACCTCCAATGAACACAATCCTTATGTGACAGACCCGACATCCCAGGAATCACCTTGGTAAATCTTCGCTGCACTCCCTCCACAGCAAGAACACCTTACCCAGATAAGGACACCAAACTGCATACAATACCCCAGATGTGGCCTCACCAATGCCCTATGTAATTGCAGCAAAACATGCCTATTTCTAATTGGGGCGGCACGGTAGCACAGTGGTTAGCACCGTTGCTTCACAGTGCCAGGGACCCAGGTTCAATTCCCAGCTTGGGTAACTGTATGCGGAGTCTGCACGTTGTCCTTGCATGGGTTTCTTCCGGGTGCTCCAATTTCCTCCCACAAGCTCTGAAAGACGTGGGGTTAGGTAAATTGGACATTCTGAATTCTCCCTTAGTGTACCCAAACAGGCGCTGGAATGTGGTGACTAGGGCAATTTCACAGTAACTTCATTGTAGTATTAATGTAAGCCTACTTGTGACACTAATAAAGATTATTATTATACTCAAATCCTCTCGCTATAAAGGCCAACATCCCATTTGCCTTCTTTACTGCTGCTGGACTTTTGTGCTTATTTTCAGCGACTGATGCATGAGGACACCAAGGTCTCGCTGAGTAGCCACCTCTCTCAATTTACACATATTCAAATAATAATTTGTCTTTCTATTTTTGCTACCAAAGCGGACATCCTCACATTTATCTATATTTCACTACATCCGCATCTGCCATGCCATATGCTCACTCACTCAGCCTGTCCAAATCCTGCTGAAGCATCTCTGCATCATCCTCACAGCTCACCCTCCCACCCAACTTCGCATCATCTGAAAATTTGGAGATAATACATTTAGTCCCCTTGTTCAAATCATTAATATATGTGAACAGTTGGGGTCCTAGCACAGATCCCTGTAATACCCTACTAGTCACTGCCTGCCAATCGGAAAAATACCCATTTATTCCTGTGTGCTCACCAGCTTTTTATCCATCTCAAGACATTAGCCACAATCCCATGCGCTTTAACTTTACATGGTAATCTGCTATGTGAGTCCTTGTTGAAAGCTTTCTGAAAGTCAAAATAAACCACATCCACCCTTGTCAACACTACTATTATAATATGGGCAGCAGAGTTTTGGGATGAGTGAAAATTTTGCCCCATTTTTAGGAAAGGTGGAAAGCCACCTAAAGCAGTGCAGGAAGAATCAAGTCTCGAGTCAACAAGGGTATGAATGAGAGCGTCACCAACACATGGACTGAGACAGGGGGCAGGTTTGGGGAACGTTATGTGGGTGGCAGTAGTCTGGATGATGGAGTGGATATTCAATCAGAAGAGCATTTCTGAGTTATCTAGAAGGATGCTAACAGCTTGGTTCAGCATCAGATAATTGCCAAGGAGGGGGATGCACTTGGTGACAAAGGAACATTTTGAGACCTGGATGAAAGACAATGGAGTGGATTTTTCGGCCTCACCCGCTGCAAGATCGCCACGGATGGGACAAGGACCATGTGAAGGTCCGTTGATCTCGGGCGGGAATTTCAGGTTGCTGGGCAGGCGTGGCCGAAACATTCTGTCCAATGAGCGGAATTTTCCCCAAAAATGGCAATGTGTCAGGTTAAGTCAGAAAAGTAATAATGTGTTTCTTCTGGTTTCCCAATGAGATCTTCTTAAACTTCGTCATTTTTTGAAGATGAGGCATGAGGCCCAACAGGGCCTATAAGTGATGGTATGTTCAGCTTCAGAGATTGAGGCGCCTTTTTGAAGGGTTGCCCAATCTCAAAATGAAGTTAAGGACATCGGAGACCCACCCCCCACACAAACACAAGGATCACCAGCATCAATCCCCTCACATCCTCCACCCACCCCACCCCTATCCCACAAGTATTACTGGCATCAAAGCCCTCCCAGTGGATCTCCCGATAGGCCTTGCCCCCTCAGACCCCACTCCTTGGCACTGCCCCCTGCTAACCTGACAATACCAACCACTGCCCTGCCATAGAGTCTACAGCAGAGCTCTGGTCAAAAACAATCATCTAAGTATTCTAATCCCACTTTCTAGCACTTGACCCATAGCTTTGTATGCCTTGGCATCACAAGTGCACATCTAAATACTTCTTAAATGTTATGAGGGTCTCTGCCTCCACCACCCTTTCAGGCAGTGAGTTCTCCCACCGGTTGAAAAGGTTTTTCCTCACTATTCTGTTTTTCTGGAGATCAGTAATGATTCCCGCTGGAGCCACGTCACGCCAATAGGTGGGAACATTGCACGTTCCTGGAAGATTTGGCGTCAAGCCAACTTTGCATATTAAAATCTATTTAAATGCATGGTAATCAGGTTCACGTCCTCGCTGGGCATCTGCTGGGAGGGCCTGGGAACATTGCGAACTGTTTTGCACCCGGAGCAAATCATGTTTCAGTGCTCTCCGGTATTTTCGCCACATTCACCCTCCCTTCATCCCTGCTAATGACTGAAGCCGGTGGCAATTGGCAGAAAATGAATGACAGCTCCAGACCTTGCTGGGATCTTGATGTAATGAGACCGATGAGTCAGAAACAAACTTGCTGGTGTGTGGGCTTCACCATAGAGAGAAGAGGTCTATTGAGTATCTTTGTCATCCAGTTGCCTCATAATTATTTGGGTGTCCCTTTATTCAGCTTCTTGTGCTGACCTCGACCTCCACCTGCCAAAAAGATCCTCCACCCACATCAACAGATCTCAGTGACTGGCTAACTCCACGGTCCAGGTCAGTTTGGGAAAACGGTACGGGTCAACTGCTAACGCCCCGCACCAACTTCTACCCTTTCCTGTCACCCACCAACTTCCCTTCATCGGCATAGACCCACCCACTACCACCATTCCTTTCCTCTCTGTCATCCTCTCCTTGCTACCCTGGACCCTATCATGATCCACCTCCACCTCAGAGATGACACCCGTTACCGCCCCCATGTCTACCCTAATGCTGTTCAATCCCGTTATTCGAGCCACGTGTCTTGTCCCCCTCCATGATCCCTCAATGTGACTTACACCGACCACAATTGCAACCTGAACCTGTCACCCTGCCGCATCCCTCTCCCCCTCTGATGGTGACTATTCCCTCCTGTCACCATTTCTTCCCTGCACCCGGACCTCTTTGTCGACACCACTGACCCCACCCTCTAAGGCACCACCCCAGCACCCATCGTTGGGTAACAAATATTTTGCCTCCCACCAAATTAAGTGCCCCAGCCTCCACGATTCCCACTGCCAATGCGAGTGTAAGATTCCACCCAATGGCTCCAATCTGCTAACACTTAGTAGGAAAACATATCTGCTCATCCAGTAAAACCAGAATGGTCGGACTAGGGGTGGGATTCTCCGACCCCCTGCCGGGCCGGAGAATCGCCGGTCGGCGGCGTGAATCCCGCCCCGCCGCTCTGACGCCGGCTGCCAAATTCTCCGGCACCGGTTTTTCGGCGTTGCACCGGTCGGGAGCCGTTGGCAGCGCCCCCTCCCAGCGATTCTCCGCTCCGCGATGGGCCGCGTGGCCACCCGTTTTCGGCCTGTCCCGCCGGTGTGAAGTACACCAGGTCCTTACTGGCAGGACCTGGCTCTGCGGGCGGCCTGCGGAGTCCTCGGGAGGGCGCGGGGGGATCTGGCCTCGGGGGGTCCCCCACGGTGGCCTGTCCCGCGATCGGGGCCCACCGATCCGCGGGCGGGCCTGGGCCGTGGGGGCACTCTTTCCCTCCGCGCCGGCCGCTCTAGCAGTCCGCCCTGGCGTGGAGAAGAACCCCCCTGTGCTTGCGCTGGCATGACGCCAGCACACGCTGGCGCTCCCGGGCATGTGCCAACTCGCGCCGGCCGGCAGAGGCCCTTCAGCGGCAGCTGGCGCAGCACCAACCCCGCCGGCGCTGACCTCACCTCTGAAGGTGCGGAGGATTCCGTACCTTCCGTGCGGCACAACGCCAGAGTGGTTCACTCCACTCCTCGCCGCCGGTACAGCCCGCCCCGCCGGTTAGGGGAGAATCCCGCCCTAGCAGTGTGAAACATTAGAGATAGAGGTGTGGAGGCGTTGGGCTGGAGCTGAAAGTCATCAGCATACACGTGGAACATGACATTGTGTTCTCGGATGTTACATAAGTACAATCATATGAATTAGGAGCAAGAATAGGCCATTTGTCCCCTCGTGTCTGCTCTCCCATTGGATAAGATCATGGCTGAAATGAATGAGGATGGCAGTGGCATAGTTGTATTGGCACTGTATTAGTAATCCAGAAACCCAGTTAATGCACTGGGGCCCCAGGTTCAAATCCCAGCATGGCAGACGGTAAAGTTTGAATTCATGAAAATCTGGATTAAACTCTAATGGTAACCATGAAATCATTGTCAGTTGCAAAAATCCATCTGGTTCACTAATGTCCTTTAGGGAAGGAAATTTGTCATCCTAACCTGGTCTGGCCTACATGTGACTCCAGAGCCACAGCAATGTGGTTGCCTCTCAAATGTCCTCAGGGATGGGCAATAAATGCTGACCCAGCCAGTGACACCTGCATCCCATGAACGAATAGAAAAAAACTCTACTTTCCTGCCTATCCCATAAACCCTGTGACACCCTTGTTAATCAGGAATCTATCTTACTCAGCCTCAAAAATATACACTGACCCTGTCTCCACTGCTCTCTGGGGTCAAGAATTCCACAGATGAATGATCCTTTGAGAAAAACGATCTCTTCATCTCTGTCTTAAATGGGGGGCCCCTTATTTTTAAACTGTGTTCACTAGCTCTGGATTCCCCACAAAGGAAACATCCTCTCAGCATCCACCCTGTCAAGTCCCCTCAAGATTCGGCAATTCTCTGTCCATATCTGCAGGTTAAGCCGGGGGTTTACACGGCTGCTAGCCCCCCACCGGGCGGAGCATCTGTGCGGGGGCGGCGCAAACCTTTTGGTCTTAAGACTGGACACATGCTCCGGACATAGACTCAAAATTGGAGAATCCAGCCCACTGTTCTTCTTACTGTTGATAGGAATCTGTTACAAATTTGTTTTTGTGCATTTATTGTGTCGCACATGGGTGAAAAGAAATTAAAATTCTGCAATAAATATCTTGTGAACATGAGTAAGCTGCAATAGACAAGACACTTTTCAATTTTCGTACCTTTATACTATTGAGTCCAGACTACATTAACTTAAATCTTCAAGACGTCGGGGCTAATTGTGATGAATGTGAATATTTAACTCAGTGGTCTGGTTAAGTTATGGTTGAAAGGGTGAGAATAGTAAGCAGAGGATATGTTCTCAGAAATTTGCAGTTTTAGGCAAGACGGTACTTTGTTCATTTTATTTAGTATGCCATTCCTTCAAGACTACTGAATAGAACCATTCAGTGTGACAAATTATCTAGTGTCATACTCAAGCATTTCTTCCTATTCTTAGGCCTGCAGGAGACACAAAGGCCTGTCTATCAGTGGTCGGTGCTTGGCTAAGCACATTAAAGAACAAGTCAAGCATTTATGATTCAAGATGTTTCTGCATTATTTGCAACAAATTAGTTGCAAATTATGTTGTAATTTATTATCACACCTAAAGTTCCCATTTATCATCGATGGTATCCAAGATAATCAGCATGATGTAATGTTTGCCACAGATTCCAGGAAGTTTGAGTGCTGATTGATGCCATGTCTCAAGTTACATCACAAGATGCATTGACTGTTAACTTTTTTAAAAATGTGATACGTGTTCACCCTTGTTTCTACCAGCTGCTCCTGGATGGCCGTACATGTTGTTTCTGCTTTGCTTCTGCATAGTTTGAACAAGTAATTGTAACTAATCCGACTCCAGGGGCAGAAATTTATTGGACGGAATTCTCCATTCCGGTACACCCGGATCACGTTCCTCGATGGGACGAAGAATCGGGCGTCAGGGCAAAATCGGGATCAGCGTCAGGCGTCAGCCGAATCGCGATGCTCCGACCCCCCCCATACCCACACCCAACCCAGCTGGTGGCGGAAACAAGGTACACGACAGCGTGCTGAAGGGGGATGCAAATGAATGGAAATGGATATTAGTGACCCATTTAGCGGGCCCGGCACCCTATGCTTCGGCCCTCCATTTTTTTTTTTTAATTTAGAGTACCCAATTCATTTTTTTCCAATTCAGAGGCAATTTAGCATGGCCAACCCACCTAGACTGCACATCTTTGGGTTGTGGGGGCGAAACACATGCAATCACGAGTAGAATGTGAAGATTCCACATGGACAGTGACCCAGAGCCGGGATCGAACCTGGCGCCGTGAGGCTGCAGGGCTAACCCACTGCGCCACTGTACTGCTCTGCTCCGGCCCTCCATGATGCTCCGCTTCCCACGGTCGGGGATCACGTGGGCGTGGAACAATTCTGGTCTCTATCAGCATGGTGGAACTCACGGTGCGCCAAGGGGGTAATACCCCCAAGGTGTTACCCCCTTGGCCCACCATGGGGTGTATCATGCCAGGGCAGCGCTGGTAGAGACCATCCGAGGGTCACCTCCCTCATAATGCACTGCCTGCTGTCATGTGAGAGTACCTTTAAGAAATGGGTGGTTACAAATGGGTGTGGATATAAGTATTTGTAGTGAGAGTACCTTTAAGAAATGGGTGTTTATTAATGCAGTGATGTCAGAGAGTGGGTGGAGCTGGGCTGTCTGTCAGCTTTTTGCTTTTGTTTTAGGCTGTTTGCTGCAGGGTGTGTTTTAGTTTCATTTTCAGAGCTGGATAGCTGCAGTCACAGCCAGAAGTGTATGAATCTCTCTCTGTAATCTAAAGACTGTAAATCGATCCTGGTGATTTAAAACTAATAACAGTAGTGACTTTAACCTGATGTGCTTCTGGCAAAAGGTGTTTTAAGTCTTATGGATATTAAAAGGAAAGCTTAAAGGGTTATTTAGTGTTGTATTCTTTGGGGGTTGTATTTGAATTAATGGTTGCTAAGATGTTCACTGTATGTTTTAAAAAGGTTTCCTTGAGTTCACAGAATAAACATTGTTTTGCTTTAAAAAATGCTTTTCCATTTCTGCTGTACCACACCTGTAGAGTAAGCCCTGTGCTCCCCATACCACAATCTATTAAAAGTTGTGGGTCAGGTGAACTCCATGATACACTTTGGCATCCTCTAAACCTTGGCCCATAACACTGCTCACCTTTCCTTCACCAGACCTCCCCCCGCTTTCTCCCCAGGATGCCTCTAACAGGGGGACTCCACCCCACCCCCTCACCCCTCTAACAGAGGCCCTGTAATACGGAGATCACCCCAGGGACCTTTGTAATAGGGGAACACCCCCTTGGACACCATGTCATAGGGGGACCCCCAAGAGAGCCTTTGTAATAAGGGGATTCCCCCAGGGACCACTGTAATTGGAAGATCCCCCCCCCCCCAAGACCCATTAGGCAAAGGAGCAGGATTAGGCCACTCGGCCCTTCGAGCCTGCTGCGCCATTCAATCATGGCTGATAGTTTTCTCATTCCCATTCTCCTGCCTTTTCCCCATAACCCCTGATCCCCTTATTAATCAAGAACCTATCTATCTCTGTCTTAAAGACACTCAGTGATTTGGCCTCCACAACCTTCTGCGTCAAAGAGTTCCACAGATACACCACCCTCTGGCTGAAGAAATTCCTCCTCATCTCTTTTTTTTTCAGGATTGTCCCTTTGGTCTGAGATTGTGTCCTCTGGTTCTGGTTTTTCCGACAAGTTGAAACATTCTCTCCATGTCCATTCTATCCAGGCCTCGCAGTACCCTGTAAGTTTCAATAAGATCCACCCTCATCCTTCTAAACACCAGTGATTACAGACCCAGAGTCCTCAACCGTTCCTCATACGACAAGTTGTTCATTCCAGAGGTCATTCTTGTGAACCTCCTCTGGACCCTTTCCAAGGCCAGCACATCCTTCCTTAGATACGGGGCCCAAAAACTGTTTACAATACTCCAAATGGGGTCTGACATGAGCCTTTACAACCTCAAAAGTACATCCCTGGTCTTGTATTCCAGCCCTCTGGGCCTGAATGCTAACATTGCATTTGCCTTCCTTACTGCCAATGAACCTGCACGTTAACCTGAAGAGAATCGTGAACAAAGACTCCCAAGTCCCTTTGTGCTCCTGATTTTCTTCGCATTTCGCCATTTAGAAAATAGTCTATACCTAAATTCCTCCTTCCAAAGTGCTTAACCTCATACGTTTCCACATTGTATTTCATCTGCCACTTCATTGCCCACTCTCCTAGCTTGTACAAATCCTTCTGCGGCCCCCTTGCTTCCTCAATACTACCTGTCCCTCTACAGATCTTTGTATCATCTGTAAACCTAGCAACAGTGCCTTCAGTTCCTTCTTCCAGATCATTAATGTATATTGTGAAAAGTTGTGTTCCCAGCATAGACCCCTGAGGCACACCATTAGTCACCAGCTGCCATCCTGAAAAATACCCCTTTATCCTCACTCTCTGCCTTCTGCCAGTCAGCCAATCCTCTATCCATGCCAGGATCTTACTCTTGACACCAAAATAAAAGAACAACATCACCGTCAGCCAGAGCAAAAAAGGTGACAAGTGTGAAAAGGGAAGTGGTCAATGCAGGATTGAATGTGCGCAGTAGACGAACAAGGTGAAATTGGCCGATATGATGTTGTGGGCATCACAGAGACGTGGCTGCAAGGGGATCAGGGCTGGGATCTAAATATACAAGAATATGTGTCCTATCGAAAGGACGGGCAGATGGGCAAAGGGGGTGAAGTTGCATTGTTAGTAAGGAATGAAGTTAAATCGATAGCAAGGAGCGATTTGGAATCAGAACGCATACAATCTCTGTGGGTAGAGTTGAGGAATCACAAAGGTAAAAAGACTCTGATGGGAGTTATGTACATGGCCCCTAGCAGTCGTACGGAGTGGGGCAGAAAATAAATCAGGAGATAGAAAAGGCATGTAAAAAAGGCAATATTACAATAATCATGGGGAACTTCAAAATGCAGATGGACTGGGAAAGTCAGGTTGGTAGTGGGTCCCGACAAAATAAATTTGTGGAATGTTTAAGTGATGTTTGTTTGGAGCAGCTTGTGACAGAGCCGACTAGGGAACAGACAATTCTGGATTTAGTGATGTGTAATGAGGCAGACTTGATGAGGGGTCTTAAAGTGAAGGAACCCTTTGGGAGCAGTGACCACAATATGATAGAGTTTACTCTGCAGTTTGAGGGAGAAGCTGCAATCAGATGTAACGATATTACAATTAAATAATGGTAACTACAAAGCCATGACGGAGGAGCTGGCCAGAGTTGATTGCGAAAGGAGCCTAGAAGACAGTGGAACAGCAATGGCAGAAGTTTTGGGGGGTTATTCGTGAGGCACAACAAAAATTCATCCCAAGGAGGAAGAAGCATGCTAAGGGGAGGACAAGGCATCCATGGCTGACAAGGGAAGTCAGGAACAGCATAAAAGCTAAAGAAAAAGCATACAAAGTAGCGAGGATTAATGGAAAGCCAGTGGATTGGGAAGCCTTTAAAAGCGAGCAGAGGACAACTAAAAAGCAATAAGGGGGGAGAAGATGAAATATGAGTGTAAGCTAGCTAGTAATATGAAGGAAGATAGGAAGAGTTTTTTCAATATATAAGGGAAGAGAGAGGCAAAAATAGATATTGGACCACTGGAAAATGTGGCTGGAGAAGTAATAATAGGACACAAACAAATGGCAGACGAACTGAATAGTTACTTTGCATCAGTCTTCACGGTGGACGGCACCAGTGAGATGCCAGAGCTCCAGGAGAACCAGGGGCCAGAGGTGAGTGCAGTGACCATTATTAAGGAGAAGGTTCTGGGGAAACTGAAAGGTCTGAAAGTGGATAAATCACCTGGACTGGATGGACTACACCCTAGGGTTCTAAAAGAGATAGCTGAGGAGATTGTGGAGGCATTGGTGATGATCTTTCAGGAATCACTGCAGGCAGGAATGGTCCCAGAGGACTGGAAAGTGACTAATGTAACACCACTGTTTAAGAAGGGAGGGAGGCAGAAGACGGGAAATTATAGGCCGGTTAGCCTGAGTTCGGTCATTGGTAAGATTTGAGTCCATTATTAAAGATGAGATCGCGGAGTACTTGGAAGTGCATGAGAAAATAGGATTGAGTCATCACGGCTTCATCAGGGGGAGACCATGTCTGACAAATCTGTTAAGAGTTCTTTGAGGAAGTAAGAAGGATGTTAGACAAAGGAGAACCACTGGAAATGATTTATTTAGATTTCCAGAAGGCCTTTGACAAGGTGCCGCACAGGAGACTGTTAAATAATTTAAGAGCCCATGATGTTCAGTGTATGATCCTGGCATGGATAGAGGATTGACTGACTGGCAGAAGGCAGAGAGTGGGGATAAAGGAGTCTGTTTCAGGATGGCAGCCGGTGACTAGTGATGTACCTTAGGGGTCGGTGCTGGGACCCCAACTTTTCACATTAATGATCAGGAGGAAGGAACTGAAGGCACGGTTGCTAAGTTTGCAGATGATACAAAGATCTGTAGAGGGGCAGGTAGTATTGAGGAAGCAGGTGGGCTTCAGAAGGATTTGGACAGGCTAGGAGAATGGGCAAAGAATTGGCAGATGAATTACAATGTGGAAAAGTGTGAGGTAATGCACTTTGGAAGGGGCAACAGAGGCATAGATTATTTTCTAAATGGAGAGATGCTTAGGAAATCAGAAGCACAAAGTCTTTTTTCACGATTCTCTTCAGGTTAACGTGCAGGTTCAGTCGGCAGTTAGGAAGGCAAATGCATTTTTAGCATTTATGTCCAGAGGGCTAGAATACAAAACCAGGGATGTACTTCTGAAGCTATATAAGGCTCTGGTCAGACTCCATTTGGAGTATTGTGAGCAGTTTTGGGCCCCATATCTGAGGAAGGATGCGCTGGCCTTGGAAAGGATCCAGAGGAGGTTCACAAGAATGATCCCTGGAATGAACAGCTTGTCATATGAGGAACGGCTGAGGACTCTGGATCTGTGCTCGTTGGAGTTTAGAAGGATGAGCGTGTATTTTATTGAAACTTACAGGATACTGCGTGGTCTGGATAGAGAGGACGTGGAGAGAATGTTACCACTTGTAGGATAAACTAGAAGCAGAGGACACAATCTCAGACTAAAGAGACGATCCTTTAAAACAGAAATGAGAAAGAATTTCTTCAGCCAGAGGGTGGTGAATCTATGGAACTCTTTGCCGCAGAAGGCTGTGGAGGCGAAATCACTGAATGTCTTTAAAACAGAGATAGATGGGTTTTTGATCAACAAGGGGATCAGGGGTTCTGGGGAGAAGGCAGGAGAATGGGGATGAGAAACATATCAGCCATCGTTGAATGGTGGAGCAGACTCGATGAGCCGAGTGGCCTAATTCTGCTCCTATGTCTTATGGTCTGAACGTATTTAACAGTCTCCTATGTGGCACCTTGTCAAAGGCCTTCTGGAAATCTAAATGAATCACGTCCACTGGTTATCCTTTGTCTAACTTCCTTGTTACCTCCTCAAAGATCTCTTACAGATTTGACAGACATGACCTCCCTTTGGCAAAGCCGTGCTGACTCAGTCCTATTTTATCATGCATTTCTAAGTACTCCGTGATCTCATATTCAATAACGGACAATGACCGAAGTCAGGCTAACCGGCCTATAATTTCCCGCCTTCTGGCTCCCTCCCTTCTTAAAAGTGGTGTTACATTCGCCACTTTCCAGTCCTTTGGGACCCTTCCTGCCTCCAGTGATTCCTGAAAGATCGCCACCAATGCATCCACAATCTCCTCAGCTATCTGTTTTAGAACCCTGGGGTGTAGTCAATCTGGTCCAGGTGTTTTATCCACCTTCAGACCTTTCAGTTTCCCCAGAACCTTCTCCTTAGTGATGGCCACTGCACTCACCTCTTCCCCCTGATTCTTCTGGAGTTTTGGCATTTCACTGGTATATTACACACTGAAGACTGATGCAAAGTAACTATTCAGTTCATCTGCCATTTCTTTCTTTCCTATTATTATTTCTCCAGTCACGTTCTCCAGTGGTCCAATGTCTTAGCTATGAGGAGCATTTGAATAAACTCGGTTTGTTCTCAGTGGATCGACGGAGTTTGAGGGACGACCTGATAGAGGTCTACAAAATTATGAGGGGCATAGACAGAGTGGATAGGCAGAGGCTTTTTCCCAGGGTAGACTCAAGTCTGGCCAACTCCTCCCTCATGTCTTTGTAGTTACCCTTATTTAATTGTAATACCGTTACATCTGATTCCCAAGCGTCTCCCTCTCAGGGTAAATTCTATCATATTGTGGTCCCTGCTCCCTTAGGGTTCCTTCACCTTAAGATCCCTAATCAAGTCTGCCTCATTACACATCACCAAATCCAGAATTGCCTGTTCCCTAGTGGGATCTACCACAAGCTGCTCCAAAAAAACATCTCTTAAACATTTCACAAATTCCTTTTCTTGAGATCCACTACCAATCTGATTTTCCCAATCCACCTGCATATTGAAGTCCCCCATGATTATTGTGATATTTCCTTTTTTACATGCTTTCTCGATCTCCTAATTTATTTTCTGCCCCACATCCTGACTACTGTTAGGGGGCCCGTACGTAACTCCCATCAGGGTCTTTTTACCTTTACCTGTAATAGGTAGACCGTTCCAGCGACCCCTGTAATAGGGAGATCCCACACAGGGACCCCTGAAATCGGGGGACCCCCACAAGTACCGCTGTAATCTGGGGACCCCCCAAGGAACCCATAATGGAAAGATACTGCCCAGGATCCATGGTCAGGAAGAACCACCACAGGGAACCCTGTAATTAGGGGACTCCCTGCCTAAAGGGACATCCCCCCCACCCCCCACCCCCAACTAGAGAGCTGTCCAAACAGGGGCGGTGAGAGGAATTAGAGCCGTAACACTTACTCTGCAGCTCCACATGTCCATTTCTCAAAGGAGAACAGCTGTGACCCATGTCTAGTTCCCTTAGATCCATTAGCAGCAAGCCATTCATAGCTTTCCAGTAGTGGTCTGTAATTGACAGCTTCTACAAATCACCTGCAGATTTGATTCATTCAGCACGGTATGCCCTGTATGCCCTGGGCAGCACAGTAGCATGGTGGTTAGCATAATTGCTTCACAGCTCCAAGGTCCCAGGTTCTATTCCCGGCTTGGGTCACTGTCTGTGCGGAGTCTGCACGTTCTCCCCGTGTGTGCGTGGGTTTCGTCCGGGTGCTCCGGTTTCCTCCCACAGTCCAAAGTTGTGCAGGTTAGGTGGATTGGCCATGCTAAATTGCCCTTAGTGTCCAAAATTGCCCTTAGTGTTCTTTCACTAGTGGGTGGGGTGCTCTTTCCACGAGCCGGTGCAGACACGATGGGCCGAATGGCCTCCTTCTACACTGTAAATTCTATGATTCATCTCCCTTCATGGTTCAGTGACATAAGTGGTGAAACCCCAAAGTTTACAAACATTGACCAAACCAAAGAAAGGTAAGTGAATTCCAATCAGTCAAACGGGGGAGTTCCTTTCGGCAGGGTGTCCCCTTATTACAGGGGCCTGTGTGGGGTCTCCCTATTACAGGTGTAGCTGGAGGGGGTCTACTTATTACAGGGGTCCCTGGGGGTATCCTTTTACAGTGGTCCTGGGGACGGACTCACTATTACTGGGGTCCCTATGGGGGTCTCTCTGTTACAGGAGTCCCTGGCAGTGCCTTTCTATTACAGGGGAATCCCGCTATCGGGCTGTCATTTTGTGCGTTGGGACAAAAACTGGGTCGTAATTCCTCTGGTGTTGGCTAACCACATGGCGTTGCCATCTTACAGAAAGTGACCAACTAAAGAGTCCACCTTCACGTTCACCATCCAATTAAGGATAGCAGATATGTTTCTGAGGCAGGAGGCCCGATGGGAGAGCCTAAAGCTAAAAATCGCTGGCAGTTCCACTGGGAAAAGTGGACACTGCTGAGGTAGGTACGAGACCATGAGGGTGCCTCAAATAGGAGGCACGCTCTGAAGCCTTCTGATAATTTATAAATAAAGTACGGTCACAGCTGTCAGGTAAATTACGGTCACTGTGGGCAGAATGCCTCTCCACCAAATTGCTTGTGGACATGTTTGTGGCCTTCTCATAACTGAATCTCTGTGATGGGGGACTTGACAGAGGGCGAGAATGGTCCCCTGGCATTGTGCCAGAGAACCACCACCAGCCTCAGCGGTAACCATTCCGATGTAGGGAAGATCCCGTCGATGACCGCAACTTGCCCCAATTGATTCCTTGGTTGGTCTAATTGACTATCCACCGCTGTGGGGTGGGTCGGTATTGACACAATGACGTCCCCCTCAACAAGATGGCCCAATTTCAAATCTTGCTCCGGTCTCGCCTCCAACTCCACCTCTGCAGGGCTGCTCCTGAAAGTTGATTTTAGTTGTGTTTATTTACGTCTGGACGTCTGGAGAACGGAGAGTGACCAGACTGTGAAATGCTAAACTGCCAAAAGCAAAAAGGCTTGAATATTATCATGTCTCTTAAGCATGTGGTAATAGAGGCATGATGAAGTAATGCTTATGGTACTGAACTAATGACAAAGAACCCAGAAGTTACGAGTTCAAATCACAAATTATGAAATTGAGTTGAGTAAATATAGTAATGTTATATAACTAGATCCAGGAAATAATGACTGAAAGAGCTGCTGGGTTGTTTGAACAAAAGTTAGTTCACTAATGAAACCCCTATCTGTTCCAGTCAACATGCAACTGCAGCCCTAAATTATATAGTTAACATAGTGCTGTCCTCTGAATTGCCTTATCTAGCCACTCAGTTCATAATTCTCAAGTATTAAATGCAGCATTGCCAAAGAGAATAACGCTTGCGAGCAGTGAATTACGTTGAAGTGCAGGAACTGTTGTTATGTGGCAAAATGGAGCAATGGCAGCCATTTTGTTCATGGCAAGGTCCGACAGAGAGCAACGGAGTGAAAGAACACTTCATCTACTTTCAATGGAGTGGATCAAAGGAGGAATGTTTGTCAGAACACCAAGAGAACTTCCTGCTCTTATTCAAATTGGTGAATCAACTGAATATGTTTGATGGGCAGGCAGGTTAGAGAATAGAGTAATAAAATGAATGGACGGAGAATTGTTGGGGAAGCACACTGTAATTTCTTTTATAAAATATTTTTATTAAGGTATTTGAAAATGTTAATAAAAATAACATAGACAATGACATCAACATGGTATAATAAACATTTCCCCCCCCCATCTCAATCTTCACACACTCCAACCATACAACAACAATCCGCCCCCCTCCCGCCCCCCTTGGAATACTGCATCTGCTGACATTTTAATTGTCCCCGAGAAAGTCAATGAACGGCTGCCACCTCCGGGTGAACCCGACCATTGACCCTCTTAAGGCGAATTTTATTTTCTCGAGACTGAGAAACCCAGCCAGGTCACTAACCCAGGTCTCTACACTCGGGGGCTTCGAGTCCCTCCACATTAACAAGATCCGTCTCTGGGCGACCAGGGAGGCAAAGGCCAAGACGTCAGTCTCTTTCGCCCCCTGAACTCCCGGCTCTTCCGACACTCCAGAGATCGCTACCTCTACCAGACTCAACACCAGCCTTAGCAAAACCCTGCCAAAACCCTCTAAGCTTCGGGCATGCCCAAAACATGTGGACATAATTTGCTGGGTTTCCAACGCACCTCGCACACCTATATTGTACCCTGAAAAATCTGCTCATCCTAGCCACCTGTCATGTGTGCCTGGTGGACTACCTTAAATTGCATCAGGCTAAGCCTGGCACATGTGAGGATGTATTAACCCTGCTTAGGGCATTCGCCCATAGACCCGCCTCAATCTCTCCTCCTAGCTTGCCCTCCCACTTGCCCTTACGCTCCTCCACCGGAGTTTCCTCCGCCTCCAAAAGCTCCTGGTAAATATCTGAAACCTTCCTCTCTCCCACCCAGGTACTGGAGACTACTCTGTCCTGTATCCCCCGTGGCGGCAGCAGCGGAAAGGCCGGCACCTGTTTTCTCAGGAAGTCTTGCACCTGCAAATACCTAAACCTGCTGGCAATTCAAATTTATCCTCCAAGACTTTCAAGCTGGGAAAGCTCCCATCTATAAATAGATCCCCCATCCTTCTAATTCCTGCCCTTTGCCAACTTCGAAATCCACCATCCAACCTACCCGGTACAAACCTATGATTATTATAAATCGGGGTCCAAACCGATGCTCCCTCCACTCTCTTATATCTCCTCCATTGCCCCAGATTCTCAGAGCCACCACCACCACCAGACTTGTGGAGTATCGAGCCGGCGAGAACGGAAGAAGTACCGTTATCAGTGCTCCCAAATGGTGTCTTTGCATGACGCCGCCTCCATCCGCTCCCATGCCGACCCCTCTCCCACTACCCACTTCCTAATCATTGCTATATTAGCCGCCCAGTAGTAATTGCAGAGGTTCAGCAGCGCCAACCCACCCTCCCCCCTGCGCTCCAGCAACACTTTCTTCACTCGCGGGGTTTACCTGCCCACACAAAGCCCGAAATAACCTTATTCACCCGCTTGAAAAAGGACTTTGGGATGAAGATGGGGAGGCACTGAAAGACAAATAGAAATCTGGCGAGGACTGTCATTTTCACGGTCTGTACCCTCCCCGCCAGTGATAGCGGGAGCATATCCCATCTCTTAAAGTCCCCTTCCATTTGTTCTACCAACCAGGATAGGTTTAACTTGTGCAGTGCCTCCAATTCCCGGACCACCTGGATTCCCAGATATCGAAAGCTCTTCGCTACCATTCTAAGCGGCAGCTCTCCCAGTCTCTTCTCCTGTCCTCTTGCCTGGATCGCGAACATCTCGCTTTTCCCTATGTTCAATTTATACCCCGAAAAATTGCCAAATTCCCACAAGATTCGCATTATTTCTCCCATCTCCTCCAATGGTTCTGAAATGTAAAAGAGCAGGTATCTGCGTAAAGTGAGACCCGGTACTCCCAGAACCAGCCCTTTCCAGTACCTAGAGGCTCTTAATGCCACGGCCAGTGGCTCTATGGCCAGAGCAAACAGTAATGGGGAGAGGGGCCACCCTTGCCTCGCCCCTCGGTGTAGTTTAATGTACCCCAACGTCAACCAGTTCATATGCACACTCGCTACTGGTGCCTAATAGAGCAACCGCACCCAGTCAATAAAGCCCTCACCAAACCCAAACCTTCCCAGTGCCTCCCACAGGTAATTCCACTTCACCCGATCAAAAGCCTTCTCCGCATCCATCGCTACCACCACCTCCACCTCCTCTCCTTCTGAGGGCTTCATTATAACATTTAAAAGCCTTCGAACATTGGCCTCGAGTTGCCTGCCCTTTACACATCCCGTCTGGTCTTCCCCTATCACCCCCGGGACACAATCCTCTATCCTTGTGGCCAGTATCTTAGCCAGCAGTTTGGCGTCCACACTCAGTAGAGAAATTGGCCTATATGACCCGCGTTGCTCCAGCTCCTTCTCACGTTTCAGGATCAATGAAATCGAGGCCTGTGACATTGTTGGGGGGAGGACTCCTTTCTCTTAATCTCAATTGGGGCTCCCAACCCTTCCACCAGATCCTCATCTACCCTTGGGAACCTCAACTGATCCAAAGACTGCCTCATCCCCTCCACCCCAGCCGGGGGTTCTGACTGTATAATTTATTATAGAAGTCCTTAAACATCTCGTTCACCCCCGCTGGGTCCAGGACAGTATTCCCCCCTCGACTCTTTACTTTACCTATCTCCCTGGCTGCCTCCCCTTACCTGAACTGGTGCACCAACACTCTGCTTGCCTTTTCCCTGTACTCATAAATTGCCCCCCTTGCCTTCCTCAACTGTTCCGATTTCCCTGTGGTCAACAGACCAAACTCTGCCTGTAACCTCCGCCGCTCCCTCAGTAGCCCCGTGTCTGGGGCCTCCGAGTATCTCCTGTCCACCTGGAGTATCTCCTCCACTAATCTATCCCTCTCAGCCCATTCAGCCTTTTCTCTGTGGGCCTGTATCGAGGTTAATTCCCCTCTGACCACTGCCTTCAGAGCTTCCCAAACCGTTGTTGGGGAGACCTCCCGCGTATCATTTGTTTCCAGGTAGTTCTGGATGGACTAGTTAACCCGCCCACAGATCGCTTTGTCCGCTAGCAACCCCACATCCAGTCTCCACAGCGGGTGTTGCCCTCTCTCCACACTAACCCATAGATCCACCCAGTGCAGGGCATGATCCGACACTGCGATTGCCGAGTACTCAGTATCCACCACCTCCGGTATTGGCGCCCTGCTCAGAACAAAAAAGTTGATGCGAGAGTATACCTTGTGGACATGTGAGAAAAAGGAAAACTCTTTTGCCCTTGGCCGTGCAAACCTCCATGGGTCTACTCCTCCCATCTGTTCCATAAACCCCTTCAATTCCTTTGCCGCAGCCGGCCTCTTCCCTGTCCTGGATTTTGACCGGTCCAATTCCGGATCAATGACTGTGTTAAAGTATCCTCCCATGATCAGGTTATGAGACTCTAAGTCTGGGATCTTACCTAAAACCCGCATCATAAATTCTACATCGTCCCAATTCGGGGCATATTTGTTCACAAGTACCACAAGCACACCCTCCAGCTTCCCACTCACCATTATGTACCTAACCCCCTTGTCTGACACGATTCTCCCTGCCTCGAATGCCACTCGTTTGCTGATCAAGATCACTACCCCCCTGGTCTTTGAGTACAGCCCTGAGTGGAATACTTGGCTAACCCACCCCTTTTCGCTGACTATCCATCACCCTCTTTAGGCCAGCCTCTAGCTCGCGCCCTCCGCCTCCTCGAGCCCCCCCTCGGGCAGTTGCTGTTCCCGACCTCCTATTTGGCCCCTAGTAACAGTTCCTCCCCTGTCAGCAAGGCAGCTCCCCCCCCTCTCCCTCCCCCATAGCAATAACACTAGAAACCCAACCCCCCAAGTCAAGCTCCAGCTTAACACCTGCTCACCCCCCACTGCGCTTCCGAGAGTCAGCTGACCCATGCTGACTTGATAGCGCCCGCCCCTGGCACCAAGCAGTCGGTCTCCCCATTGTTCTCTCCCCTCTCCCCCACATGGATAATCATTTTAAAAGCATCGCATTCCCCAGTAAACAAACATCAGAAAAAACAGTGAAGAAACAGCCACTTTAGAAAAATAATCACCCAAAAAGCAGAACCAGCCCCAAAGCCCATCCCCCCTCTAACCAGCTCACTGCAAGACAAAGTTACCTTTAGCCATCCAAACAGTCCCTTATTACACATAGCACTACTTATATTGAAATGAAAAAAATGAAATGAAATATTTGTACAACTAGCACAATAAATCGCCGCCACAGTACTTCTCCAAGGCTTCAGTGTCTTTTAATTCGCCTCCAGCCTCTTTTCTTTCATGAAAGTCCATACTTCGTCTGGTGTTTCAAAGTAGAAGTCCCGTTCCTCATGTGTGACCCACAGATGGGCTGGGTACAGCATCCCAAACGTCACTCCCGGGCGCTATCAAGTCAGCATGGGTCAGCTAATTCTCGGAAGCGCAGTGGGGGGTGAGCAGGTGTTAAGCTGGAGCTTGGCTTGTGGGGTTGGGTTTCTAGTGTTATTGCTATGGGGGAGGGAGAGGGGGGGAGCTGCTTTGCTGACAGGGGAGGAACTGTTACTAGGGGACAAATAGGAGGTCGGGAACAGCAACTGCCCGAGGGGGGGCTCAAGGAGGCGGAGGGCGCGAGCTAGAGGCTGACCTAAAAAGGGCCGTTTTTGCCCGATTAAACCCAGCTCACCTCTTGACCAGATCCGCGCCCAGACGCTGATAAATGCGCAGCTCACAGTTCTCCCATTTGCTGCTCCGTTCCTTCTTGGCCCACCGCAGAACGTGTTCCTTGTCCAGGAAACAATGAAAGCATACCAGCATGGCCCTCGGCGGCTCGTTCGCTCGGGGCTTCTTCGCGAGGGCTTTGTGCGCTCTATCCACTTCCAAGGGCCGAGGGAACACCTCAGCCCCCATCAACTTCTCCAGCATGTCCATCACATAAGTCCTCGCATCCGATCCCTCACTGCCTTCAGGGAGGCCGCCAATTCTAAGATTCTGCCTCGTGGACCAGTTCTCCAGGTCCTCCAGCTTCTCCTGCATTCTTTTCTGACTGCCGTTCATCATCTCCACCTTGGTCTCCTGCACGGTTATGTACTCCTCGTGCTCGAACACCTTTTTCTCCACCTCCTGGATAGCTGTCCCATGGGTCTCTTGATTCTGCACAACTTGATCGATCGAAGCCTTAATCGGGTCCAGCGTGTCCTTCTTCAGCTTGGCGAAGCAATCTGCAAAAAACATCACCAGCTGCTCCGCCGACCACTGTGCCGTCTCCCCGCGGCCCTGCTTCTCCGCCATGCTTTCCCGCGTTACCAGCTCTGCTCGCGTCTTCCTTATAGGACTTTGTCTTCTCACATGGCCACTTCTGGTCCAATTCTCCATACACCGGAGGGGATTTCGCCTTACTGTCTCACTCTTCACCGATTTATCCCATAAAATCCAGAAAAAAACGGGGGAAAATGGTCCACTAGTCCGTCACAGGCGGGAGCTATCAAATGTGCAACCTACTCCTCCATGCCCGCCACCGGAAGTCCACACTGTAATTTCTGATATACACTCACAGGTGGAGAAGCATCTGCACCAGGGGTGGAATTACTTCAAACTACACTTTACTCTCAGTGCAATAGAAAATTTTGCTGTTACACTTTTTTTGGTTAACTTTTTTTCACTTATGTTTTCTCCCACACTCCCTTCCAATATGTACCTTCTGTGTCAAAGCGGATGAGCTGCAGATCTATATTCAGGCCTCTGTCATAGCAACTGGGAGACATGCCAGAATGGTGCAAGATTGATTGGCCCTCTGACATTTCCTCATTTCCTGTCAGAAAGCAATTGACCTTCTCTTGAGTCTCAACAATGTCAGCATAGATCACAGACTCACCTCGCTAAGTGTTTAAACAAATACAGCTTCTTCCTCACTCTCTGGATTCCATAGGCTTTAGCATCCTTTAGTGAGTTATAAGACATACGCGTATATGTGTGTATAAATGTGTATGTATCATACTCGCATTTATTTATGCATGTGTAAACCTGTAATGTCAAACACAGTTGACAATATAATGCCATTCCATCATGTGACTATGCTCGTCTCTCCATATGAGCTGTATGAAGTGTTGCATAGCTTACCATGGCAACACCACTTGTTAAAACCCAGGCATTGGTTTGTGTGATAGAAGACGTTAGACTCATAAGCCGAGTGTGCATTTCAAACTGTAAATTATTAATAGATTATTGGTACTTACCTCCAGCCATTTACTTTGGCTGACAATTATTTTTTCATGTAGCAGTAGCGACTGCAGAATCTGAGGCATTATTATCACAAGTGATTCAAATGAGCAATTTGTTTTCCACTTTTCTCTGTTTCTCTGATGAAAACAAGCTGGGTACAGTTGAACTTGTGCTGGATGCACCCATAGCTCACAGAGTCTGGGAACATTGAAACAAAATTGGGCAAAACAAAGTTGACTGCACCTCACTGCCCCAGCCTGAGTTTCCCATGATCTGATTTCTCTCAGATTATCACTTGTCACATCTTTCCCTACCTCACCTACGCAAATGTCATCTGGTGGGGTTTCGGTGACTATCTTTCTCCCTTCCATCCCTATTCTGGCTGACCCCAAAACTGTCAAGTGAAGGCTGGCATTCGTTCCTGGGCTACGATGACAAAGTCAGGTTTCTGAGGGAGGGAGTGAAATCTTGGACAAGAATCTCCTGCTCTCTCTGTGGGCGAGCTTGGCGGCGGGAAGAGCATGTGATTGCAGGATGGTGGCAGATCTGAACCCAGCCACCTTCCTGCTTCCACCAGAAGTACGTTCTGGGTTGGATGGCCCATGGTTGACCTTGCCAACTCATTACCAATTGAGGCTCTTAAGTAGCTAATTAATGACCCCTAAAAGACCCCCCTCCCCCAATCCACACACCAACCCCTCCAGGGGTTGTATTAGGGAAGGTCCATAGGTGACCTCACCACTGCCTGACTGACGTGTGGTTCGGCAGGCCGTCCTGAAAAGGTACTTTAGCATATTTAATTCAAATCATATCAGCTACAACAGCCTCTGTTTTACTCTTAAAATTCGATTTGAAATAATATTCTGCATTTAGCTTTTCTATATAATTCACCATCATATATTTCTCACATCTCTCTTTCAATAGTCTATGCTTCTCTTGCCTTTCCTCAGACAGGCTGTTCATCCATTTGCAGGCTTGTTTGAATATGACATTAAGCGGGGCAAAGACGAGCCAAGGTACATCCCTTGCAACTTCCCCTCCATGCTTCCACAACACACACAATTTTCAGCCTCTGGATACCCATTTGCTCGGCACAAAACTAAAGGTCAAAGATGGATTTTGTTTGCTTTTCAGTTGCCAGAGGTGCTCAATATATGGATTGGGGAGGTCATCATACAATTTGACAATAATTTCCTCTGGCTTGTGTTCTACGTTTAGTTAGGCAATTCTGCATATGTTGTCTTTTTGTTCTGCACACAATGGGCTGAATTTAATGGTGCAGTGGTTGCCCCATCCATCAGCTGGAAGGCCAGTGGCAACTCTGCTGCAGCCAATTCTAGGAGCACTGATGGCATTAAATCTCTATCAGGCCTGCCACTGAGGTTCCCGGGATGCCCTTTGGGCAAGGATCCAGCCTCCAAGAGCTGCTGGCCAATCAAAGGGCTGGCAGCTCTTCAGTCGCAGCAGCATCACCAGGAGCAATGGACACTGCTGGGACTGCAGCCGGCCTGGGACCAGGAGCAGTGCTAGAGGCCCAGAGTAAAGATAAATGGGTGGGCCCTACAGCAACTCTTGCTTCCTGCTAACACTCAGCACCACTCATTGGGCACCACGCTTGCCTCTGGCCCAATTAGCGCATTTACATTTCAAAATAGCATCACAGGATCGAGACCCATAAATTATCTGGAAGCGGGTGCACGACCCAAACTTGAAAATCAACTCGATATTACACAATTCCTTCTCTGTTTATAAAAAAAATCACCCAATTGTCTCTTGAATCAAGCTGAAATTGATTTCTGAAAAACTTAATAACACAGTACAGAAAGAAAAGCATTCTGGATATTTTAACTCCTACATGTGTATCAGGAAGAACACTGCTTCGTGACATCTGTGGGATGTTAGGTAAGTGAAGGTTATATTTAATAATTCTGATGCAATCGTAATCATCATGCATCAATTGCAGAGCTGCAGGCAGGCACAGACCCTCTCCATCTGCTTTTAAATGTATTTAAATCTAATTGAAATGAAATGGCTGGAAGCAGCAGTTAAACTATACCAATTTTTATCAATCTGCAGTGTAATCTGAATGCACAGTTTAAATGGTCTTAATTGATTCTTGGCATATTGTTTTCTTTCATGCATTTACTTCGGCACTGAGTTTGTTGAATTAACACAAAGTTACAAATCAAATGTCTCTGCTGGGTCTCGCGGCTACAGGAAAGGGCAGAGGCACAACGTTGGGATGTTAGGTCAATTCACAGTGATTGAGTAGTTTGTTTTGTTTATTTTATTGAGTGGTGGAGTCTTTTGAACCTTTCGGTTTGGTCAAATGAGCTGCAATCTGTTGCTGGTCCTGTGAATACTACGGAGCTTGGACACTTACTGTATTGATGCTAAGTCACAGACATCAGTGCAGAAGAAATCTACAGTGCAGAAGAAGGCCATTCGGCCCATCGAGTCTGCACCTGTCCTTTGAAAGAGCAGCCCACTAAAGCCCCCACCCCCACCCGATCCCCGTAACACACTAAGGGAACTTTAGCATGGCCAATTCACCTAACCTGCACATCTTTGGACTGTGGGAGGAAACCGGAGCACCCGGAGGAAACCCACGCAGACACGGGGAGAACGCGCAGACAATGACCCAAGCCGGAAATCAAACCTGGGACCCTGGAGCTGTGGAGCAACTGTGCTAACCACTGTGCTACCACACGGCCCATAATATTGACACGATTCGTATTTCATAATGCAAACTTTACTGTTACATTAGTTCAATCCATCACTGTACTTACAAGGTAGCACCATATAATACATTTGTTTGGGAGTCTATTTTAATTACAGATCCAAAGATTGTAAGATCATGACTGGAATTTATGTTCTCTGCCCACTCCACCCTCCCTTAACCCCCCCTCCCAGTCTTCAGGCAATTCAACTCACTCCACATGATATCAAGGAATGGTTGACTGCACTAGTTACAGGAAAGGCTATGGCCCTGACAACATTTCGGAAACAGTATTGAAAACAAACGAACTGCAGTCTTCGCCAAGCTGTTCCAATACAGCTACAACACAGGTATCGACACAACAACGTGGACAATTTCTCAGTTAAAGCAGAACAAATCTGATCAATTTGCACTCCAAAGTTCTGCTCTTTATCGTCAGCAAAGTGAAGGAAAGTGTCGCCGCCTTTCCTTCACTGTCGCTGGGTCAAACCTCTGGAACTCCCTCCTTCACAGCAATATGGGTGTATCGAAACCAGGTTTGCAACAATTCAAGGAGGCACTTGTTTAGTCCAAGCATGGACGAAAGAGCTGAACTCAAGTGCCCTTGGCATCATGGGGGCATTAGACCGAGTGTGGCCTTAAGGAGCCCGAACAAAACTGAAGTCATTGGGAATCAAAGGGAAACTCTCCACTGGTTGGAGTCGTACCGAGCACAAAGGAAGATGATTGTGTTTGTAGGAGGACAATCATCTTTGCCCCAGGAGATGGAGTTGCTTAGGGTAGTATCTTAGGTCCAATCATTTCAGCTACTTCATCACTGACCTTCCCTCCAATATAAGGTCAGAAGTGGGATGTTCACTGATTATTGTACAATGTTCAGCACCATTCCTGATTCCTCAGACACTGAAGCTGTTTGCATCCATTTCCAGCAAGACCTGGACAACATTCAGGATTGAGCTATTAAAGGGCAAGTAATAATCATGCCGCACAAGTGCCAAGCAATAATCATCTCCAAGAAAAGTGAATATAACCTTGACATTCAATGACATTACCATAACTAAATTCCACCACAGAACTGGACCAGACATATAAATACTGTGGATATAACAGCAGGTCAGAGGTTGGGAATTCTGTGGCAAGTAACTCACCTCTTCACTCCCCAAAGCTTCTGCACACCAAAAAAGCACTTTATGCCTTCATTCCCCTTACCATTGGCACGCAGTGGCAGCATTGTGTACCACCAACATGATAGATAGACTTAGACAGATAGATTTAGATTTATTGTCACATGTACCAAGTTACAGCGAAAAGTATTGTTCTGCGTACAGTCCAGGCAGATAGTTATATATATGGACAACATAGGACAGACGATAAATACACAAAGATGCAACGGAGAAACTCTAAAGTCTCCAACAATCGCACCTTCCAAATCAGCGACCTCTTATCACCTAGAAGGACAAAGGTAGCAGGCACACGGTAACACAACCACCTGCAAGTTTCCTTCCAAGCCACACACCATCCTGACTTGGAAATATTGCTACTCCTTCACTATCATTAAGTCAAACACCTAGAACCCCCTCCCTAACAACAACATGGGCTGCAGCAATTCAAGGAAGTAGCTCATCACAACTTCACAATAGCACTAAGGATGGGCAACATATGTTGGCCTTGTCTGCAACACTCACATTCCATGAACAATTATGAAAAAAAACATTTCTGGAGAAGGGCATTATGCTTTTTTAAACAGCCTCTCTGGGATTGAGACTGCTCCAATGTGGCACTCATAGCGACAGAACTTCAGAAGAAATTCTACTCCATATACGGAGAAGCTAGACAGGTATTAAATATAAATATTAAATAAAAGGTTATTTTGACAGGGTTACATGAAGAAGGGTTGGATGAAGCTGGTGTGGAGCATGAACACTGCTATAAACCTGCTGGTCCAAATGGTCTGTTTCTGTGCTGTAACATCTGTGCAATTATATGTAATATAATTTTGGTAATGTTCTGTGGCAGACTGGGTAATCTGATATCTAATCCAGGACAGGTGAAGATGGAGATTATTAACCAGGCAAGCTAACTCATTGATGGGACTTGAAGTAACTGGGAGCTGACATCCTTCTCACTCAGTCCCAGATTACCTTATGAGATAATACCAAAAAAGCAGGAGATCCAAGCTGGACAAACACTGATTCAAACACTATTCGGCCCAATTTGTCAGATCTTTGGAAGTGTTATCCAATTAGTCCTACTCCCCTGCTCTTGCCAGATAGCACGTCAAATGTCTCTGTTGATTTGATTTATTTGTACCGAGATACAATGAAAAGTATTGTTCTGTGTATAGTCCAGACAGATCGTTCCATACATGAAAAAACATAGGATATACAATAAATACACAATGTCAATACATAGATACAGGCATCAGGTGAAGCATACGGAGTGCAGTGCTATTCAGGAGAGAAGAGGTGTGAAGTGATCAGTTCAGTTCATAAGGGTCATTCAGGAGTCTGGTAACAGCGGGGAAGAAGTGGTTTTTGAACCTGTTCATGCGTGTTCTCAGACTTTTGTATCTCCTGCCTGATGGAAGAGGTTGGAAGAAAGAATAACCCAGGTGGGAGGGGTCTTTGATCATGTTGCCCACTTTCCAAGGCAATGGGAGGTGTATGCAGAGTCAATGGCTGGAAGGTGGGTTTGCATGATGGACTGGACTGTGTTCACAGCTCTCTGTAGTTTCTTACGAGCGGCGTTCAGCCGAGTGAAGGCAGCACTGAACAACAAGGGTCTGCGATTTGGTATGGCATACCCGGCAAAGCTGAGGGTGCCGTACAACGGCAAAGATTTTTATTTTGAAACTGTGGAGGCGGCTGAGGCGTTCGTGAAGGCAGACGGCTTGGGACAGGAGTGGAGCTGGAAGAGAGATCGTGGACTGTGATTGGGGAGCTGGAAAATGTATGTTATAACTTTCTTTTCACTGACTGTATTGTAACTTACTTGACTTCACATTGTTATCAAGTTTAAGTTTTCCTTTGGTTTGATTGGTGTTTTTGTTCATTTATTTTTGTTGCAGCGGTTATATGTTATTTCATTGAATTACATGGGTTAGATTGTTTTTCTTTTTCTTCTGGGTGGGAAGGGACAGTGTGCCTTTTGGGGGTGGGGGGGGGCACCCGCGTTAGCTAACTAAAATCAGCTAGTGAACGAAGGTGAGGTGAGAAGAAGGCTGCGGACATTGGAGCCTGGTTAGCAGGTTTCGATGGGCCTACGAGGCGAGCACGTGTGCTGGGGGGGGGGATCGACACTGGGTGAGATTTTTTTAAGGAGAAGTGCAGGGGGGGGATTCTGGGAGGGGGGAGGGGGTTTGATGTTAATAATGGAAAGGGACGGG